>NW_022900926.1:43738703-43820369 GCF_012274545.1 Fukomys damarensis
TGACCATCTGTGGTAGTCACTAGTCTATCACCCTTAAATCATTTGAATTAAATTGAAATCAAGAAGAAGTCCAGAACATGTCTGCAGTGAACAAACTTTTCAATATAGTATATTTACCATTTAATGGCTCAGACAGAGTGAGGATGCAAGACCCCTGATCTCAGTTAGCTGATTGCTGAACCCCATGACGCTGATTTACCTTGGGCTGCAAGGCCCAGATTGAGTTCCCCATCCTTCTGAATGGTTGAACTCCGCAATGTTCTATTACAGGTTTTCCATGCCCTTTCTTTAAAGATGTTCAAAGTTGGGAACTCAGAAAAATACCCTTGATGACCACCTCTGTCTTTGCAGAGTGGGTCCAAAGACTTGCACAGTCAGGAGGTCTGAGAGTGCAGGGGGTGGGGGGATTATGGGGGTTCAAGGGCACCCACGCGGCTACCTTCCCGGCGCTTGAGCGATGGCTGTTGGGTTGGGAGCAGGCGTGGTTCTCCTTCCCGCGGTGGATCTGGCCGGCCTACCTTCCCGGCGCTTGAGCGATGGCGGCTGGGTCGGGAGCAGGCGTGGTTCTCCCGATTGATACATATTTAGAATATCAGTCACTGCTCTTTTTCCCCAGGAGAAGCACAAGGGTATAGCATTTTTTCTCCTTTTACATTCCTGGCCACAGTGAATGTGTCTTTATTGCCCTCCATGTTGGCTCCTTGAGGATGGCCCTGTCTAGCTGCATACAAGATATCTAATTAACTTACCTATGTGCAATATTTCCCCCTCTGCAGAAGTACCCCTAACTGTGTGAGGGCTCAAATGGAGAAGACAGCTCTGACTACTTCCAGCTGAAGAGGGTCATAGTTGTGATCAGCAGTTAGAGTTACTCTACAGAGGGCCTATTTAAAGGTCTTTGGTAGGCACCTGGCATTGTCATCTTGGCAGCTGTGTAGCTTTTAAGTCCAAAGGAGACAAAGCCAAAGAAACAGTTAAGAATGCATAGGCCAAATTATATGGTCAGCAGGATTGCTATGAATATAACCCACAAAGAGGTTAAAGAAAAGGTCCAGGGGACTTCAGAATACAGCATAGAAGTCGTATAGTTTAGTATTTATGAGCTGTTTACAAGATCAATCTGGTGGATCCCAGTAAAAGGAGTCAAGCACGTTTGTCACTGGTTCCATTTGTACAACTGTTTGGACTTTGGCAGCCTCTAGGCAAGAATAAATCGAACTATTAAGAAATTAGAGTATGTATAATCTAAGCATGAGCACACTAATGAAAGGGCAGGTTGGGGAGAAAGTCACACTTTGAAATAGTGATTGAACCTGCTGGTCTTAGATTCTTCCATTGATAGAGCTTATCTATAAGTATCATGCTTTGTCACAAGTCTCTCTAGTTTTAGCTGTAAGATAAGAGACAATTTGAAGAACAAATTTCACTAAGAAATATGAAACTCTAGCTGAGCTCTTATAGATTTTATCACAGTTTTTTTTCCTAATGATCCATAAACATGGTCAGCTACTGATAGAGCTGAAAACTGCCAGGAGGGGTCGGTGACCAGAGTCCCTTTTTATATCTAGCTTTATTACTATGGTATTATTTTATTCCTCTTTTGGTTATTCTTTTCTGCTGAGTGTTTAAGACCAAGCTAAAGTGAGACCTGTGTCAATTAACATGAACCTCTTGCTATCTATCAAGGTCAGTTAAGTCTGTTCAGGCATTATTTTGGAACCATGCATAGAGCCTCTGAGCTCCTCTGTCACTGTCAGCCAGCAGGATGGGTCATGCCCTTATTTGACCATGTTGCTTTCAGTGAAAGCATGGGAGACTTTTCTCTCTTTGTGACCCTCCTTTGAAACACAGTATATTTATCCTCTGTTGCCCAGAAATCTCCCTTCTCAGGAGGTAGAATGACTTACTAAAGAAGTAGGATCCTGTAGGATCCTTTGTGTCCTGGATCTTATAGACCTTGAGGGGCCAGAGCCAAAATATTGTCTGTCCTCATAACCCAGGTACCTCTTTAGTTTTGGTCTCCAAACTTTAGTTGTTGAACACCCAGAAGACAAGATCAGTGACATTAGTAGCTTAATTATTATAATTTTGTCTGAACATTAAGCACTTTGAAGTATAAAGCACAATTAGATGGGCTGTTATTTCTTATCAACCATAGTTGTTTTAGAAGTTGAGTCTTCGTAGAATGTTAACAGAAGACAGTTTTATATTATGCAGAAACTTAAGATCAAGAGCCACACATAGTATTTTAGCATGACAATCATGATGACATTTTCTTTGTAATGTTCACATGTTCATCTTAGTATAAAATAGCCTTTTAGTCAAACACCTCCATATGTTCATAAGACATTAAATGACATAAATAAAACTCTTATTTGTTATCCTTTAATAGGATGCTATCTAAGGAGAACATATATATTGGCCTATAAATGTACCTTAGGAGTTCATAATGTCTAACCTCTAATTTTAGTGTGTGACATTGTTTTGACTGTTTGATGACTGAGCAGTCCTAAGCGTGGTGACACATATAACATACATCACGTAAGTTTTTAAGAAAACTATTATTTGACTGGTTATCTCATGCTGGCTTGACATGTATCTCTTAGCACAAGTAGTTGGAGTTCAAGAGAAAGGCAGATACCTGAATCAAAAAGATCATTACCATAAACAATATCCCAGAAGACATGTACACCCATGGACATATACACTGTGATATAACAATGAGTATCAGTTACATGAAACCCTTCGTGCTTTAATTTTATTTTGTACCAAGAGCATTTTAAATAAAATCTTATTGTTTTCACATAGAAAACTTAGCCATTTGACCATGACCAATGCATACATATCACAATAATATGTTTAGCAATGTATTTTCTACAAAGCTATGGAAATTATTGGGGTCCCCTTTGTGAACAAAGCCTGGAATAAATATTTTTCCAGGCAGCTGCTCCTTTCTTTACTAAGAGGAGTCCTGTCCAATAGTTTTTCTAAGCCCAAGAGTCTTTATATAATTATTTTAACAAATTTTTAGATGATCTATGAAAGATCATAACAATTAACCTATTTTGACCAATGAAAGATTCTTGAGATATTATATATAAACAATATGTACTCTATTTGTAAAACCAGTTAATATTATTTGGATCATCTGGCAATCTGGGGGAAGCATGCCTTTAGTGACATTTATCTATAAACCAACCACAGGCAAACATCTTTAAAAATACAAAATGCCCAAAGAAAAAAAGCTCAAACAAAACTTCTGTATGTGTTGTAACAAATTAGACAGACAGACAGACAGACACACATACATAAGACAACTTTTTTTTTAAATTTTAAATTTTATTGAGTTTATTGGTACATTTTAGGGATACAGTACAGTTACATTCATTGTTGGGATCATGTACCTTTACATGGCAAGTCTTGATTCTCATTTTTTCCCCTTACCTCTGCCCTCCCTTCACCCCCTCCTCCCCTCCCCATCTACAAACACTTTATTTTCCTCTTTTCATTCTCTCAAATTTTTTTCTTTTCCCTTTTTGTCATAAGACAACTTTTTATAAAACAGAGTGCACTCAGATGTATTTGGCCAAGTTGAATTATAATAACTTTTATAATTTTTAGGTTTATAATTATGACTAATCAGAACTTTGTAGATCAATGAACAGATATTTCTTGTAATAAGAATCAAAAGGAATAAAAATCTTCTCTATGCCTGTGAAATAAAATGTCTTCTATTTTAGTCTCCTATCTGATTGACAAGCCAGTAGGGGTCTTGTGTAGTAACTGCTTGTGTTCCAGTAGAAGCCAGTTATTCCCCTGGCTGCCTGTCTTTTGAGCTTCCAAAATTAAGATAATTGTCTCTGAATGTAATACTACTTGTTTTTCATTAAAAACCAATATTTGATTTAAGAGCAATATTACATCTTTCTAATCTAGTCCATAGGTCTGAGTAAGTCCTCTAAAGACTTCAACATATCAGGATCATCAAAAAACTTTATTAGGTCTCATTTAATCTGTCTTAGATCACTGAGAAAAAGACACATGAATACAGATAGTCCCATATTTGCCATTTACTTCTTGCAAGGGATATTGTCTTTGAGGGGACTGAACAACTTAGTTAAGGATGGATATAACCTCATAGAGATTTTAATTATGGCTGGCCTAGATATTCCATCCTCAGCACCTGGTGGTCAAGGTTTAAAGCTGTCTTGGAAACTTTGTTCTCAGGTTCTAAAGGGCAAGGAGTAGCTTCATGCTTAGACGTACAGAGTGTCTTAAGGATGAGGTGTTTCTCATTACATTTACACTTGAACACAAGGAAGAATTACTTCTTATTGTAAAGAAAATCTCAACATAAGATGATTTTGACCATTTTCTCTCATTTACAGTATAATTCTAATTGTGAGATAGCACAAATAGTACTTGGCTTTAGGAGGTAAGCACACCATGCACAGGTATAGAGAAACACTAAATTGCTCCTTAATACATTTGAAAAGAGTGTAAGGTTCAGATATAGAGTTCCTAACCTGAAACAAGAGAAACAAATAAGGGATCCCATAAGTCTCTGCTTGATTTCTGTGCCCTTTAGGGATCCCCCAAGGTTTATTCCACTTCAGGGTAGGTAGCTACCATCTGAAGAGAGACCCAGAAAATAAAACTGGACTGGACTATCTACCCTTTATGAGGGCATGATCTTATCTTCCTCAGGAAATTCATATCTTTACTCTAGTAGGTACTCCCAAAGCATAAGTTAATTTGACTTCAGCTATGTTTAGAGAAGTATTGCTATCAAACCACGAAATTCAAACCACTGCTTTATAGTTCCTTGAAAGAGAGAGAGGGAAATAGGGCACTTTTCTTGCAAAAAGAGATCACCTCCAGAGATGCTAAATCAGAGATTCTGCCCTGGGCCCTAGGGTAGAGAAAGCTCTGAGAAATTTTTGTGGTCTATCCAGTCCTTCAGGCAACTTTTATTAGCAGCAAGACAAGGCTACTCCTTTAAGGTCCATTTTAAATTCACTAAGTATTTGAAACTCATAGGTCTTCCTAGCAGCCACAGTACACATTAGCAAAGTCACCTTTATCACCTTCTTATGTGCACACATGAAGGAAGAGAAAGGTTGACCAAAATAGTCCCATATTCTAGTTAGCACATAAAAACAAATGCAAGTTACTGATTTCTATTTTCTCTAGTGTAAGACAAAACAGTTGCAAGTTGTCTTAGTCTGACTTCCTGGAAGGAGGAGCAATCCAACTACAAGGGATACTCACATGAACTCCCAACAAGTTGGAGAAAAGTTTAAGGGGATTTTCTAACTCTCTAGCAGAGAGAAAAAGTCCAAATAAAGCTCAAGCTCGTTAATCATCTGAAAAAAAATCACCATATAGAATCTTACATGACCACAGCCAACTTTCCAAAGTCCATCACCTATCAACAAAGACATTTTTCTCCCCTACACACATCAATGATGAAGACCATGCCTAGGAGGGTTGATGCATTTTGGTAGTTTTTAATCTATGAAATATTTTTTTTTATATCTGTCTAGAGGTCTGTCTTACTAGTAGTAAAAAAAGTAGTTCAAACCTGTAGCTCAACTCTTAATGGAGGCTTAAGAAGGGCTCTGATGATATAATTTCAGATCACTCTGAGGCAGAGGATACCTGATGATCACTGACAGAGTTCCCCTTTTACCTCACAGAGAAGTCCAGATAAGATGAGATGTGGAGATTTTCTGCTGATTACCAAGATGGGCTGTTGGGAGATAGTTTCTTCTGAGAGACCTTTGGGTACCTGTCAGAGAATGGTCTTGACCATGAGCCCTCAGTTGTCACCTCAGTTTCGGCTAGTTCCATACAATCAGAGATGTGTCTCTGAAAGGAACCCAATTGCCTTTGTGGTCAATGTTTCACCCACCATTGGCATCAATGGGATTGGAGATTTACCAGAGGGCAACTGGAGAAACCTGTCCTCTGCTTTGAGAATGGTGGCTGCCCTAAGGGCAATTACAAGCTGGCAGAGTAACCACCATTTGTTTACAATTCTAAAAGGACAGATAAAAGCCTGAACTGTTTTTATCTGAGATTATTTCATAAGACACCCATTAATAGCATTTTGAAACAACTAAGTCCAAATGCAACACATACAAAACAAGAATAATATGTAATTTTAATAAAAGAAAATGCATAAGAAAAATAAGAAATTTGCAAATATGTAAAATACACAATTTAAAATTAAGACACTTTTGAAACAAAAGCTGAAACAAAGGCCAGAATTTATGAAACAAAACCAGAATCTATGAAACAAATGAGAGCCTATGAAACAAGTTACAATCTATGAAGCAAAAAAACCAAAGTTAGAACCTGTAAAAGAAAACTTTTACATCTGACCAGTAATCTCGGTGCAAGACCTTCAAAATGATAAAGGGGGAAGAGATATAACTCCCAAACCTACTAGATATCCGAAACGTGAGTTAGTGCTCTCTAAAACTGAAGAATGAATTCTAGGAACAATGGAAGTTAAGAGTAGGAAAAATTTATTGAGGGAAAGAAAGCTTCTGTCTAAGAGAGATGGAAGGGGGATTGGAAAGTGGGATGCCCCCATATCATTTTTTTAAATTAGAGATCGAACTCAGGACCTTGCGCTCTTGAAGCAGGTGGCAGAACCACTGAGCTAAATCCCCAGCCCTCATATCATTGTTTTTAATGTTAGGCTAGAATTTAGTTATTTGTATACGTCATTAGGCTCCTATCGGTGCATTTTAAATTCATTCTGAAGTGTTCACGATTCATCAAAGCAACAATAAAAATCTTAATTAGATCTTTGCTTAAATACATATTATTATGGGATATATATGGCATTTTGTATTATCACTTATGTTTTACTTAAAATATTAAAGATTATTGTTTCTTTTTCTGTAATAGAAACTCAAAGTAGTTTTAGCAGAAATGTGAAGCTAAATTACTGGTATAAAGATGCCTCAGTGAAACAACGGTGAGAATTGCAAGCAGGATTCAGGAAAGTTTTGGAAAAAGAACTAAAAAGCAACATCAGAATTTCCCTTCCTTTGAGCTCTATCACTTCTCTGCAGACTCCTTTTCTTTACTTTCTGTGCTTGTGGCTCTTCCAGTTTCAATCACTGGTCTAACATGAGCTGCCTGTCTCACCAGCTATGGTCGAACAGGATCATTTAGCACCAATGGGCTGGTGGGACTACAGTCTGTGGCCAGGCGAATCCTGTTCTCAAAGGTGCATGGCCTGGGAAAAGATTCTAAGTGGTATGTGTACTCTATTTTTCTACCACAAGAGAGAAAAAAAATCCAAATAAATGGCAGAGTTGTTTATTTGCTCCATACATTAAAGCTTGGCAAAGCATGTCTGGCTCATTGAGTTTTGTTATTGCTCCTCAATGTGAATGATAATTTTGTTATTATTATAATTATTTATTATTAATACTTTAATTTTATTAGTGACATTATATTTCAATTGTGTATGTCTATGTGTAACATAATTTACCTATGTGTGTGTGTGTGTGTGTGTGTGTGTGTATTTATATAAGTGTTTATATATCTATAAGTTTTTGGTCTCTTGCTGCTTAAACTTTTGGGTTATAGTTCTTAGCATTGTGCAAAACATAAATGGTGAATGTTTAATCCAAGCTTATTGATTATCATCTCAGGATGCTCTCTCTGTTGGAGACAGTTGAAAGCAGACCCATCTATCACTTATTTTTATGATCGGAGATAGTTTAGTAACTTCGAGTGAGGTGCCCTCTGAAATTAAGCTAGTAGCTACTGCAGAAACTCTGAGATAAGGACAATCTTTCCCTTGGTAGTTACATTTCAAAGATACAGTTTCCAAATTCTTTGAAAGGTCCTTGGTCTTATAGCTGATAAAAACAAGCTGTGCTAATATTGGTTGTTAAGGACAGGACAGGAGGCACCTAGAAAAATGGTAAAATCCACTTCTGGATGTGTCTTCAAGGATATTTCTTTTCTCTTAAATTAAAAAAAAGTTTTATTAGCACATGTTTGGAGTATGTAATGATTACATTCGTCATGAAAAGTTGGTGCATATGCATAACTTATCTTGATACTTTTTACATTTCCCGTCCCCTCACCTTTCTCCATTCTCCTTCCTTGCCTTGCTTTTTGCCTTTCCATTTGCAAAAGATCTATCGTTTCCTATTATGCATCGTTTATTTTGCACTTTAATTTATTTGTACTCTGGATTTCTCATATAAGAGAAACCATTAGATATTTAAGCTTGTGTGCCTGATTTACTTCACTTAAAATTATGGTTTCAAGGTCACTGATTTTCTTACAAATGACTCAAATTCATCTTTATAGCAGGATAGCAATGCATTGTATATAATTAGCACATTTTGTTTACTCATTAAGCTGTTGATGGACATATAATCTGCTTCCAAGTTTTAGACATTATTAGTTGTGTTGCTATAAACATGGATATACATGTCTCATTATAATAAGATGTCTTTAACTCTTTCAAAAAGATATCTGGAAGAGGAATAGCTGGGTCAAATGGAGTTTTAGCTTATTTTTGATGAATCCCTGTATTGACTTTGATAGTGGTTGTGCTAATTTACATTCTCACCAACAGTGTAGAACTATTCCTTTTCCCCCTTACCCTGTGGCCTCTCCAGTACTTGCCATTGTCTGATTTCTTGATGATAGCCTTTTTTTTTCCTGGAGTAAAATGGAATCTTAGTGTTGTGTTAATTTAAATTTTCCTGAAGGTCAGAGATGTTGAACTTGTTTTCATGTATTTATTGACTATTTTTACTTCTTTTTCTGAGATGTGTCCATTTCTGTTACCCATTGTTTTATTAGGTCTTTTATTTTGGGGAGGTCTAGTTTTTTTTGAGTTCTTTAATTATTCTAGATATTTGTTCTCTGTCCCAGTAGTAGCTGGTAAGTTTTTCCCATTTTGTAGGATGGGTTTTTACTCTATTGGTTATTTCCCTTATGGTACAATAGTAGCTTTTTAATTTGAAATTATCACACTTGTTGATTCTTGTTTCTTGTGCAATTGGGTTCTATTCGGAAAGTCATTGTCTATGCTCAAGAGTTGTACCTATTTTGTCTTCTAGTAGATTAAGTAATATGTACTTCATCTTCCAGTAGATTAGATATTTGATCCATTTTGAATTTTAGTTTGGTACATGGTGAGAGATATAAGTCTAGATGCAATCTTATGCATGTGGGTAGCTAGTTTCTTTGTTAAAGAGGTAATTATTGCTCCAGCATAAGTTTTTGGACCCTTTGTCAAAGATGCCTGAGTGTATTTGAAGTTGTTTCTGCATTCTATTCTATCCTACTGATTCGCACGACTGCTTTTGTGACAGTACCATTGCTTTTGAATTGTTCCATTTTTTATTTGTATGTTTTTATATATTTTGTGTTTCTCATATATGAGAAGCTATGTGATATTTGAGCTTATGCATTTGACTTATTTCACTTAACATGATTATCTCAAGTTTCATCCATTTATCTACAAATGCCTTGAGTTTCTTTTTCTTTAGGGCAGTGTAAAACTCCATTGTGGGTAAATACCACATTTTCCTCATCCATTCATTTGTTGATGGATATATACTCTTTTTCTAAGATCTACTTATGATAAATTGTGCTTATATAAACATGGGTATGCATGTATACTTACAATATAATGATTTTAAATCTTTTGGGAAGATAACAAGAAGGGAGATGGCTGGGTCAAATTGAATTTCTGTTTTTAGATTTTTGAGCAGTCATCACACTGATTCCTTATTGGTTGTCCTAGTTCACATTCCTACCACCAATGTAGAAAAGTTCCTTTTCCCCCATATTCTCACCAGCACTTGTTTTATTAGATTTAAAAAATATTTTTATTGATATATTTAAGGTATACAATATAATAACATTCATTGTTGGTAATTTGAACCTTTACTTAATCCATCTTGGTTCTTACTTTTCCCCATCCCCCTGCCCTCTCACTATTAGATATTTTTGATGATAGCCATTCTTTTTGAGGTAAGATGGTATCTCAGTGTAGTTTTAATTTGCCTTTCTCTGATGGTCAGTGATGATAAGCATTTTTCATGAACTTATTGGTCTTTTTTTTTCTTCTGAGAAGTATCTATTTATTTTAGTTGCCCACTTTTTGACTGGGTCTTCTACTTTGGAGAGTATACTTTTTGAGTTCTTTATATATTTTATGTTAGCCTTCTGTTCATGGAATAGCTGGCAAAAATTTTCCCCATTCTGTAGACTGTCTCTACTCTGTTGGTGGATTGTTTTGCTGTTTAGAAGCTTTTTAATTTGACATGATGCCATTTGTTGATTCTTGGTATTATTTTTTGTGTCACTGGGGTTCTGTTCAGAAAGCCTTTGCCTATGCTTATGTCCTCAAGAGTTGTTCCTATTTTATCTTTGAGCAGATTGTTTCTATTTTAACATTTATATCTTTGATCCATTTTGATTTTAGTTTAGTATATTGTAAGATATATGGAATTAGACTTGATCTTCTGCGTATGGATATGCAATTTTCACAGTTCCATTTACAAATGTATTTTTGGTGCTGTTGTAAGTGATATTGTTTTCTAATTTTTTTCAGTGAAATCATTATTGGTGTACAGGAATTTTACTGATTTTTGGGTTTATTTTGTATCCTGTTACACTGCTGAATTTGATTAAGAATCCTGGGAGTCTTTTGGTGGAATATTTTGGGTCTTGTAAGAAAAGAATCATGTCATCTGCATATAATGATATTTTGACTTTGTCTTTCCCTATATGTACTCCTTTTATTTCCTTCTCTTGCCTGATTTCTCTGGCTAACGTTTTGAGGACTATGTTAAATAGGAATGGTAATAATGGATATCATTGTCTTGATCCTGATTTTCAAAGCTTTTTTCTGCATCTATTGAGATGATAATGTGATATTTGTACTTGCTTCTGTTTATGTGTTGAATTGCACTTATTGATTTGTCTTGTGTTGAACCATCTTGTACAACTCTGCAATGAAGCCTACTTGGTCATCAAGAATGATATTTTTGATGATTTGTCAGATTCTGTTTGTCAGTATCTTGTTAAGGATTTCTGCATGTATTTTCATTAGAGAAATTGGCCTACAGTTCTATTTTTTGGTTGGATCCTTGTCTGATTTTGGGATCAGGATAATGTTAGCATCTGGGAATGATTTTGGAAGTCCTCCTTCCTTCTTGGTTTCATTAAAAACTTTGAGGAGTATTGATGTTATAACTTTCCTGAAGTTCTTGTAGAATTTGGTTGTGAATCCATCAGGTCCTGGGATGTTCATAGCTAGTATTTTTTAAAATTACTACTTCAGTTTAATTGCCTTTTATTGGATTATTTAAAAATTTTAAGTCTTCTTGGTTCAGTTTTGGCAATTTATACACACACACACACACACACACACACAGACACATATTTGATAGCAGGGATTGAACTCAGGACATTGTGCTTGTCAGGCAGGCATCAGAACCACTGAGCGAAATACCTGGCCTGCAATTTATATGTATTTAAGAATCTTACCATTTCTTCAAAGTTCTCCAATTATTTCCCATATTTTCAGAATTTTTGGCAGTGTCTGTTGTGATTTCACCTTTTTCATTTCTAATTGCATTACTTTATGTCTTTTCCTTCTTTCTTGGTAATATTATCTAAGAGTTTGTCTGTTTTGTTTATTTTTTCAAAGAACCAACTCTTCACTTATTTTTTTTGTCTCCATTTCATTTATTTCTGCTCTGATTTTTATAATTTCTTCCTTGTACAAGCTCTAGGTTTGGATTGTTCTTGCTTTTCCAAGACCTTGATTGCATCATTAGGTTATTTATTTGGGCTCCTTCTATTTTTCTGATGTGGGCATTCAGTGCTATATACCTCCTTCACAGGATTGGTTTGTGTCCCACAGGTTCTGGTATGTTGTACTGGCATTCACATTTAATTCTAAGAACTATCTTTTTTTCTTCCTTAATTTCTTCTGACTCATTGATTATTTAAGAGTGTGTTGTTTAACTTCCAGGCATTTGCATAGTTTCTGTTGCTATTGATTTCTGGTTTCATTGCACTGTGATCTAATAATATGATGATCACAAAAGTTTTGATTCTTTTGCATTAACTTAGGAATGATTTATTAGCTAGTAAATGGTGAATTTTGGAGAAAGTACTATGTGCGGCTGAAAAGAGTCTGTAATCTGTTGATGCTGGGTGGAATACTTCGTAGGTATCCGTTAAGTCCCTTTGTATTTGGTTCAGCTCTGGGAACCTCCTCAGAAAGCCACATTGTATCATCATTTGCTTTATGTAGCTGCAGAAAAGTGAAAAGTCAAGCTCCTATTACAGCATCAGATCTGAAGTGAGTTCCTCAAGAAGAAGATTGATATAGCTCATTAATATTTAATGAGATTCATTTCAATTTTTGTGAGGCAGACCCACCTAGTCTCTTAAGCGCTAAATCATGGAAACTAAAGACCTATAGAACTTGGAGGGCTAAAACCCTTTTGCTTCCCACAGAGAAAGAAAGTAGAAGGGTTAAAGAATCAGTGTCAAAGCATAGAATGTATTTGCATTTAGGGAGGTGAGATCCACAGCATCTTCAAAATATGGTGAGATTGTCACATTTCTCTCAATTCCTTATAGTCCTTGAGTGCCATTGTCTGAGATAAAATTTTTGCCTACAGACAAGTTTTGCCATTCTCTGGAACTCTTTCTTTATTAAATAGAAAATAGAAATATATTAATTTATGCACAAAGTGATGGGAGTTGCTGATAATAATCTTTCCTGATCCTCTGCGAGCACCTAGGAGTTGAAGTGAAGGATTATTGGGATAAAAGGGGAATAAGGAAAGGGGGGTTAATGTGGTGTCGAATGGGCAGGTGAGAGAGACTCTTTTCTACTTTGTCATGTGCTTATAGTCCAGTGTCTAGCATCCCTAAACCCTGGGGCTGCAGTCTTGATGAGGGCCTGTGGTCCTAGGCATCTCTCGTCATATATCCATGCTTATTATTATTGGTTTGTTGTAGCAGTAAAGCAAATTACACCTCTATGTACATTTTGAAAAGTTGCAGCATGTTGAAAATTATTCATATGATAAAAAATTTTCTTATCACTCAACATCTCAAGATGAACTTTGCTGATATTTTTGGTGCATTTCCCTCTGTCTAGTGCCTTATGTATTTGAGATGAGCCTGGATATATAATGTTATATCTAATGTTTAAAAAATTTTAAATTGTGTGATATATATGTATTTCCACATGAGATTAAAAGTCTAAATTTGTTTTGCTTAACATTTTTGGCAGATCCCTCAAATGGCTATACCATAATTTATTTAACTTTTCCATGCTATTGAGTAATGAGATATTTCTAGTAGCCTATTGTAATATTATGCTGAGCATCTCTGTGCATGAATATTTCTTTACATTTTAGATTGCTTTCTTAGGATTCTAAATATGAAATTTATAGGGTCTGATTTTTCACACTCTACATTTTTTATTTTTAATTTTATTGGTTCAATTTAGAATTACATTATGATCACATTCATCATAGGGAATTTGTACCTTTACATGACGTATCTCCCCCCGCCCCTGTACCAGGGATCAAACTCGGGTCCTTGCACTTTCAAGGCAGGCAGCAGAACCACTGAGCTAAATCCCCAGTCCTATATGATGTATCTTGATTTCCCCCCCACATTTTCCTCCCTTCTCTCTCTCTCTTTTTTTCTTTGCAGTACTTGGGATAGAACTCAGGACCTTGTTCTTGCAAGACAGGCATGGTGCCACTGAGCTAAATCCCTGGCCCTCGTCCCCTCTCTTCAACCTCTCTTCCCCTTTCATATTTACAAAAGCCCTATTTCCATTTTTTTCTTCTTTTCTCATTTTTTTCTTCTTTTCTCATTTTTTTCTTCTTTCCTCTCCCCCCCTAAAGTTTCCCATTACTTTTGAACACTTTTTTTCTTATTTCATATTGTCTATTATACATTTTGGTCCCTATTTACATTTTCAGTTTCTTACATCAGACAGACAATGCGATATTTATGCTTGTGGCCAATGATTCTTCATACTTTCTTTTGAGACAGGATCTCTCTCTGTAGTTTAGACTGCCCCGGAGTTCACTATGCAGCCCAGGCTGGTCTCGATCTCCAGTGATTCTCTTGCCTCAGCCTCCTGAGAGTTGGAATTACAGGTGTAAGCCACCACGCCTGGCTTGATTCTTTATACTTTTAAGAGTCATGTTATAGCTTATCAGTTGCTTTCTGGAAACCACCATTCATTTCCTACTAGCTGAGATAGTACATACATGATTTAATTTATTCAATGAAAGAAAAGATAATTATCCATTTTACTGATTCCTTCCAGGGACTGTCATTATCATAAATAATCTCAACTAAAAGCAACACTATCATCAACAACAACAAACATTTTTCTAATTGACATACAGGGAACTGTGCTTAATTTAAAATTGCATTTTCTTGAAAACTGTGTAGATGAATAGTTTTCTTATGTTTATTAGCCCTTGACTTTCCTTTTCTGTGAATTACCAGCTATTTTTCTGGCCTGGAAATTTGTGGAAAGTACTGTTTCTATTCTGACAGTGCTATCTGAAGTCAGGCTAACATTTATAAGTGGACCTTGTAGGTACGAATAAATATATTTAAAATGTGCTCAACAGGAAATCCTGATCGCCAAAATGCCCTGGAATCTCCAAAGATGATTACAAACTCTTAGGAAGTAGTCCTCACTATTTTCGATGAATTTTCTACCTGGCCCATTGGTTTCCTGCATTGAAGCACAGTAACCATTTTCCAACTACCTTGGAGGAAGATATTATTGTCTCTATTTTTTTCAGGTGAGGAAAATAAAGAATAAAAAGCCTAAACAACATGTTGCAAATCACATCATGAGTAGGCCACAAAGTTGAACTTTGATCCGTGCAGTCTGCAGATGGAATCCAATTTTTCACCATTGAGCTCATATCCCTCTCTGTCTGATCACATTACTTCCTGTCTTCATTTCTGGAGGCTTCCATGATATGTAAAACTTCAGTTAAATAAAGGTGTTACATTTGCCTCTTACTGTCTTTTGTCTTTTGTAGGAGTGTCTAGAACCTTTTCTCCTACGAAGTTCTAGAGAGGAGAATTTTTTCTGAGCCATTAACAAGGCTTTACAAAGGCACACACTTAGTAAAGGCCTTTATGAGATGTTCTTGTGATGCTCCAAGTGGGGGAAGCATTAGTTAAATTGGGCCTGAGCTTTCTTATTATCAACTGCTGTCATCTGGTGGCAAATGTGAGGAATAGCAGAAGACTTCTGTAGAGACAGTAATTTGCTCTATTTTAGCAAAGTAGACCAAGTATTTTTACTGTGTTTGCTTCTAGTTTAAACCAGACCTTGTTTTAAAAGCTTTTATTTCTATGGCATATTTAGATTAGGCGTTTATAATATGCTTAAAATTTTGTCCATGCAAAGTACCTAAAAGAAAAGCCATTTATTTTATGTTTGGGACAGGATAAAGACCTAGCGGCAAAACATGTGCTTTAAGACTGTGTGTGTGTGCTTGAGTGATGGCAATTAATTCAATAGAAGAAGTAAAGAAACAAAACAAATCATGCAGGATTAGTCTCAATGCTCCCAGTTACATTTTTTGCCTACCAAAAATGCATCAATATTGGTATATTTATATATTTTTTAGTTGCTTAAAAAAATATATATATATAGTCTTTGAAAGATTTGGTCTTGGGTTCTAGGTTTTATCTCAAATGTTGCAATCTATACCCATTTCTACCACAGTGTTTGTAGCACAGCAGGAGCTTGTAATGGTGAAGAAAGTGAATGCTTTGGGAGTGAAGGAAAGTGCTGTGTTGAAAATGGCTCAACTTTATTTTATTATTATTACTATTATTTGGTACCGGGAATCGAACTTGGACCCTTGTGCTTGCAGGGCAGGTGGCGAAACCACTGAGCTAATTCCCCCACCCTCAACTTTACTATTTGTCTTTTGGGCCTACTGAATGTTCATTTACTGTAAGATTAATTGATTTTTTTTATTTACCGCTTTTCTTCTTGTATAGATACAGAAATTGAGGCCAGGAAAATAACATTATTTTAAAGTGTTATGGGAAGTCAGTCATAGAGAATTAGAAGTGAAGTTTTCCTCATGGCTCTGAACCAGATCTCTAAAAATCAACTTCCTGAAAGCAAAATTAATTAGTCAGTTGATCAGTGTATCTTATTTGTTTCTTTGAGTGGCCTACTTTCATTTTGCTGCCATAACTCTTTGAAAGAATGACAAACATGCTATCGCCCCAGCTCCTGCTGCCACTGTTGTTACTGAGGGACCCAGGGAGAGCTTGTGAATAGGAGGCAGGGGGCTTATTCATAGGAAGAGATTATTTTTTGCAATAACTCTTCACATACATAATGCATTCAAAATTTTTCATGAATATGCCCCTTTCCACTTTGGATCACAAGGCTGAGCTAATCATTCTCATGTTATTAATCATTACTATTGGTTTGTTTAAAGCCTTTCTCTCTTCCTCCTTTTGTCTTCCTTTTATTTCCACAGCCTCTTCTCATCATCTTTCATCTATTCCAGGCAAGCTTTAATGCTCAATGTGTTTGCTTTTGCTTGGATGAATTTTGGCAAAATGTGTATTGATTTCACATTGATATCAAAGTTGTTCTATATTTTCTTCTACTAACTTTAGGGCTTTATTTTTCATATTAGGATCTTTTTACTTGTAGCCTATCTTTGTATGTAATATTAGACAGAAGTCTGATTTCATAACTTTCCCTAAGATCCAATTTTTTCTGCACCATTTGCTAAATACTCCATATTTTCCCCATTGATACATGGTGATATTTTAAAAAATTATAATAAGTTTCTCTATGTATGTGGGTCTATTTGCAAGCTCTTTTTTTTGTTTAGTTTTCTATTTTGCATCATTCTTACCCTGAAGTAGTTTACACTATAGTTTTGTGGTAGATCTTAATGTCTAGTATGGCAATGTACTTATTTTTTAGGTTGACCTAACCAACTGTTAACATTTATTCTTTCCTTAAATTTTGATTAAATTTAATTGGTTCTTAAAAATAGGTACCAATTCCATTTGGATTACATGAAATATATAGGGAGATTGACCTCTATATAATATTAACCAACCATTCAGCCCATGGGCAAAGAGTAATTTATTCATATCATTCTTAGCGTCCTCTATTGAATTTAAAAGTTTTTTTTACATTTTTGCTTATTACTACTGCACCCAACCTACCTGCTAATCCTTGAAAGCTTCCCACCTCTCTGGGGTGGGGTAATCTGAACCACTGTATTAGAGATGCTCCCTCCTGCTATTTAAAATGAAGTCCTTTCCCATCTTCCCTTTGACTTTCCAACTAAAGCTTTTTTATCTGTTTTTTTTTTTTTTTTAAATTCTGGATAGTCTTGTAACTCCAAATTGTATCTTATTTTTAAAACAAATTTTGTACTTAGTTATTGCTGATAATGAGAAATGCTATTCTTTAAAAATCTTGGTCTTATATTCTTCCACCTTGGTGAATGTTCATTTTCTTTTCTTTTTCTATTTTAATAGTTTATCTGTTGATTCTGTTGGTATTCATTTGGGAAATAATCATATTTAAATAATCAGAGTTTTATATCCTTTCTTTCACTACTTAAATAACACCCACATCCCCATGTCTTGGATTTTCAGAGCCCTATTTGACATAGTAGCACAGTGAGGTTTGGGGAAGTTTCTTTATTTTGTTCCTCATTTTAAGGAAATGAATCAGAGTTTTTCAGTGAAGCACTGTTTGCTTTTACCAAGTTGAAATTTAACTTAGTTATTTAAGAGTTGTTTTTAAAGTTATAAAGAGGGCACAAAGTTGGCTGAATACCTTTTCTGCACCTACTGAAGTAATTATTTTGCTTTCTTAATTAATTTTAATTTTTTTTCTGCTAGAGATTGAACTCAGGGCCTTGCATGTTAACATTAGTCTTTGTTAATGGGGTAGATTGCATTGATGGATTTTTAAAATGGTGTGATATCTTTATCATTTTTGGAGACTACCTGATCATGATATATGATTATATTATTAACATTTTATATTATTATTGTTTTATTACCATTTGGATTTAGTTAGTTAATTTTTCTTAACTAGGATCATCATGTCTATATTCATAAATGAAAGTGATAATAAGCCAGGTGTGGTGGAGCACACCTGTTATGTCAACACTTGGGAGGCTGAGGCAAGAGGATCACTGTGAGCTAGAGGCCCACCTAGGCTACACCCTGAGTTCCAGGTCATCCAGATTACATAGTAAGACCCTGTCTCAAACCTGTTCTGCCCAAAATAAATATAAATTTTAAAAAATGAGAAGATAATTTTCTTACTTGAAAGTTTTAAATGATTTTGGTATCAAGATTATACTCTAGCCTCATAAGATGGTCTGCATAGTATTTGGTTTTTTTCTATTTCCTGGCCAATTTTTAAAGTGGCAATTAACTCTTTCTTGGTACCATTCACTTGTAGGGGCTTTGGGGCTTTTTGGTGGTTTTAGAGTACCACTGACATTTCTTTATTGTTTTATTATTATATTTATTATATAAATTACATTAATAACATTATAAATTATACATCAGTATAGTCTAATTAATATGCCACATGTAATTATATAAATGTTATATATAAATATGATCATAAGGAAAATGCTCAAAAGAAAAGTGTATTCCTTGGAGATTTTTGTGATCTCTTGGTATGTTAGCTATCGGTAAACTGGCCAATATTTTTGGCTGTCTATTGAGCTTTTGCACATTTACCACTAAACCACAGTATTTTTATGAAAGCATTTCTACAAGCCCTCACTGCAAACTCTTTCAAATGAGTGGTTCTAATGTTGCGAACAGATGTTTTAGGAGCGCTGATGTATTAATAGGAGGTGGGCAGTAAGAATTGCTGCCCAGGTTCTACTGAGAGACGTGAAACAGAAGCTCTAACTGTGATGGTACCTTGACTCTGAAAAAATAGCTTTCAGCAACTTTATACCCAATAATCACCAAATACAGATGATTCATGAAGCAGTAGCCTAAAAATAGAATTGCCAGCCTCTCTGGGTGGCTGAACTGTGTTGTATTTCCTCATTCCCTTGGCTGCTAGGGAGCTCCTGGCTAGGTTTAATGTTTGATTTCAGTGATCAATTTTTCCCCAAGTTCTGGGTTTCTTCCTGCAGGCACATATTTCAGATCATACTCTCTGACTTTCTGTGCTTAAGTGTTCTAAAATATTTGAAAATACTTGTATCTCAAGTACCTTATTATAGTATTTGATTTTGCAGGTTCATCATCTTCAAAATAGAGACACAGACAGTCATGTGCTAAGCTGTCCTCAGGGTTATATGAGATCATGGATAAAATGAGAACCCCTAAAGCTGAGGGGTGGATGCGGGGCAGCCTGCTGGGACTCGCTCATTTCCTAGATGACTCACTTCTGCACAACTGCCTCAGAGGGCTCATATTTCAGCAAAATTGTATGTTACTACATCATGGGCTTTTGGAGTCATTTATGAGCGCCTCACTGAAAAAATTCTACTCACTATATGTGCTGTTGGAGGGAAGGAGGTGTGGCATCATAGGTGGACACAGATGCTGGTCTAGTGTCCTAGTGGGAAGGTGCTCTTTGGGAGTCCCACTAATCCTCACTTCAGCTCTCACTCCCATGATGCTCTTGGCTTTTTCCTGAGCTGCCTTTATTTACTCCTCTCCCCTTCCACACTGGTGGAAAGGGAAGACTATCTCTCTGAGTCTTCAGGTACTTCGGCCAGTTTGAAGCTTGGGTGCTCTTTAATATTTCCGTAAATCATTGAGCAGCTAAGGGTGAGGTTGTGTTCTGGTTCTAGGTGGAAACTGAGGCTCACTCCTGGGGGTGACACTTAAAGATGTGGCCCAGCCTGTGAGCTGTTGTGATGTGAAGAATTAAAGCAGAGGCATCCTGGGAAACCCAGTGAGGTGGAGACAGAGAGAGACATGATGAAAACAAGAGAACTGAACAAGATAACAAAGAGAAATACCTGAAACTAGTAAAGAAAGTGGAATTTTTTAGTGTTTATTCTTTTTTTTTTGGTTCCGGAAATGAAACTTGGGACCTTGTGCTTGTGAGGCAGGCAGCAGAATAACTGAGCTAAATCCCCAGTAACAGTGTTTACTCTTTCTAGTAGGTTTTTCCTTCTGATAATTCTCTAAATCAGTTTCCCAGGAGGATTTTTTTTTTTTTAATCTTCCTTCTTCATTGAAAACCACATGTGGCCTACCTTGCTAGAGTTAGCAAACTGGTTTGTGAGAAGGCATTACCTCCTTCTTAAGAACTTCCCAATAGGCAACTAGTTATGTGGAAGATGTGCAGTCCAAGAATAGTACTGGGGTCCTTGCACTTGCAAGGCAGGCAGCAGAACCACTGAGCTAAATCCCCAGCCAAGAATACAGTCGTGTATCTGCTTTCAGTGTTTAAAAATCTGTTTTCTTTCATACTATACTCCATCCCTTTTCTACTTTTGTGCATCCCCTCACCGCCTCCCCGACCCAGGACACTCCACTCCTCTCACAAGTGTGTGGTGATGAATACATCCTCTTGATAAACTTTGATGGAGGGGGACTAAAAGTACCAGTTGCTGTTTGGAAAGGCTGGAAGCCAAAGGAATGTTGGTAATATAAGAAGTTTATTTTGTTGAAGATTCTTTTCTCTTTTCTTGTTGGGACTTTATTTCTTTACTTCTAAGCCAAGGTGCGGGGAGAGACTAACTTGTTTTTAGAGTTATGAAATAGGTCTAAATGTTGAAACATCTTGAGATAAAAAACAGTTGTATCAAAATGGTCACAACAGTAACATTTTGGGTACTTGGCTAATATGAGAAAAGGGGAAAATTAAGGAAATCGTAATTAACAACTTTTAAAGATAAAAGTCTTTTTCTCTCAGATTAATATTTTTAGATTTATGGGAAAACACAGAGAAAGAGACAGAGGGAGGGATTGTGAGGTCTCTGCTGCCCTAGGCCTCATGGCACTCACCTTAGGCCACAGAGGGTGTTTGGTATTTGGGTGCATAAAGGAGAGCTGTGGGTCACTTGACTCATTTCCTGTTGAGTGCCCTTGGTTTGGGAGGTTGAAGCCCAGGAAAAGCAAGTTGACAGTTGGCTGATTTTCTGGGATGGCATTTTTCCAGATATCAGGGTGTCTGCAGTTGCTGCTTCTGGAGGAGGATTTGGAAAGATGGAGAAAGGAACTGAGGGGACAGAGGCCATGAGAACTGTAATGTGCTGGACAGCTGAGTCAGGCAGGTCAGAGGCCATAGGGCAGAATGTCTCTGACCAGTAGTGCTTCTCCACAAAGCCTAACGAAGAGAAGTAGTGTGCATGTCACCTAGAGGACACTACTGGTCAGAATCTGAGTGTTCTCCGGCGGCCATTGTATTCACCGAGACTCCCTTCCTTCAGGTATCTCTTTTGGTCCCATGCCTCTGTGTGGGCTGACTGAGAGATATTTTAAAGAGCTTCTGTGATAAAGCTGCTGGCATACTTCAATAAGGACTAAAGAAAGAGGTGCGGATCTTTAGCTCTTCTTATAAGAAACAAGTTCTGTCAATCTGCCCACATCACCTGCACTACCTTCTTCTGACTCCAGAGGCAGGGAGAGAAAAGGTTGGGATTGGGGGAAGTTAGGAACAGGTTGGGATCTTGGGTGGGTTAAGGCCCAGGGAGGGATAAGTGCGGTGGTAAAAGTAATTTGGTAATAAGGAAAAGTTATTGGCTTATTTTTTGACTTATGAAATGAGTTTAAATGTTCAAACATCTTGAAGCAAAAAAGATAACAAAATGATCACAATAATATTTTAGGCTTATATGAGAAAAGACAAAAGTAAGGAAAATTTAAATAATAGCATTAAAAATATTTTTTTTTGTCACAGATGTTTTTTAGAATTACGAAAAAAAAAAAAACCCAACAGAAGCTACTGTATGTCTTTCCTAAGTGAAAGCAAAATTCATTGTTATGGTTAATTTTATGTATTAAATTGAGTAGGCCAGAAGGTGGCCCAGAATCTGTTCAAACATTTTTCTGGATGTTTTTGTGAGGGATGAAATTAACATTTAAGTTGGTGAACTGCTTAATGCTGGTTGCCCTTTTATGTGGGTAGGCCTCATCCACTCAGTCAAAGGTCTAAACAGAACTAAAAGTTGACCTTTATGTGAGAAAGCGAGAATTCTTCCTGCTGCCTAACTTTGGGCCAAATCTTCTGGATCCGCAGCTTCTTGTGGGTCTTTCTTTTGTCAGGTTTCATAATTGTGCAAGCAAATTCCTTGC
Source organism: Fukomys damarensis (assembly GCF_012274545.1). Classification (NCBI taxonomy): domain Eukaryota; kingdom Metazoa; phylum Chordata; class Mammalia; order Rodentia; family Bathyergidae; genus Fukomys; species Fukomys damarensis. The sequence goes on from NW_022900926.1 coordinate 43,761,063, forward strand.
TCACCTTTAGTCTTATACACACACACACACACACACACACACAGACACACATACCCTATTGGTTTTATTTCTCTGGAGAGCTCTGACTATTTAATCTGTGGAATTATTTAATTATTTTGCAAAGAAATTACTTGGGTCTGGTTTCCTGAGTGAAGCTGTGGGATATCAGGAAGTCTGGAGTATGTGTACTTGTACTTCTGTATTTTGTAGATGTGGTACTATAAGTGTACTACGAAGAGAACAAGAATTCCTGATATTTCAGTTGAAAACTCTAAGTACATGAGATTCATTTATTGACCATGGATAACTGGAAACTGTTTTGAGGTAGATGAATATACAGCTCTTAGTTTTGTCCATATAAAAACTCAAGGAGAATTGGGTTTACATGGCATAGGGGCTGTGCTTGGGGAATGGAGGGCAGCTTTCTGGAGCAAGGCTCTGCCAGTGGTGTGCACAGAGCTTCTTTGCTCCAAACTCAGGGAAGCCAGTGGAGGGCCTGTGCTTGGTCTTTCATGGAGCGAGCTCTGCAGGAACCCAATCACCTTCTCCCTGCTCACCCTGCCTGTAGGGACTCAGGGGATCACTGTGTCAGGTGTGTGTGTGTGTGTGTGTGTGTGTGTGTGTGTGTGTGTGTGAAGTGTCAGGGCTTGGCCTTTCAAAGAATCATCAGGCTTTTACCCTAAAGAACAGTCATGTGTGGAACAAGGTTGCAAAAGCTGATTCACAGTCATCTCCAAACTGCATTTCCAGTAATGACCTGCATTCTCACCATCAGTTTTTTAATTTTCTTTTTTGGTGGGGATCAAACACAGCGTCTTGGGCTTGTGAGGCAAGTGCTCCACCATCAAGCTACACCTACAGCCCTATTGTTTTAAATGTAGTGACCACGCAGTAACAAAATTTGGGATGGGGAAGAAGGCTACTATTTTTCATTATAAGCTTTAGAAATTCAAATGTTGAACATGTGTAGCTTTGAGAAAAGTAGAAAATATAAAAATAAAAACCTCTGCTGCTTATTTTCTGTTACAAGTAATACATGTCAAATGGGCAAAATTCAGAAAGCTTTTCCTCAAAAAGCCACCATCTAGAAATATTTGCTATTGACTTTTGTTCCATATTCTCCTCAGATAGTCATACATATATTTTTATCACTGCATATTAATTATACAGAATAATAGGTTTCATTGTGACATATTCATGCACGCATATATCATACTTTGCTCTTGACTATCTCCTAGTTTTTAAAAAACAAAAAGAGATCACGTTAGTTTGTTTTTGTGACTAAAAAGTTTGTCTTTAGGTATACAGTAAGTGTTGAAGAGTATTTATCTGATACTCTGTGAATTACTATTGTTTGTTTCTCAGTGAAGATTTCAGTGGTAAGTACTGTAGATAAACAAGGACGTAGGCTATAGGACTGGGTCTGGGGAACAGCTGGGGCCAGGATTTAAATAACTGCAGGACTTTACATCTGTTTTCTTTTTGTTCATTCTTCTCTCTTACTGAGCACTGGTAAAAAATACTGGGAACAGTTGTAGAACTTCACATCTTTGGAAAATATATCCCTTAGTTTTGTAGACCATAAGTCTAAACTACTCTGTAGATTTGTTTGCATTAGTAAGTGGCGCATTAGCAGTGAGAGGTTCTTATAGAAACTTGATGCTGGAAGTAGGAGAGGGCACCATTAAGGAGCATGGTCAAGGAAGGGAGGAGTCTGGGTAGACAAGAAGTGACATCCTCTATGGATGCCTGTTGGTCAGCTACACCCTAAAGAGCACATGCCAGTATTCACCCCTGCCAGCAGTGAACTCGCTGCCTGTGGGCTGACATTCTTTCCAGCATGGGGAATTATCACCAGGAAGAAAATCTATAATGACTTGCATTCAACAGAAGCTTCCTGTTTGTCTGAATTTCTGTCAGGCAGACACTGTTCTCATGAGAGCTTTCTGGGGAAGAGCTCTTTCTGACTTTGTGCGCCATCTGTCATCTTTCGCTCTCAGAGATAACGCACATCCGATGTTGGGGGGGTCCATTTCGAGGGTGACCCAGAGGCATCCTATCTGACCAATGTGATGTCCTGTGCTGCTTCTTACTGGCACAGCAATGTGATCATACAGGAATACACATGAAGGGACACCCAGCGTTAGTGAAACCACACATCTCACCGGGTGGCTTAACCTAGATTTGTGCCCTGAGGTGGGGCTGTGGCAAGGTGAGGCCCAGCAACCTCAGGGCAGGATGTGATTTTTGTCTGATTTCTTACAAAAATGCAGAGATTGAACTTGTGGGACTTCAACCACAGAGGTTCAGTCTTTTCAGGGGTGAGTGGGAGAAGGAACACACTCGCACCTCTCCTGGTTTTATGAAAATGAAACAGAGACTTGAAGGGTGTTCTCAAAAGGGGCCAGTGTGCCACCTTGACTTTGGATGCAGACTTTAACTAAAATGATTCCCATCTTGTGGCCCTCAAAGATTTGGTCAAAACTCCTGTATTCCCAGCACTTGGGAGGCTGAGGCAAGAGGATAGCCATGAGCTCCAGGCCAGTAGCTACATAAAGAGTTCAAGGCCAGCTTGTCTCCCCCCCAAAAAAAAGGGAAAAAAAATTTAGTCAAAGGGTTTGGATAGGAATGTTTATTTGGTGTTTCCCAAATACCTACCAGAAGTTCTACCACTCTCCGAAGGTACACAGTTGCTTCCGCAACCCTCCAGTAGGCGGGAGGTGGCTGGGTGTCCTCCAACACCAGTGGAGCATGGGTTGACTTCTTTAGCACACAGAGGAAGACATTATTTGGACTTAAGCCTTATATTGTTCTGTTCAGTATTATCAGGCATTGTAACCCTAAAATACCACATTTGAATGACTTCCTCTGCTCTCCTCTTACCTGCTACTGTTCATCTAACCTTTATGTAACTGACCTCTATCTCCCCAGATGGAAAACCTTCCCAGTGTTAAGTACATCTGGGTGGCACTGACCATGCCACATGTGTTTTCATGTGGTTTAGCCTTTTTGTTCTTCCTATGTCTTCCAGGTGACAGCTCTGCAACTGTGCTTCTGGATCACCCTGTTTCTACTCCTGGAGGTGGAGATCTAGCTCTTGGGGAAGCTCCATTGTACTATACAATGGGGGAGGAGGAGAGAAATGGCCATTCCTTCCCCTTATACTTGCTTGAACCAGTGTGCTATATTTAAAGAAATAAGCAGAGATACTCTATTTGAACCAGAAATACACCACTGTATAATTTGTGGTTAGAGTAAACATGGGAGATGATTGTTTATTAAGTTTTTCTAGAACACAAGTTTAGTTTCAGGAACATTGCCAAAGATAAAAACCTCTTGAGAACTTATTATATACCCAATATTAGTCTTAGGTCTTTACATGTATTTTCATTTCATTTCCTTGAATACACTACAAAGGAGATACTGTTGTCAATATTCCCACTCTACTAGCCAAACAACTTGCCCAAGGTAGCAAGGTAAATAGAGATTTACTAGGCAGTCTAGTTCCAGCACATATGTCTAAACTCTACTCCGCACTGAACCATAGGGTATGTACTCCATGGCTTTCTCAGAGGACATGTGACTATGGACAAGATCATGAGAGCACTTATTACCAAAGGCTTCCCAGACAAGATATTTCTTTAAAATGGTCATGGATATCTCATGTGTGCAGCATGTTTTCAGTGAAACATGACGTTCTAATATCACAGACTAGGATGAGCACATTTTGTATGCTAGTAGAATTAATGGTTGGAATAAAAATAACTTAAAATAAAGTTTTATTTTTTTTAGTACTCTTATTTAAAAAAAAAAATTGGCCTCCCTCTTCCAGGATGAATACCCTAGACAAAACCTGGTCCTCGTGCTATTGTGACAGAAAAATAATAGCAGCTACCATTTCTTGAGGGCTTGTATTTGACTCTTAGCTTTTAAAAAATCTTACAGCTACTTTGAAATAGGTGTCATTATCTCTATTTTACAGATGAGGAAACATAGGGTTATATGAAGTTAACTGAGGCAAGTATGTCCTAGGTGTACTTCGTGGACTATGGAACTAGCCATGCTCTGACTTGCAGTTCCACTGAATTGTGCCATAGTTAAAGTCTAATTTCTTTACCTAGGCCACTGACAGCCCTACCTTCTATGTTTCAGTATCTTCCACTGGCTGGCCAGGGCTGCACAAACCCCACTGTGAAAGCCATTACTCACTGTTTGTGTCATGTGCACTTGAGTGGTTCTAGCTGTGGGTGCAAAAGCTCTGTGTGTTGAGCACCTTACTCCTTTTTGAACCTAGGGCTTCTCTTTCCTGCCTTCCTTGGGAGCATGCAGATATGATGACCAAATGAAAGTTGTTTTTACATGGTAAGTTTTAGCAGGTAATTTCAGCCACAGGTGAATCTCTTCTGTTTCTCTGAGGACTGGGCATTGCCAGCCCTGCTGTAGCTGGTTGAAGGGGACCAAACCTCTCAGGAAGACGGACTTGGTTCCGTTTGACCAGCCAGAGCAGGGGGCAGCTCCCTCGTGAGGTGATGCAGTCTCGAGAGCAGATACTTTGGAGAGTCGATTGTCACTTGTCCAGGCCTGTAACACAGAGAGAACCAGAGTTAGTGCGTACCCAAACCCAGGAGCCAGGCTTGCCTGGGATGTGCTCTCACAGTAATCAGATATAATTTGTGACAATCTTACATAATTTGTATTTTGCATGGCATGATTTCAACTTATTTCTTTTCATTTTAATTCTTTTTCAAGTAGAAACATCATGAAGAATAAAAATGATATAGAGTTATGGAACATGGAAAATAATAGAATTCCATGATTCTTCCTCTTCCCATCTTCCAAAATAAATTTAACATTTTAGTGTACAGTTGTTGACTATCTTACATCTTATTTTTAAAGTCTTTAAATTCAAGTATGACACATTTATAAGAGAATATATACAATACATATGTATGTTTAATGCATATGAGTATACACCAAGATGTTAAATTTATTCTGGAAGATGGGAGAGGAGAATTACGGAATTCTGTCATTTTTCATACCCATAATTCTATATAATTTCTCCTTCATATTTCTACTTGAAAAAAATTAAGAAATAGGGCCGGGGATTTAGCTCAGCAGTTCGGTGGCCTGCCTTGCAAGCCCAAGGACCCGAGTTCTATCCCCGGTACCACAAAAAAAAATTAATAAATAAAGTAAGTTGGAGGAATTACACATGATAAACCATACTCACAAATAACCATCTCCCTTAAAATAACTTCTACTGCTTTGTGCTGTATTGTTGAGACTTCCCGAATAGTTTCCTCATTTATCTCTTTGTATTCTTCCCCAGATATAACCACAACACTGCTTCTTTTTTCTTATAATTTAAATGTTTTTCTTTATAGCTTTTACCATTTATGCATATATTACTAAACAAAATATATATATGTACATAAGTACATATATATCATAAGTATTCTATGAGTTGATATTTTCATTTAAAATAATATCTGTAGGATTTGTGCATATTGATGTTTACAAATTTTCATTGTTTTGTAGTTCCCTATTATGAGAATATACTACAATTGATTTGTCCATTCCCCCAGCCATAGTCATCAAGTTTGTTTGCTCTGACAAATGGGTGCAACTGACTAAATGGTTTCTCAAGGGAATGAGAAAAATCTTTGATTCTTCTAGGTTTTAATGAATACAGTGTGTATGAATTTGTGGGCTGACCTTCTAAAGGAAAAGAAAATGTTGCTTTTCCAGCCCACAACTTGAGTGGGGAAAGAAACGTATGTTGTGACCTGCCTTTCAGGTGGTGCCGAAGCAGTGAAGTTTGAGGTCCATGTAGTAGCAGGTGTACTGTGGGCTTCTTCCTATTTCTAGGGAAGGGTGATGAAAGGAGCTGGAGTGGTTTAAGGAGACACTCCCCAGAAAGGTGGCCTGGCGGTCTTCATAATAAATGGCAGCAGGCAAGGGAAGAGGTGGGCAGACAGGATAGTTTGAATGATTCTAGAAAAATACTCTGTTTTGTTTATTTGTACTGGACAATGAACTCAGGACCTTGTGCTTGCTAGCAGGTGGCAGAACCACTGAGCTAAATCCCAGGCCCTAGGAAACTACTCTTTTCCCTTGAGAATAGGCATTGCCTGTCCTTTTCTTTCCTCTTCCCAATAAAGAGAAACATTATCCAGTGGAAAGTGTGTGGCTTTGGAGTCTCATTTGTTTGAGTTTACATCTCTTACTTTTCTGGTTCTTTTACATTCAGGAAGTTACCAAACATCTGTAAATTTCAATTTCTGTGTCCTATACTGTGAGAGAGAGAATACCTAGCTTACCTGCTTGTTTTGAGGCTAAATGACAAAGAAGGAATGGGGCACTGGGTCCCTAGTGGGTACAGAGGAGACTGACAGAGATGGTGGAAAAATCCTGAAGATAATTAATTCTGACTGCTTTTGGGGCCAAGAGCTTCATTCTCAATTTCAGCCTGTCCTGGGGACATTTCCCTTCCCTCAGCTGCAGGTATTTTTTTTCATCCCTGATGTTGTTCAGAACACTGGTCAGAGAAGCTAGTATTGACTTAACCAGCCAAGCAGATTCTTCCAGTTGGACTCCAGTTTGGGAGTTCTGTCTGTCCAGAATAAATAAGATAACCTGAACATTAAGGCACTCAAGAAAACACTGCTGAAATGGCAGCTGGGTAAAAGCACACTGTGATGGTAAGAAAGCAGGAGTTCTACAAAATATGCCAAGATTTTAGGAGGCTGTGAGCAGGGTGGGGATTCTGAGTAACTTCCTCTGTTGTACGCATCCTTCTGGTTCTGCAGTCAGCCTCTTACCTGTTCCATCCTCCTTCCCTCAATGACATATGTGTCTTGGGGCACTGCCAGCCAGTTCATCCTATGGTCATCTCCTTGACCCTGTCCTCCAGCTTCTCCTGGGGGAGCATGGCAATAGGCACCTGTGAGGGCAGAGGGCAGCTGTACATTCTGAAATCAGGACTGGATAACTCACGTCCAGCTCACAAGTCAGATGGACCACCTGCTTCAGGGAAATTTTTCTTTCTAGATGCTGTTTTTCCACAATATTTCTCCTCTCCTTTCTCCATGGTCTGCTCCACGCCCAGCTATGACCCACCCATGCAACACAACCCCAGTTTCTGAGAGGAACCCAATATCCAGAGTAGGAAAAGGAAAACTCTTTTTAGAGTAGTTATGTTTTAGGAAAGGGGAAGGGTTGTCGTTGGAGAGAAGCCCAATCTTGAGGCATTCTCTTATTCTACAAAACATGAAGATCAAGGTCTGTAGCATAAGGGGAAATAATTTCTTTGGGAAATATAGGGTACCATGATAGGCCAGTGTCAGACATCTTGCTTATTGAAAGCATCACTGTCAAAGGCAGGGCTTTTTCAACCTTAGCAAAGGAACCTTTGGCAGCTGGATAAATTTTTGCTGTTTGCATGTGGGGGGGCTGCCCTGTGCACTGCAGGATGTTAACAGCATCCCTAGGTGCTGCCAGGAAGCTCTCAAGTGTGATGACCAAGAAAGTATTCAGGGTTTTCCAAATGCCCCCTGCCAAGGAGAAAATTTACCCCTGATTGACTTAAAGCCGTACACTTCTGTGTTTGGTCCTGTGGCTGCCCCAACTGTAGTAATTCCCTGTGTCTTTCTACACCTCTTCCACTCAGAGTATGTCCTTGGCATGTCCTTGGGTGCAGTTACAGCCGCCTGGCTTCTGAAAGAGGACAGTGAGTGATGTCTGCGGTGTAGCTACAACATGGGGATCCTCCGTTCCGTGTGCTCTGCACACTACTTCTCAGGGGATGGCATCCCAGTCCCTGCCTTCCACCCAGCAGATAGGCATGTACTTTCTCCTCCCACCTTGTCTTCTCCCCTGTGCTTGCCCTGTGCTGCATTTCACATCTCCCTGCCACGCATACCAGCCTGGTGGTGTTTCTTTTGTGCTTCTGCTTATGAATTTGGTATAAATTCAGCGATGTCCCACTCTTACCTCACACATACTCACCCTAAAAATAAGGAAGCAAGGCCTCCAGGGGACATGAAGCCATTCTGGGGTTGGGGCTCAGTGAGGGAGGCACAGCCCTCATCCTTCTCCCCTCCTCAGAAGCTCTGTAGTGGGTGAGGCACAACTTCAGGCCACGTGGGGCGTCCTCAGCTCAGCATTGCCCTCTGAGAGTTCAACTCCCTCTGGGTTTGCGCTCAGACCCCTGAGAGTCAGAGTTGAGAATACAGGGGTCAGGGACAAGAGAAGAAATGAACCTGGCCATTAGATGAGAGAATTGCTTTCCTTTCTTTTTTCTTTTTCTTGTGTTACGGGGGATTGAACCCAGGGCCTTCACACTGAGCTACATTGCTAATCGTTTCACTCTTTCTTTTGATACAGGGTCTCACTAAGTCACCAAATTGCCCAGGCTGGGCCTCAAACTGTGATTCTCCTGTCTCAGTCTTGTAAAGTGCTGGAACTGAATTCCTATTTTACCATCTCAACCTTTTCCTCCAGTATCCTTGCCTGAAAGTGGCACTCTGATAGGGCTGTGGCAAGTAGAAAGAATAGCAGAGCAGGGTCAGGACACAGGACCTGAGGTGAGCTGCTCACTGCTGATGTGGTTTCCTGAGCCTCAGGATGTCTGCCCTTCATCTACTGTGAAAAGCTCTAGGAGGCATGTAGCGCAGCAGACCCATAATACAGTTGGTCAGTAAGGAACTATGATTTGGCTTGGTTAGCAGAAGCAGCCTGCTTTTAGGAGCAGTGTGAACAGAGGAAGAAGCGAGGAGGGTGCAGGGAAACCTTCGGTAAGGGTGTCCTCTTCCCCTAGCTGGTGTGAGGAGAAGGCCTGGAAGGTGGCCTTAGACAGGCCTTGTGGGCACCATCCAGTGGCTTGAAGCTCTGGATGAGAGGGGAGAAGGAGGTGTGGGCTTAGGAGCCCCCTGGGGCCAGGAGGACCTGATTTGTTGGTGAGGAAGTCAGTGATGGCTGGTGAGGAGGAAGTCAGCAAACCTGTGATCTGGGAGGGGCCTTGGGGCCATGAAGAGGCACTTGCCAAAGCCACACACTTCCTTACATTCCATAGCAAAGTAATCCCTATGGGGATATAAAGAAGCATGTGGTCTTGGGAAGCAGTGTCATCCAGAAGCAGCCCAGCTCCTCAGAAGGGGGCCACTCACCTTTCCTCCTTGCCTGGGGGGGACACGTGGAGGGGGGACCCCTGGGACCAAAATCCCCCCAACCTCAAACTATTATGTACTAAATCTGCTCTGAGAGATGGCGGTGCTTACAGGGACAGAATGTCCTTCCCTACTGTTTGTTCAGAAATAAATGACGACAAGTTTTATGGAATTATTTTGGTGCAGTTACCATTTAGCAAATCCTTTGTCATTACCACTAAGGAAGTCACTGGTGTTGCACTGTGCATTTCAAAGGGATTCTTATTTTCATGCTTGGAATCAGCAAAGGGAAAATTAAACAGAAGAGAGACTCCCAGCAGAGACCCATTTCTGTGTGTGCACAGAGAGCGACTCCTGTTGAGGGTGTGCCCAGCCCCACTGCACTTCCTACTTCACGCTGCTATGAGCTGGGTTGCTGCAGCTGCCACTCAGCATTCCAAGCACAATTGCTCATTGTGAGGATGATTTTTTGTTTGGTTTCTGCTCCCCCAGCCCATTCATCACCTGCCCCGCAATCTGTGAGGCCAGAGTTGAAGGACAAGGGGGATACTGACAGCTGTGAGACCTTCAGGGTCTGGACCGGCCACCCTGCTAAGGGGAGGTGGGGATTTGGGCTTCATGGCACTGATTCTCTGCCAGAAAACAGGGAGAAGTATGTTAAGAGAAGAATTTGGCCCCAAAGAAGGTTTGAGGCTCAGTGTTAGTGTGAGTGGCTAATGAGATCTCAACCGCAACTTTTCCAGCACATTTTCTGTGGCAAGATTTCCAGGGTTCTGTCTATGTAGGCTCCTTGAATCTTCACTACTCTATGAAGTAGTAGCTGTTTTATCTGGTTTTACAGATGAGGAAGATGAGAGTCGTAGAATTTACATACAGGTGAAAACAATTCCTTCAAAAACTAATCAGATTGGAGGGACATTCCTGAGTCAACATATGGAGAGAGGTTTGGAAGGTAAGAGGTGTTGAGAAAGAAGGAAGGAAAGTAGGAGGGAGGGAGAGAGGGAGAAGGGGAAGGAAGGAAAACACAATAGGCTTAACACTCCCTGTAGTGCAGCATTCTGCGGCTTTGTACTTGGGGTACTGGTTGTAGTGATGGCTTAAAATTGTATTTTTCCTTAGGAAAACAGGGGAATATCCTTGGTGCTCTGGCCAAAATCTTTCTGATTTGGAAATGGTCCAGTAACTCATTTAATCCAAACCAATGTCTATATGAGGTTTTGCTCTGAAAACAGTTTCTTCCCAGAGTCAAGCACAAGCATCTTATGAGCAAGACTTGGGGGCTGCTCTACCTCCTTCAAATTTGGGAACAGTGGTCTATGAAAAACAGTGTCACAGCTGATAGGGAGGGAGAGTCTCAGGCCAGAGGAGGAAATGCAGTTGTGTTTTTGTGAAAATGAAATGGTCCTGTATTTTCCAAAGACCCAGAGAGCTTCAGAGCAGAGTCGATGTTCGTTGTGACTAGTATACGTGTCAGCTCAAATCTTCCAAAGTGTGTGGCTTGTGGGTGGTTAGCAGTGAGGATCTGCTTAGATGAGAAGACCACTGAGCTTTATATCCAGAGAACTGCAAAGAGCCAGCCTTAAGAGACTTTACTATTCACAAGCCAGGTTGAAGCCCAGAAGGTGGAGAATTTATACAAGAACAGAAGTGAAGATTGCCGGAGAAATTATCTGAGATAGCCAAGGGAGTGCTAACCACCCCATGGTACTGTCCCCAACATTTCTGTGTGAATTGTTTTGTATGCGTTAAGCCCACTCTTATATGATCACAAAGTTACTTGAAAGTTCACTTGAAAGTCTCCAGGGAAAAACATTAAAGTATTAATACCCTGCTAGGCATAGTAATACACACTAGTAATCCCAGCACTCTGGGAGGCTGAGGCAGGAGGAGGTTCATGAGTTCAAGCCCAGTCTGGGCAAGTTGGTGACTTATTTTGACCCTGTCCTTAAACAAAAAGGCTGAGGCTGTAGCTCAATCTGAAGGTCCAGTGTTCAATCCCCAATGCCACAAAAACAAAACAAATTTTAAATACTATTAATAATCAATTACTTGACAGTTCATGAGCCCAAGAAATAAAATTCTTATCAATTTAGAACACACAAAAAATTCTGAAAATAAAGCGAAAGTTTGAAATGTGAATATCTATTATCAAAGACTTATCTAAACCCTTGTCTCTCTTTCCCTTAAGACAGATTTAAGATTTGAAAATGGAGTAAAAGGCCCACAGGTAGTGGGGTGAGAAACTAATCAACATACCTCAGACATCGCAAAAGTGGGAGGAAGAATTCTAGGATGGGAAACATAAAGACCCGTTTCTCTGTTCTGCTTAGGGCGGAGGGCATGGATGAGGGGCAGTTGGGTATAGGTTTTTCTACATTATTTATTTAGTTTGCGATCTCTCTGAATCTTTTGACTTTAGTAGGTAGGTTTAGTATAAAATATCATGACATGTGGCAAGTTACCTGGTCACTTGTGTGCTGTGTGATGTTGGTAAAATCATCACCTTTCTCCTCGTCCCTCCGGATCCCAGCCCACTTATCTGAAAATAGCAGTTGTGTAACCCGTCTGCCCTCCAAAGGGTGGGATGAAGATTAATGAGATAACACATATAAAGGTCTTGAGTTTCTTAAGAGAACAGCCCAGAAGAGTTATAAAAATGTCATGCAACACGCTATTGGAAAGATTTATTTCCTTCCACTCACCTTGCCCCATAATTTGACAATTGCTCAAAAGCCTTAAATTACTAAGTTGCCCTTTCCCTTGTTCCTGAGTATTAAACAGCATTTAGAGGTATTCAGGACTTGAGTAACAGTAAAAGTAGCATAAAAAGCATGAGTAGCGATCATGGTTTATTTTCTTAGCTGAGCAGAACATTTGTGTATTTGAACATAAATGACCAAGACATTACATATTGCAGAGACATGGGGATGGTGAATTCCTATTTCTGGCGCTTAGAAAGCCTCTTGGATCTGAGAAAAATCAAGGGCAGGGTGAGACAGGAAGTTGGAATTATAGACTAACACAATGTGATAATCTTCAAGGTTATTGGCTGCAGAGAGGTACACGGAGGAAAAGCATGGCTTGGGCATCTGTGACCCTGAGCCAGCTACTTATCCTCGTTAGGGCTCAGTTTCTTTATCTACAAAGTGAGAATAATAATGTGCACAAAACAGGAGACTTGGATGAGATAGACTTATGCAATGTGCTGTGAACCTAGTATTAGAAGTCTAATAAAGGGTACCCTTTTATTTTCTAATTTAATGCATTAGTATTGATGCAGAAGCTGAATCAGCCCACTGCAAACAAGTTCCTATACAGTACTTGAATTACTTTAAAGGTTTTATGAATATAGTAATTGTTTTTAGTTAAGTGGTGATTCAAAGGTATTTGGGAAAGCTTAAATATTATCAAAATATATTCTTTCTGTAATTTTAGTCTTTTTTTTTAAACCATGAAAAGTATCTTCATATGTTTGAAAAGACTTTGTTAAGGAAGCAGATTCATCAATATAATCTAACAAGATATCTAATAAGATATTATAGATGCTGAGTTCCAGGGCCTCAGTTCTGTTTTCAGGACCTTCATGAAAAGGTACACATGGTGAGGGGCCTAGGCTGTCCCGTATCAACTGCAAGGCATTTGCTCCATGACAAAAGCTCTGATGAGCTTGCAGGCCTTCTCATGGTGAGGAGGGGAAAGCAGCGCTGTCAGCAGAAAAATCACCTCTAGCTCACTGGCTTATCTTCCAGTGTAGATAGCTTCACTCTCCCTATTTCTTAGCCCAGCCAAACTTGCAAGCTTTAAACAACCTATAATAGTGTGTTAAAATGTATTTAGAGTGGCATATGTTTAGGGGGTGGGTTTCCTGATAGTGTTTGCACCAGGAGAAGCCTGCAGAGACACAGCCAGTGTCCAAACACACCCCAAATCCAATGGCTCCTGGCCTTAGGCACCAGTATCTACCCCTGGTGTTCTTGGTGGCTGTCAGTGAAACAGAAACTATTCTTAAATTGAGTAAGTCACATTCAAATTATTTTGGATTTACCATCATCTAGCTGAGGAGTAGGAAATAAAGTAGCCACTCCACCACCACCAAGGCAAGCACGGGATTGCATGTCAAGATAGGACTTTATTTTTCCTGGGGTTCAGCCAGAATGTCTTGCTATTTTTAAAGGACTGACTAGTTCTGAATGTTGATTCAGTCACAAGCATGGGTCCCATTTTAACTTCCCAGGGCAATAGGAGCACTGCCAGCCCAAGAACTGAATTTCTCTTCCTGAAGGAATCACCTCGGAGAAGGTGAGTATTGGTGACATCTCATAACCTCTGTTGTGCTGCTCTGATTCTTATCAAAGAGACTTAGAGCCAGGACTTCAGGGGGTATGGAGCAAGAGGAGAAGAGGAAGCCACCATTACACAAAGCCATTTACTTGGAGTATTTATCCTTATGACAATTCTGTGAAGTGTATTTTACAGGCAGGATGAAACTGTCTCAAGGAGGTTAATGACTTTGGAGGCAGAAAGTGGTTAAAGTGAAAATCCTATAGCTAGTGAATAGAAGACTTATGATTTGATGTTCTTTCTAACCCAAAGCACACATTCATTCTAATATGTTATATTTCCCACCTTGCCTGTCTCAGTACCACTGAAGGACTTAATAAGAATTCTGTCCCTTACCCTCCACTCTAGAGCCTGCAATCAGAATCTCCACGGGGCTGGCTAGGAGTCACCTTGATGACAGGCACTTCCACTTCTGGGTGAATTCTATGCTCAATAGATTTTGGGAAAGAACAGCTGTAAAGGAGGGAGTTGCTTTCAAATCGGAGTGACATCAGAATCACAAGAGTGTGTGCAGATTTTCTAACTTGCTTTTAAACATACTGTAATAAATGACCAAGGAGGAGGGTCCAGGAATTGGTAATTTTGCAACCACTCCCATATTACTGTGTTGCAGGTAGTAAGAGGACTTGGAAAATAATTGACTGTGTAATAAATAAGAAAGGTAGGGTTTCTCAAGTAATGAAATCATTAATACTGGAGAAAACTCACTTCACAACAGTGTAAGGAAAATTATTTAGCTTGGATTAAAGGAAGAATTTCTGTAAACACGATGATAAATGGTTAGACCCAGACAAAAGATAAACATTAGTAACAGAAAACTCATTCTGATCACTAACATCTTTTTTTTTTTTCCTCCAGTGTTCCCAGTGCTCAGCTTTCACCTGGAATATTCTTTTCCCTTTTCTCATCTTCAGAGTTAAAATGATGCTTTCTTTAAGGATCAGTTCACACAACACTTTCTTGTCCAGGTTTTCTGTTTTTCATGCCTGTTGTTTGTAGCTGGTTGTACAGCATGTCACATCTACCTTGCAGTCTAATTCCTGTGTACCTGAATGCACGGCTCTCTCCCCTTTTAGAGGACTGGCATCTGCACAGCTTCAGCTTTGATTTCTCAGCCCCTGGGAAAGGCCTTTGGTATAGCAAGGGTGGAGCAGACGAAACTCCCACTGCCTTTGTTGAGTACTTGCTATGTGCAAGTACCATTCCAAGCACTGTGACAAGTAACTTATATTAGAACTATTCCTATGTTACAGATAACTTGCAGTTTGCTGAAGTTTTTTTTTTTTATATGTTACAGAACTTGCATTTTGCTGAAGTTTTTTTTTTTTTTTTTTTTTTTTTTTTTTTTTAGATCTACCCCATAGGTATCACAATTGTTAGGAGATCTGAACAATGTGGGTTCAGGAAACAGCACTTTTTTATTTAAAAAAAATCTTAACTTTCTAATCTAGGAATCACCTGGATAGCTTCCTAAAATGCAAACTGCTAGGTCCTCTTAACTTTCTAACCTAGAAATCACATGGATAGCTTCCTAAAATGTAAACTGCCAGGTTCTCCCACCAGCTCTCCTGATGCAGGAAGTCTGGGGTAGAATTTGAACATGTTTCCAGGTAATGCTCATGCAGGTCGCCTGGGGACCACACTGAGAACCATTGCCCTATCAGTGATCCTGATGCTGTTCAAGCCGAGGGCAAGGAAACGACCCTCCCATTCTCAGCCATATTAAAATGAAGAGGTGACAAAGAGAAGTCAAAGCCAACAGAAGCCAGGGGTGAACCCTTCTCATAGGCATGATTGTCAGTACTTTCCCCATCGAGGGGGCTGACAGGTGGTCAGTCAACACTCCAAAGACAGGGAAGCCCTATTCAGGAAGTTTCCCAGGGTTTTGGGCTTGCACAATTGTATGCTCCTTGGAACGATTTCTTTGGTTCCAATATTTACCAATACAAAACGAGGTGACTCCATTCAGTGAGAAGAGAGGCCAGCTGAGGGCCCACTGACTCATGACCTCATGTAATATGTGCAGAGGGATCATAATGACAATACACTTCACTGTAATAATGCAGAACAACAAAGCTTATTAGCTCCAAAATAGCTTTCTTCTTCTTCTTTTTTTTTAAGGGCTCCTATTAAGCTCAGTGAGGATTAAGAATGGCTTAATGTCTAAGAAACAAGTCAGAATCTTGAGTCCCCCCGCCCCCCACTTTCCCAAAGAAACTCATGGCTCAGGGACTTAGTTTCTTAGTTTTTCCAAAAAAGTGTAATAGCTCACATTGTCTTAGTGGGGACACCTATGCGGTCATCTAAAACCCAGCCTCATTTACCAATTGAATGTTTGAGATAAACGACATACTAAAAATAAATTCTTTTGCGTT
Organism: Fukomys damarensis; assembly: GCF_012274545.1. Classification (NCBI taxonomy): domain Eukaryota; kingdom Metazoa; phylum Chordata; class Mammalia; order Rodentia; family Bathyergidae; genus Fukomys; species Fukomys damarensis. The sequence goes on from NW_022900926.1 coordinate 43,776,946, forward strand.
TCTTGGAAACGAATTTCATATACGTTTAAAATATTTTACTGAGCTACTTGAAAGGCAAATTGCAAGTTCAAGGTGACATGGTGCCAAGTTCTCACCCATTTCAGGTTGGATACCACCTAACACTGGCAGCTCTGTTTTAGGTAATGAGTGAGCATGGGGAATCTCTCCTTTCATTGTTCCTGGGTCTTTCAGGCCCACCCCCTGGCCCTCTCTGCCTCCGTTTCAAGCCTCAGCACACAGAAGCAGGTCCACCCTCAATATTAGCTAGCAAGGGCTGTTTCTGTCTTTCCTTTCTCCTCACTACTCGGCACACTCGCCCTGAATTCTTGTCATCCTCTCCTGCCTGTTTGCGACACAGAACTTGTAGCTTCACCTGCTTCTATAGAACGCCGTGCTGGCTTTAGATGATAGAAGCGGATCCCCCGCAGGGCTTCCCAAAAATTCTCAAAAGAAGAGAGACAGGTGGGCAAGGCAGGAATGACCATTAGAGGAGAAAGCAGCATTCTGAGCAAGCTCAGCACATACCTGGGGAGAGTCGCAGGCAGGTTCCTCCTCCTTTGTGGGCTTTCTTCCCGCAGGCTCCTGTCCCCATTGACATGTTTAGTAGAGTGTTATTTATTTATTTCCAGGGCTGGCGGTGTTGGCTTGCATTTCTATGCCTTCCTGTCAGAATCCTCCCAAGGAAACAGCAGCTGGCAAGCTCAGAAATGTCAGTCAGAATCTTGGCCTAGTTTGGGGCCTTAAAGATTTTTACAGAAAGTTAAAAAGGTTTCTGGGCCAGTGTCTCCTTTGGGCTTTTCCTCTCCTGCTTCTCACCTTTTCCATCTTCTATTTTTTTCTTTTCATTTTTTTTTCTACCCCAGTAGCTAGCTGCTTAAATTGCCTGTTTCTGTCTTTCTGATGGTCCCCTCTTGGGTATGGCCGTGGCTCTTCAGGCTCAGCCGAACAGCCTGGTGATTTTCTAAGCATTTAGATCTGCACCTGTGCACTGATTACTTGCTTTGTCTCCTTACTCATTTCTCTTTTCCTCCTTCGCCTTTTCCTCCTACCTCTTTTATCCCTATCCTCTTAGTCACTCCGGGAAAACTTCTTTATGCATATTGTCTATATTTTCCCATCTGTGTTTCGATCGCCCATTTGTCTTTATTCTTCCCTTCTGTCATTTTTTTCTAGCTTTCCCTCTACTTGTTTGCTGCGTAGATGTGACCAGCGTTCCGATCTCCTCTCCTCTCCAGCCAATCTTAATCCCTGTCTCCTCTGTCTGTTTCCTAAAGGCTAGCCTCCTCCTTTTTGTACTCTCCAGCCCGCTGCCCACCCCCAGCACACTCTCCCACCTGTCTATGTCTTTTAAGCGCCTTGGTCATGTCCATGCCTTCTGTCCACCTCAATCACCCCGGTGACTGGCTTCTGAAAGCTGTTAAATTACACCTCTTCAGCTGTTCCATTGCAAAGAGAAACGTCCTTTGCTAAATCCTTTTTCAGATAGGCAGATCCATATTAAAGTTTCTATTTATGGAATATACTTAAACCGTGGGTATGTTCTTTTAAAAAGTTAGATTATTAATTTTTTGAAATGAATGAGTACCATCTTTGATATTGGATTTCTTATTGGTTGCATCAATGCTAGGCCACTAAAAATACAGTTCATTTAGCTTGAGTGTAACTTATTTCGGCTGCTCTTCAAATGGGAACGTGGGTGTGGCAGAGTTAGAAAACATGAGTGATTTAGGATTTGACTTTAATGCCCCATAACATGTAATTAGTAAATGCCTGCCAAGTCACAGAGCACCGTGTTAAGCACTAGAAGGAGAAAGAAGCGCCTGTGTTTCCTGCCCTTGAGAAGCTTACAGGCTCTTCAGGAGTGGAACTTGAATCTGGGGGAATATTCATGTAAAACAGAGTATAGCAGTGTAAAACTATATAGTACAGAGAATAAGAATATTCACATTCAGAAAGAGAGGTTGCTGAGTGGTGGCTCAGGCAACGACAGCTTCATGGAGGAGGTTGGACAGTTTTAGCTGGGTCCTGAAGGACAAGGAAGGCTTATGTATGTGGGAAGGACCTTCTCAGATAGGGAGCAGCCTGGGAAAATACACTGAGGCAGGAATATGCGATCTGTATAGGAAATACTGATCAACTTGTGACTAGATCCAATGCTTGGTGAAAGGTTCAGTCTTGGGAAGGCTGTGGGCACAATCCGTCATTTTGAGAAAATATGCAGTGGTAGGAGATCCCAATATTCTGAGAGTTCCTTGAGGCCATACATTTATACCATCTTCATTTAAAAAGTAAGGCTATAATGTTGATGTAGTTTCTACAAATTCAATGAATATGAATTTGGATTTTTTGATAATTATAGTAACATCTGAATAACATGGTCTGAAATTTGTTATTACTGAATAGTCAGAAACAGACACTTATCTCCAGTCTCTAAAGTATTAAATTTATTTTTCTCAATTTTTTCTGAAGTTTATTATTAAAATTTGCATATACAAATACAGAAACTGTTAGTCCACTCTCTTCCTGATTTTCCAGCATTCTTTCTCCCTCACACAGTCTACCCTAAACTCTACTCAACACCACATTTCCTCCCTTACTTAAAAGCTTAAATTTCAATTTGGCTGGATTAAGCAATCCTTTATGGGTCTGTAGATACTTTGACATGTTTTTCTACTGCTTCAAAAATTTTGGACCCTTTTTATGAGTCTAGCATTTATAACACTGTAAACAAACACCCAGAGGCCAAGTTTCTTTCTTTTTTTTCCTCTTTCTTTCTTTTTCTTTCCTTCCTTGCCTTCCCTCCCTCCCTCCCTCCCTTCCTCCTCTCCCCTCTTTTTCTCTTTCATTTTCTTTCTTTTATTTCCAGCATGCAGAGGGCTCTCAGTAAATACTTGTTAAAATAAAACTGGGTCAAAAGATTTGCTAAAATTCTGCAGTACAACATAAACCCAACAAAGGATAGCATCTATTAAATGTTGGATCAATCTTTCAGTTCTTTAGAGCTTTACTTGAAGTCAAGAAGGAGCTGATATTAATTTATTAATTTAATTACTTATCTGTATAGGATTACACTTTACACTTTGGAGCTAAAACATGAGCCTCAATGACTTTTTGGGGTGGACAAGTCAGGGAGATATTGGCATTCAAATTTAGAAGATGAAGAATCGTATATACAGCAATGAAGGAACCCCATTGCTAGTTACTGAAAAGTCATGAAATCAGACAAGGTATTAGGACCTGAATAAATTCTATCTTCACCTTTACCTGAGTGCCTCTGCCATTTTGAAAAGTGAGAAAAGAGCTACTTTGCTTTCCCTAAAGTCTTGTCTAAACCAGGCTGGTTTTTAATGATGCAAGTTTATGAGTGAAGTAGGTGTGAAGGTGAACAGCAGGAGGATTTCCTCCTGAAATTTTCCCAAGGAGGGGTCTTCCCTGTGGAAATTTCTAGAAACTGGAAAAAAAGATAAAATTGGAACCAGTGTGAACACAACTGCTCACTAATGTTCCAGACTATCTCACTGAGTTACTTCATTTAGCACATGAAGGGTAGCAGTGACACTTTCCGTTGGTCTCAGGACCAGAGTCTCTGGATAGCAAGAGGATTACATCCTGTTCAGTGAGGAGGACTTAGAAGAGCCTTCTCTTTCTGAAGGCCACCACTGAGAGAATGTGGTGAGGGGGAAGAGAGTACTCAGGGTGGCTTATTCTTAGGGCCCTTCAGTAGTAAGCAGAACACTCTGTATGTGTAAGGGGAGGGACCTAAGACTGTGGAGGAATGTAGAAAACAGACTGTTCATGATAAAAAAATCATTCAAGTGCTCTGTAGTGGGCTCAGGTACTGAATTTCCCAAGGGTGACAGTAATAATAATAATAATACCAATAAATGATAGTAATAATAATAATAGATGATAATAATAAATCATTTGAAATGCTGCTAGTACTGCATATTGCAGTCTTTATACAACAGTGGGCAGCTGTTTAGCTAAATATGTTCCCCAGTTGTCAAGAAAGGACCCACCCCTGATACAGGAGAAACAAATCAACCATGAGGTGGGGGGCACACACAGGGCAGTGCCACTTGGGGGTGAAGACTCCATCTCTGCCCTTAAGGAATTAGAAATTTGAAAATTTGCTCGAAATTTTAAGTTTGACCTTAAAATTTTTATTTTAACTGTAATATGGAGGCACATAATGGCTTTGTGACTGAGGTTGTATAGGACAGAGGTCAAGTAAGATATCATGTGTCTTAGTTGATTGTTCTGTTCCCAACCAAATGGTTGACAATTGTCAGTTACTCTGGAGCTAGAAACCTATGAGGGTGTTGTTAGCAATGAACTTGTTTTTTTACTTCCAAGGTGGTTTAGTTTCTCGTTGGTGGTGTAGTGGTGAGCATAGCTGCCTTCCAAGATAGTTTAGTTTCCTCAGACCTAGAAGGTAGGACTTGCCACCTATTGTATGGTTGCCAGAAATCATTGATTCTCACTATAATGTTTTCTTCTACAACTCAGAGGTGCTAGTGCTAGTGACGGAAGTCCTTCTCCTATTAGATTTTTTTTTTTGTTTTAGAATTAAAGAAATTAGCTTATTTTGTTTTGTCTGGTCGTCCTTTTGATGTGTAAACAACACATAATGTGTTATAGGGAAGAGACAAGTTTGGATTTCATAAAGGTGGATTCTGCAGTGGGTAGAGTTAACTTTGGTGATTGTGGGTTTGAGGCATTTTTGTCCATAAGTGGAAAGGGAAGGGAAGATTTAGTTCAGGCTTGTTATTCTGCAGTAAGAAAATGAATCTTTGAGAGTTAAAGGAGATAGATAGATAGATAGATAGATAGATAGAGAGGGCTTTCCCCTGGTCACTCTTAGAATTAGCACCAGAGCCAGGGTCAAGACTCAGCCAACCTTTGGCTCCTGATTCACACACAGTCTTCTATCCAGCCAGGTTTGTTTTCATGACTGAGATTATATAAGATGATTAGTTGTTGCTTAGTAACAGTTGAAGCAATTTGAGAAACAGGTGTAAACAATGGAAAATTCATTTGGTTAGATATGTGCTTAGCACAAAAGTTACCCCAGTTGATTGGCTTTGGAAGGAAAAAAAATCTTTATTCCATGTTCTTTTCCTCATTTCCTCTTCCTTTTCATTCTCTTTCTTATTTCTTCTCCTTTTTCAAAAAACTAATATTTGAGGGCTCTTTAAGCATTTAAAAGAACTGGAAAAATCATTAAACTCTCTTTAACTTATGAAGAGATAGCAAAGGAAAGTTGATTATTAGTCATGTGATCTCCCTTCACCATATGACAAAAGAACATATGATTTTAATGTAGTGAAAGGATTTTAGTTAAGCTTAATAGAAATTAAGTTTTTTGGCTCCTACTCTGAGACAACTTGATACTTTCAGATATTTTTTCTCATTAAATCAAACAAAACTGCTGTGTGCTTCATATACACACTAAACTCCAGAGTGGGGTTTGTTTTCTTTATCTTTATATTTTGCTGCAGCTTTCTGTATTCAGATTATTATTTCAAATAGATAGGCTATCTCTTATTTGTATACCATTGAATTAAAAAATGATATCTAATACCTTTTAAAATGTGTGTCTGGATTTTAAAATTATAGTTGCTCAAAGGTTTTACTTTCTGTATTGGAAATATGGACATTTGTAGTTCAAATGTTATATCATCTTCAAAGTGTACCCAATGAAGCCCAGTCTAGAGTAATTTGACACCCACCATCTTTTGTTGACGAATGACTGAAGCAAGCAAGAAGACTAAGAGGTTGTGAGTTGGCAACATTTGATTTTTTTCTGGAATCTGTGTTTCCTTGCTTTATTTTATCTTAATGTAGGATATTATGTGTGCAAGTGTTTCGTGTATCGTCCTGTCAGACTTCTCAATGACAAAGTACACACAAATATTGGAATTAACTTCAGAATAAGACTTTCTAATTAAAAAACAAAAATAGTTTTATTTTCTTGCCAGTCTAGAGCTAAATTTTAAAAGTTCTTGTGGATTAAATTATCATTATAATTATTACTTTTGTATGGTTACTAAAAATAGCATAAAATATTGCCAAAAATAATTACAAAAAATAAAAAATCTGGAAATTTATGTTTTATGAAGTTGAAAAGGCATTTTGTTTTTCTGGGTATTCATAAATATAGGAACAGATCTTACTAAAGGTAAGAGTGAAGTTCAGTGTAAATTTAACTTTCCTTCCATTTATAGATGAGTACTAAGAGCACTTTTCTCACAAATAAATAAGAAGGGAATGAAAGGTGTTTTATCGTGGCAGTTTCACAAAATTCTTTGAACTACATGGGAGCTTTTGACAAAAAACACATAGTAGTATATCATCAAAATTATTATTAATGATCCATCATTTACAACTTGCTGAGGGACTTTTAAATTTTTTTAAAGTTAGAAAATGGCACCACTAACAGATGAACTTGTTCCCCAGAGTGCTAGTGTCTTGTTGGGAGGGGCTCTGGGCCCTGAATATCCCTGAATGTGCTTGCAGTGCACACCATGAAAGCAAGGCCCTCAGCTCTTTTCACCATGGCCATTTATTGGAGCAGACAAAGACCAGAGTAGCTTTTGCTTGTGTAAAAGTAGTGACCCCCACCAAACTCAGCATGATCAAACCCACAGTGTGTACAGCACCCATTTAATTCTTTCTGTATTGTTTGGGAAGTTGATACAAACCAAAATCCTGCTGTGCTTCTTGTGCTGACAGTAATAAAGATTATAATCTCTGGCTCTGGAGTTCAACTTCACAAAAACAGTCACAGATGAGCTTATATGCTTATAAATATGGTAAGTTCCAGGTCTTCACCAACCCTAAGATATTTACATTATAATTTCTGAGAATAATGCCAAGGAGGCATTACTAAGTTTCACTGAATGGAAGTTGATGGCACCAGTTAATATTTTTACACAGAGACACTCTCTTTACTATAATAAATTCAGTGTTGGAAAAATCCAAATTTTGTTAGCTTCAACGTATATTTGGTCTATATGATGTTTTTCAGAAAAAATTTAAAAATGTTACCATGTACGTGAAGTATATAACTTAGAGCCATAGATTTAGTAGTTAATTCCATTTTTGGGAAAGTCTGCCTGTATAACCCGATTGACAAAGTCAGTTCTTACTGGTCAACTCAATCAGCCAAAATCAACTTATCTGATATCACCATGTCTATCTTTATTTTTTCAATTGAAATAAATATGTTGATATGCCCTTCTTTGAATGTAACAGCAAATTATGAATTTCCTCATATAGCTCCTTAAAAACATGGAGTTCAGTTCCCCTAACTTCATAACATTTGTTACATTAAAGGCAACATACAATCTTCTGTGGAAATTTAGACTCAACCTTTTGTCAAGTCAAGCTTGTTTATGAATAAAACAGGGTTTCACTGGGTATTTAAAGAATGAATCTGAGTAAGGAAGCCCCACCCTACTCTGTTTCCAGGCACTGAAACAGCTCCAGAGATGGATGTTCTTCACTCCTTCCAAAGAAAGCCCAATCAACACAAACAAAAGAAGCAAAATTTGAAAATCACTTCCCCATTATACATCTAGAAAGCCCTTGAATTCTATAGTTTTGAAAGATAATTCTGCTTTCATTGCTATAAAGGTGGATATGGATTATTAATAGGGATTGGAAATATCCCTAAATTCATTAATGTATAAGAGAAGTATTTTGCCTACTGTAATTTTTGCCATAATCTGCTGAATAAAGTACCGAGTGTCTGAATACAGAATCAGTTTATTGTCACAAACACTGTTTTTTAGATTCCTGAGCCACATTTAGCCCTGCCTCCTGACTATCTCCCTCCACATTTCCAGTGAGATTTCAAACACTGCATCTCTAGAATTGAATTCCTAATCTTCAATTCTAAAATAAATGTATCGTCAGCCTTTTCCAGTCTGTCTGTTGATGGTGACATTGTTTCATTGTTTAGGCCAAAGTCATCCTTAATTCTGGTCTTCATCTTCACCCTAAATTCAAATTATCAAGAAATCTTGTAAGCTCCTCTTCAAAATATACCTAAAGTTGGTAATTTCTCACCATTTCTACCATATCTACCTTATTCTGAGATACTGTCTTCTTCTGCTTGAATTATTGCAACAACCTACTGAAAGACAGCAGTGCCTTGCTTCTGCCTGAGTCTTCTTCTAGCTTATTTTCAAGTGAATAGCCCAAATGATCATTTAAAAACATAAGATTATGTTGACCCCTCGGCTCAATACCTTGCAATGTGTTCCTCTTTAGTCACAATAAAAGCCACTGTCTTTACAGTGGCCTACAAGGTCCTATATGGTTCTCTCTCTCTCAAATCCCCCATCTCAACCTGTAGCACTCTTACCCTTTTCCTACTCCCTGCACTACCCTGACAGTCATCCTTGATGTTTATTCTGCATGGCAAAGCCGCTTCCACTTTAGGGTTTTACTATTCATTGTTTCCTCTGCCTGAAATGTTTTCCATAAATAATAGTATGGCTGACACTTTCACCTCCTTCAAGTTTTTGTCACTCTGATGAGACTTACTCTGAGTATGCAATTAAAAATTGCTACCCATATTCCCTGCCTTAGTGCCTGTATTCCCTCTTACCTTCTGTGGGAGGCACCTCTAGATATTCACAGGGATCTTCCCCTCCAGGGATATAATTCCCTTCCCCTGTGTAATTCCTTCCGTTTCAGTAACTTGTTTCTAACTGACAGAATATGGCAAAGTTGAGGGATGTTACTTTTGTGATTAGCTCATCTGAGCTTTTTTGTCACTGTACTTGACATAACACAAAGGATGAGAAATTCCTGAGTCCGTGTTTTACCTCCAAGAGCCCAGAGGGGATGCCTTTTGCCTGGGACTGCTTAGTATGACAGTCTCTGAAAAACAAAACAAAATAAAACAAAACAAAAAAACAGCCCTGAACTAAAGCTTATGTGGCTTTCTATAGATAGAGTCAGGAAACAAGGATAAAAGGACAAAAGGACAAGAATTCGTGTAGAGGACAAGGTGAGGACAGGGTAGTCTGTTACATCACTGACCTTAGGGCTAATCTAAGTAATCAATCAGAGTATGGGGAGGACAAGGCCAGAGCATACATTCCTTAAGGCACTGTGTTTTCATCCTACTTGGGACTGTGCCCTGAAGTCTTTTTGTTTGTTTTTTTTTTTGCCACTTTTTTTTATGCATTAAGTTTATTGGTACATTTTAGGTATACACTATGATGACATGCATCATTGGGATCTTGTACCTGTACATGATATACCTTGGTTCCTATGTTTTCCCCATTTTCCTGCCCTCCCTTCAACCCCTCCACCCCTCCCTATTTACAAAGATTTTGTTTCCATTTTTTCCCTTTTCTCATATTTTTTTCCTTTCCCTTCTTTTAATCTCTAACCATGCATTCTGGGAGGTCTGGGCTTGTGGGTCCAAAGGTCCCTTATCTCTGCCATTTCACACATACCTCTGGCAAGCGCTCTCACAGTTTTTGACTTCTGTTTTGCTAACAGACTCTCTGTATCACCTTTTCAATGTACACATTTTGATAAAGTAAGTTTCCATGTGGGAGAAGCTCATGAAAGGGAGAAACTGAGGGACTCTGATCAGCAGCCTGATAGTGACTGTGAGTCAGTCAGTCAAACAAGTTGTACAGAACTGCACAGTGTCTACCATTGCTGAAAGGACTTAGAAGCGGATCCTGCCTGTCAGTTCGACCTTCAGGTTAGACCACAACCTAGGTCTGACAGGTTCGTTTCAGCCTCGTGTAAGGCACTGCATACAGTCAAGTTGGGATTGGATTTCTGTCCTGCAGAAATTATGAGATAAAAATGTATGCTGTTCTAAGCCATTAAATTGCATGGCAATCTGTTATTCATAGTAGATAACCTATACTCCTCTGTATTTTGCCCCTGCTAGATTATAAACTTGATGAGGGCAGAAGTCTTTGTTTTGTTGTTAAGACAACTTAAGTACCCCTGAGCAATGCTTGACATTTAGTGGTTATGCATATTTGTTGGATGAATGAATGAACAAACCACTGAATTAAGGAATAATGCTCTTGGCAATTAGCAAAATCATAGCTATCAACACCTTACTAAAGTAAGTTTTTTTTACAATTATATAACTTCCCATCTTACATAATGAACATTGCTAAATTGTAATACTCTCAGTTTTCATTAACAAAAATGTAAGTTTTGGTTTTCAAATCTGGATATTTAAAAATAAAAGGTATTGCAAGACAGTTTATTGTTTGTATCTAATCTTTTTTTATTTTTATTTTTTGTTCCAGGGATTAAACTCAGTACCTTGTGCTTGTGAGGCAGGCAGGACACCACTGAGCTAAATGCCGTGCCCTGTGTGTATATCTAATCTTAAGTAACACTTCTTTGAAGTAATACATTCTTTAATAGCAGGGAAGTAAAAAGTTACAGTTATTAAAATTGTCATCACTCCTACACTTTTCTATATATGTGTATCTAAACTCTGAACATCCTGGTATCCATCTAAAATCCATGTCTAATGGCAGACTATGTACAAATGAAATACATTAAAGATGAGTAAAATAGGAAGCTTTATTGTAGTTTTGTGGAGTCTTGAATGAAGGTTTTGCAGACACCAACATTTCAAATTGCTCTTTTGCTTGATACCTCAGAATGTTTTTTATGCCTTGAAAAAAATCACCATAAAAGAAACCAAGAGGATTAAAAGTATAGATTTCCTTTTGTAAAGTGTGAGAAATAGAGCTCTGAGAGGAGGTGAAAAGGACTAGATGGAGGTAGCAGATAGTCTCAGTAGGGTATAGATGAGAGCCAAGGACCAGAGCGTGATTCCCCTAGAACTTTCTATGTCCTTATATCTGGCAGAAGGACCTGTTTATATGAGTCTTTAGACCCCTAACCAGCTGAAAATGTTTTCTTGGGTTTGGTATGAGGCCAATAAGATTTGATGATCCCAGTGGCTATTTTTTGTGGTACTCTGGGCTTTCTTCATGTAAAAGACTTATTATGGTGTGTAGCTAAAGTTTTTGTCATTCTCAGAGCTTATGACATTTGAATGTCACAAATTTTGTAGGTTTAAGTGAACTTGTATATAAAATGGTGACATCAGCTCCCTCCAGTGGAAAGTGTTTGATTGCAAAAGGAGGCAAATAAACCTAAATATGAGGCAGAGTCCAGGAGACTGGTTTTTTACATTTTTCAATTGGAATTAAACAGTTTCATTCAGAATGTCATATTGGACTGCACCATGATGAAATATACTCTTTTTTCAAATAATGGAGTGAAAGTTTCATAAATTCTGTCATATATGTAATTTACATTCCATGTAGAAGTCTGATCATATAAGAATAAATAGGCTACATTTCTTTCTATGTATATACCTCATTAACATTTAATTTGTGTAAATGAATAAACACTAAATTTGTAGAGCGATGTGATCATAGGGAGCATTGGTTATAGAGTACAGAAAGTAGTTTGGCATTAACTCTCCACTCAGCAGTACCCAAGGAAGGCTGGAAAGGACATAGCAGAAGCCATTGCAGCTGGTGCATTTATCTGCAACCATATAAAAACCTTCCTGAGAAGTCTCAGAGGTTTTGACGTATTTAGGGGGGCACTGTAGGAAGTTAAATTTCTGCTGAGCTGGTAGATAAGAGCAAGTGCAGTGACACTTGGTTAATGACACAACATTTGCCGCCACATTCCAGTATACACTGCGGTCCTGTGAAAACTCAGGTTACACATAAAAACCTTCTGAGTGACAACTGGTAAAATCCTTTCTTTCTTCCTATCAGCTGCCTCTTGAGTTACCAGTGCCCTCCCCTCTTTCACAAAAAGCAGGGCTGGGAACTACTGTTTTTATAAGTCTTTTTCTCTCCTTGATCAGAATCTTCTCCTGAAACCCTCTCTCTGGTGGACTAGTTGGGACAGGTCTCCAATGCTCTGAGGAGTCACCTGAAGGCCAAGTGGGAGAGTGGTCCCCATGATGGTGGCAGGAGAGTGGGGAGGGAAAATGTCTGACCTTCCCCGTCATCACACGGAGTGGCACTCCGCCCACCTGTTTTTCCACTTGGCCTTCCCTCCAAGACTAAGACTGGCAAGTTGCCTAGTTAATGTTTAAATCTAAAACCTGTTGAACAGAAGGAAATTCCCCATAGCACAAAAGGCCTTCATACTGAAACCCCTTCTGTACTTCTCTTAGGCAGAGAACACTAGACTGTTATCTCATTAATCCTATTTATTCTCTCAGAGAAGAATGTTATTATCATTTATATGGAGAGAGAAAAAGTTCTAAGACTCTAGGATTTTAGGACAAGGGGAGGGCACTGAGATGAGTGGAACTGACACCAATGTGGGTCTTGGGCCCTTTGAACACAAAGTAACTACACGGTGTCCTTGAGGTATATTCACAGAAGAGCTGGGCATTCAATGGGAGACTTAGTGAGAGTAGTTTCTAGAAGGGCCGTACCCTGAGCTATTTTACGATAAGGTAATCATTAACCTGTCCTAACCACACTGGAAGACTGTTTTGGAATTCTTATTAAATATGGTCAATGTGGGCAATAGGAGAAAATAGCTAGGTAAATGTTTGACATTTAGCCTGTGTTCAGGAGGAGAGAGAGAGAGGAAAAAAAGCCTACTGAAATAAACTTCACTTTATTTGTAATTGTAATAAGAATGAAGGAATATGTATCAAAGAATTCCACACCCCATTTTTCCCAGCTTGGTGTGTCTGCACACCACTTCTAAGCCTCCTTCCTTTCTCCTAGGGGTCTAGAAGTTGAACCCCTGAGGGCCTGGGGAATAACAAAGATTGATCCCACAGGCAGAATAAGAAATGCTTTTTAGAGTACTTTTACCCATAGGGTCATGGTCCCTTACGAAAAATCTCTGGAAAGTGAATAGGCAAAATTTCAGTGCACAAAAAGGATGGTGGCTAAGATATTAATTAATATTTTGCCTGGTTATATTCTCACAGTGGATGACCTGCAAAAGCATCCCAGCTTCCAGACACCTGGGCGCTTCACATAATGTACTGCTCTGCCTCTTCCACACCGTAGCTCCATTTTTATCATGGCTCAGGAATATGGCCCAGATATGCAAATTCCTGCTCAGTTCCAGTGTCCTTTCCCTGCCTTTTTCCTGGTGGGTCTCTCTTGTGCCTTATCATAGCGCCTTCCACAATAAAAATCAACTGTCGATTACATCCATTTTCCAAGTGGCAGTATTCCTTCTTCCTCTCTCAGGAGAGCTATCCTGATCCTAAACTTTTTAAAGAGGAACTACTTCACAGTTTTAAGATGAAGAAAGGAGATGTGCAACTTTATCTTTTATCAGGATTTTTTCTATTGTGCAAGTAAATTACATGCATGTAAAATCTGCCTACCCATTTCTGGGCTCCTGCTCTGCACTGAATTTCTCGGTGATCTTAAGGGGCATAGATGTTATTTAAGGGCATGTTATGGGGTAGATGACATGAGAAGCATCGTTTTGTAAGAGACAGTAATTGGCTCAACACCCACTAGGTTGATGCATCACAGGTAAACAATAAAGGTGCAGGACTGAGAAGCAGGGACTTTAACTAAGATTATAATATAAGAACAGTCAAAGGTTATTCTATCAGCTAGGTCTGAGCAGGAAGCTATGTCCTCCTCAAAGGATTTTAGTGAAGAAGAGTTGAACATTGGGGCTATTTCTAGAACAGTGAACAGGACTGAAAGAGTTGGGCATGATGGTATATACTTGTAATTTCAGCACTCAGGAGGCTGAGGCAGGAGGATTGCCACAAATTAGAGGATACATAGTGAGCTCAAGGCCAGCCTAAACTACATAGAGAGATTGTGTCTCAAATAAGTAAGTAAGTAAGTAAGCAAATAGGCAAATACCTGCAGACAGAAGGAGAAGGAACAGTGTAGTGGAGCTTGAAGAGATTTTAGAGACATGGGATCATCTCTCCTCAGCCTGAGCCAGAGCAAGCATAGAAGTAGAAGGAAAGAGAAAGAATCCGTGGTGCAGTGGGGTAGGAAGACTAAGAAGGCTGGTGTTTATGGCTTGTGCCTGGACGTCCTCCCCAAAGCCTCATGCAGTCATAGGTGGGGCTTTTGGGAGGTGGCTGGATCTAGGGTGTGCGATGCTGGGATTAAGTGTGCCCCACCTTGAGAATGAGTGCTACCTGCCTACAGAGAGGGTAGCCTGGTCTGGATAAATATAAAGGACAGCTTGCTTCTGCTGCTTCACTAATTTGCTGCTTTACTGCCTTGTGGACTGCCTTGCCTGGACTGTTTCTCCTCTGCCATGCCCCTCTGCCATGCCACCCAGCCTTGGGGGCAGCTGATTGTGAACTGAAACCTCTACAAACTGTGAGCTGAAATAAACTTTTCCACCTTTAACCTTCGGTGTTGGGTATTTTGTCTCAGCAACACAAGAAGTAACTAAGACAGATGTATACAGCTAGGAATGATAGCAGGAAGTATAAATAGGAATTATAATACTGTTTGAATAATTTACTTAAGGCCCTTCAATCTCACTAAAAATAGTGAAACGTAATTTTAGCAGTAAGATACTATTTTCTCACATTAGACTGGCAAAACTTAAAAACTATAGACAAAACAATAAACAACTCCATAGTACTGTTGAGGGGAGGTAGAAATTCCCATACATCATTGTTCATATAAATTGAGTATTCTCCAGTCTTGGAGAATAATTTTCCATTAACTCTCCATTTAAAAAATGCTCTTTGACCCATAAATCCAGCCTATAAAAGCAGCACTCACTGAGCAACAGTGAAGTTGAATTAGTGGAACTGACAGTTGTTCTCAGAGGGAAACACCATCTCTGCCCTTGTAGAGGTGATAGTCCCTAAGGGAAGATAGCATTCCTTACCCATTGCTTCTAATTTGTGTCCTGAAGATGTAGGTCAACATTTATGGAGTGCCTGCTGTGTGTCAAGGTCTTATCAGACACCAAAAATGGAAAGAAAAGTAAACTTGAGCCTTTTCTTTGAGGGCTCATAATCATGTGGGAAGGCAATTATATGAAATTTTGAATATAAGGTGATAAAGAGGGGGAATAGTAGGCACAGTCACAAGAAATTTGGCAGTGAGGAGGAAGAGGACAGCAACATTTAGCTTTGTGTTACAGAGAAGATGCTCTTAGAGAAATTAACATTTGAGTTTTGAGAGATAAGCAAGAGTTATTCAGGTTGGTGAGGGGGAAAAGACACTCCAAATGGAGTAGCATGATCAAAGCCTCAAAGCAGGAAACAGAATGGTGTGTTCAGGGACTTAAAGATAGCTTAGTGGAGATAACAACTTCTTTTAGGGTGTAATCACAGTAGGAGGGACATAATTTCCTGCCAGAAACAACCTTGAAGCTCAGACAAAAGGTATAGAGCACAGTTTTTAAGAAACTGAACATTAGCAAATGGACAATGGTTCTTGAGAGACACAAATGAGGGGAATTCTAAAACATCCTAAAATCTCTGCTTTGCAATAGTGTCCTGGCTTTGGTGTGGGGAAGGGGACCCAAATAATGCCTACTGGACTCCCTGGTTGAGAATGCAGAGTTAAGAATCTTAAGAGACCAAAGTGGTTATATTTCCCTGCAAATTACAAAACACTGTCAAGAGAAATGAAAGGAGACCAAATAATGGAATGACAGACTATGTTTATGGGTTTGAAATCTAGTATCATTGATATCAATTATTTTCTAATTATCCTACAGTACACCACACCTCAAAGAAATAGCCCCTTAAATGAGCATCCCAGTAGAAAATGGCAAGCTCATTCCAAAATTCACAAGGATCAAATCATAATTTTTAAAAAGAATAAATTCAGAAGACTTATATAATCTCATTTCAAGATTTACTATAAAGCTACAACAATCAACTTTGTCGGATATTGGCATTAAGAGAGAATAGAACAGGATAGTGAGTGCAGAACTAAGCCTATACATAAATAGACAACTGATTTTAACAAAGGTGGAAAAGAGATGTAGTAGAGAAAGGGTAGTCTTTTAACAAGCAAGGCTGGAACAGCTGCATATGTATGTGGTAGGGGAGGGCTGATCTGTAGTTTAGCCACATAAAATTATCTCAAAATGGATCATAAACCCAAATGTAAAGCCAAAAACTATAAAACTTCTACAAGAAAAATCTATGAAGATCTCTGTAACCTTGGGCTATACAAAGATTTCTTAGATACTAAAAGCATGATCCATAAGAGGGAAAAAAAGATGAATTAGTCTTCATCGGAATTAAAAACATTGGTGTTTACAAAACCCACCATTGACAGAATAAAAAATAAGAGGCTGGGGAAATATTTGCAGATTTTTGTAGCTCATAAAGAACTTCTTTCCAGATATATAAAAGGAATTAACTGTTGATAAATGAAACAATGTGAATACATCTAAAAATAATTATGCTTAAAGAATTCAGGCAAAAATAATAAACATTAGATAAAAATTATATAAGTCACTTATTTTAAAACTAGAAAGTCCAAGTTAAATCTATAATAATAAGGAGCAGATAGTTATTTGCTTGGGGAGATGGAGATGGAGATGGCTGGGAGGGAGGTATTACAAAGGGCCATGTGTGAACTCCTGGGAGTACTGTATGGATATTTTCACTATCATGATACCTGGGACAATTTCAAGGTTGTACACATCTGCCAAAAAAGTTTAAAACAGTACATTTTAAATAAGTATAGCTTATTATGAGCTAATTATACTTCAACAAAACTATTAAAACATTAACTTAGCAACACAATAGAAACTAAGATTGGAGATAAAGGAAAAGGCCAGGTGGCAGAGGGTATCATGTACCCTAATCTTTACCTGATGCCATCCCTCATTGGTTGAATAGCACCTAGATCATATTTTGTGCTGCTGCTTCTGTCATTTGTGAAGGGGACAAAATGGAGGGCAAGACTAGAAGTATAGTGACTTACTGTTATGATTTAGGTATAAACTTTTCCCCAAAGTCTCATATGTCCAGAGGTGGGGCTTGCAGGAGTTAATGGGATCAAATGCACTGATCTGTTGATGAGTCATAGCTGGACATACTATTAGGAGGAGGACCTGTTTGGAGGAGATGGGTCATTGGAGGCATGGTCTGGAAGGAATACTCTTGTTCTTGGCTCCTCTTGTCTCTTTCTGTTTCCCAGATTCCATGAGATGAACACCTTTTGTCCACCATCCCCTTCTACCAAGCTAGTACTGCCTTGGAGCTAGCCAACTCTAGATTGAAACCTCTGAAACTGAGAGTTAGAATAAATCTGTCCTCTGTTAAGGTAAAGACATTGAATATTTTATTCCAGTATTGGGAAAGTGACTAGCATAGAAACTTGGTACCAAACCAGTGATATGACTATACCTGACCATGTATCTCAGAAACTGGTTTGAAGATGTTTGGAAAAGTTTGGAGATATGGGGTAAAAAAGACCTAGAATAATGTAAACCAAGTTTAATGGGTGATACTATTTGGAGCTCATAAGACCTAAGAGCTCATAGTAATGTGAACAGCAGAGGCTAGGCTCATAAGGTTTTAGTTGGAAAAGAAGTTTCTTCTGAAATTTGGACTAGAGGCCATGCATGTTACATTCTGGTAAAGAATTTGTCTACATTTTTCCCATGTCTTAAAAAGGTGTTAAAGTGATTGTGTGTGTGTGTGTGTGTGTGTGTGTGTGACTTGGGATTGAGCATAGGGCCTCCCTTAGGGATTACAGTAAAGAAATGTGTCTGGCTTTTAATTTTTTTGAGACTTTTTGAAACTTACTACATAATCTTACTATGTTAGTCAGTCTGGCTTCATAATCACGATCCTCCTGTCTCAGCCTTCTCAGTACTGATTTGCTGGTGGTGGACTAATGATCTGATGGAAGAAATTTCAAGGCAGCTCCATGTTCAGGATGTAGTATGGGCACTGCTGCCTGCTTTCAGCTGGAGCTATAGTGAGAAAAAAACCAAAAAAACAGAGTCAAAGATTGTAAAACAAAATTGGAGTGTGGCAAAAAAGGGAAGTGCCCATATAATTGGGGCCAGGAACACATAATGTGGTGGCACATACCTGTAATCCTAGCATTCTGTGAGGCTGAGGTAGGACAATGACAAATTTGAGCTCAGTCTAGGCAACATAGTGAGATCCTGTCTCAAGGTAAAATAATTTTTTTTAAAAAAAGCACAGAGATATAGCTCAAAGCAAAGGCCCTGGGTTCAATCCTTTGTATCACACACACAAAAAGGGTCCCAGTGTTCCTTGCTCATTCAGGGCTGCTTGGGAAAGTGCATCCCTAATTTTAGTAGTGATTCCGGCACTTTGAAGCTGCTATAGCTGTGATTTGCAGGGGCACAACTACTACTTGAGCGGGCAGCAAACCTTGGAATCCTTGAAAGTGGCATAGTCTAAAGGACATTTGCTGAAGGAAGAGCCCTCACTGATTTAGAAAGAATAGAGGGTGGAGAAGGGAGTCAGCGGAATTGGGGTTTTCAGAATGGTCAGACAAAAGATGTTAGGCTTGAGTAAGGGTAATGGTTGTGGAGAAGGTGAGGTTGCCTGGGTTTGAGATATGGGGAGAGGACTTCATTGACTATTGATGGAGAGGGAGAGTTTAGAATGATTCCGTTTTGGCAGTAACATTATGAGCTCAGTTGGAGTATTTTGTGATGCTGTCTAGTAGGGTGCATACTTAGTGGCTTGGATTATCAGGGAAGACGCGGATAATATGCAGATTTGAGCATCAGTGACATCTTCACTGTAAGGCAAAGGCGTTTACTGGTCTGCTCTTCTACTCCCATAAATATATATCATGGAAAAAATAAAAGCATGAGGAAGAGGCTGGCTACTGAGTGGTATACATCCATTTTCCTGGCTTACTTTTAATTACATCTGAAGAAAGCTACAGTTGAGATTCTATGATGTTTGAAAGGTGAGGGCCCAGAAGGAGAAACCCATTAGTCTCTCCCCTTCCCAAGAACATCTTTTATTCTTCTGCTAGGGGTGGCTGGTAGCACAACTCCTGGCAGATGTAGAGTGGTGCATGGGGCTGAGCTGATGGCTGAAACCAAAGAAGCCCCAAACCTGTTCTCAGAGCAGCTGCAGGAGCCATAAATTGCTGGTAGAAGCAGACCCAGTGGCTGGTGATCAGGAGTCACTGAAACAGGAGCACTCACAATCAGTAGATTTCCCTTTGATTCTTCATCCATTTCAGTCCAGTTTCTTATTCAGGCCTCATTTTCCTCTGGATTATCCTTAGGATGGCAACTTCAACTCTCCACAGAGTGATTCTGCTACTGGGCTGACTTGCATTCCCAACAGAGCGTTGAAGAGGCCCTATCTTGCAATGTTTACCCTGGACTTTTCAAGGGCTTCTTATAGTGATGGTCTTTATGATACTGTAGATGTTATTTTTGCAGATGAGGGAATATAACCCTGTGAACTTGTCTCTGTTTCATCTTCCTCTGCAAAATACAAGTTGAAACTTTCACCAATCACATAAGGGTCTTTTACTAATCTCCAAGACAGGATAATATACTATGCATAAATTGTGTTTTTGTACAAATAGTATGTGTATGTGTTGAAAGAGGTGGACTAGTGATGAACTAAAGTTTAAATAAGTTTTCCTTCCTTCCAACAAACTTTTATTGAAGATCTTCTGTGTGCCTACTATTAGAGTAGGTACTGTGGCTATGGAAATGAACTAGAGGCATTCCCTGTCCTTGAGGAGGTATGTGCCCTTGCTGTATATCCATAACATCTTCTACACTCAAAAGCAGGTGTGTTTTGTAGACCAGTCAACAATAACCAGCTGTATATTACTTTAGTGCTGTAGTTGAATCACTTTCTTGGTGGACTCCATGGAGTTCTCCCCTAGCTATGCTATTGGATTTGAGTTGATCCATCCACTTTCTGTCATCCATGCCCCTGGTGATGAAGGACAGTCCTTTTCCTGATGACTGATCATAGCTGGAGTCAGAGCCTATGGCTCTGGGAGGTAGAAAAGCCAACTGGAATGTAGCTTTGAGAACTTGAATTAATTAATATAAAATATGAGCAATGCATTAGAATTAAGCCCCTCACTGAGAATCCATTTGTCTCTCTCCTGGAACTTCACCATTGTCATATTAGCATGTTCCAAGATCACCAATGGAAAGAACAATACAAACCTGAGTAGGGGAACTTCTCCAGAAAATTGGCTATGGTCTCTGAATCCATGCTATTGTCTTTTACTCTCTCCTTTCCCCAACAGTTGGACTTCTGTTCTCTCTGCAGTGAAATTAACCTTTCAAGATCACTACCAATGCTTTTCACATTGCTAAATTCAGCTGTTATTTTTCTAGTCCTATTTATTTGACTTGTTCGAATGACTTGTTGTATCTTCTCAGTTATTTTCCTGGCTATTTCTGTGTTTGGCCAGTAAATATTAGTATGACATGAACCCCATTAGTATGAACCCTAAAATCTGTTGCACTTATGATCTCTCCCTGGTAATTCTTCAGAGCCCAAAGCTTTACATAGTACTGCATGCCGATGACTCAAAGTCTACTTCTTCCCTGCTTTTCTCCTCAGATATTCAGCTTTCTACTTGAAGTCTGTGTTTGGAAGACTAAGAAGTAACTCAAATTTAACTCTATTCTCCTCTCCTCTTTATGTTTTTCCCTCTACTTCCATATTGCAGGAAATGAAACTCAATAGCTGAGGCCTGAACTCCAATTTGGTGTCATTTTCGTTCCTTTCCTCACACTCCACAGCCGCATCCTCCAAAGTATCTGTCTCATCTCAGTACTGCTTTATTTCAACACTGCTTGCTTGATTTATGCCTGTTTTGCTTCCCTTCAATCAATTTGCACCTAATTAGCCATAACAGATTTAAAATCACAAATCAGATTAGTCTGGGATTTAAAATCTTGGAATAGAGTTCTATTTTATTTAAAACAAATCTTAAAGCTTCATCTTGATTGCTTCATAAATTGCATAGATGCTGCAGTTTCTCTCAGGTCAGTTCTCACCACCTGTACTCCTGCACTGTTCTCCAGCCACACTGGCTGTCTTCCATTCTGTGGATGCATCAGCTCATGCCCACTGCAGTCCCTTTGCATTTATTTCCAGGTGTTCCTGTGGCCATCTTCTACTTTACATTTTCTGTCTGGGTGAACGCATTGCTGCTTTAGAGTGGCCTTCCCTGAGCACCTGAAAACATGAGGCAGCCTTCTCACCCTAGTACCTCATTGTGTCTTAATTTTATCAGTATCGCTCATGATCTGAGGTTATCTTGTTCATTTATTTATTGTGCATTGCTCCTGCTAGTAGAATGAAAACTTGGTGCAAGCACAGATCTTGATACCATTATCTAACGCTCAATTCCCAGTGTCTACAACCAATCTCCAGAGTGGTAGCAATTGCCCCAAGTCACACCTGTGCTCATGACCCCTTACATCTATCTTCCCATTTCAGTCTGAGTGAAAGGTCTTTTAGTTTCGATGACCTAAATATCCTTTATGATTTATGACATCTCTCCTACCTGCCAGCTATGCTTGCTGAGGTCACTCTTGTCACACTAGCCTGCTTACTAAATGCTGAACATGTGAAGCGGGATGCTTTCCCAGACTCTGTTCACTTTCTGACCCTGTGTGAAATACCTGTCCCTGAGGTACCTATGGATGTTTGCTTCTTTCGTTCCTGTCTTTATCTGAGAGCTTCCCTCACTTGTCTGTCACATATTTTAGTCTTCGTTCCAGCATTTCTTCTCTTCCTTCCTTTATTTTTCACCTTGGTACTTAACACAATGTAAAATGTTACATATTTTACTTTTCAAATTTTCTGTCTCTACCTCTAGAATCTGAAGGCAGGGAGTTAATCTGTTTCACTAAATACTAAATCTCAGTGCTTGGATAGTGCTTTGCACACAGCTGTTCTTAGTAAGAGATGGTAACCACTTATCTAGGGGTGTGACAGTGCGGATGGTGAAAAGGCATGGATTCACAACAGTCAAGAGGCTGAATCTATAAGACTTGATGATTAATTAGAAGCAGGAAGTTAGGCTGTGTCAGGAACAAATCTATAGTTTCTAGTTTCTAGTACCTGTGTGAATGGTCATTCTGTTCCTGGAGGCTGGGAACACTGCAGGAGGAAGAGATTTCAGACAAAAGCCCAATGGCTCAAAGTCTTTGAATATGCTGCATTTTGAATGTCTGGGAGATAGCCAAGTGAAAGCATTGTGTTGGCAATTAGATATTCATGTCAGGAACTCAGAAGATTTGAGTCGTGGGTATATAGATAGTGCGTGGAACTATGGAAGTGGATGATAAACAGAAACTAGTATCACTCACTGTGAGTGCGTGGAACTATGGAAGTGGATGATAAACAGAAACTAGTATCACTCACTGTGAGACCAAAGCTTGACAAATGTTTTTACAATTCTAGCATGGCTATTTGTCTCTGGGAAGGATCCCTTACTGTATTGCATGACATGGTACTCAGTGTCCAACAGGAATAGTAAAGACCAAGCTCTAATTCTTGTGGATTCTACCTATGAGCCTCTCATCAGGGTTACTTGGGACATACAATTAGCCCTCTTATTTATAAGGTTTGCCTATCAAGACAACTGAGGATAAAAAAAAATTAGAAAAAAAATTTATCTGTACTGAGTATGTATGGACTTTTTGTGTTCATGATCTCCTAAGTTACTCAGTATAAGAATATTTACATAGTATTTGCATTGTACTAGGTATTACGAGTAATCTAGGGATTATTTAAAATATAGATGAGGATGTGCATGGATTTATGTGAACATTTTGTCATTTTATATTAGGTACTTGAGCATCTATGCATTTTGGCATTCTCAGAGGGTCTTGGAACGGATCTCCCAAGGATATGAGAGATGGCTGCAATTGTAATCCTGCCTTTAGACTCAGTTCTGTTTTTAAGCCTTTCTGTGTTATTCTAGAGCAGTGATGGCAAACCTTTTAGAGTTCTGATGATTAATTAGAAGCAGAAAGTTAGAAGCTCAAACTGTGGCCCTAAACCCACTTATTTATCACAAAGTGCCAACACTGCAATTAAGCCTGAATACTCAGGTTTTAGCTTAGGAAAAAATAACTGATATCGGATGCTCAGCTGCTGTGCTGACTTTGCTCACATGCTGCCAGAGATGGCTCTGCATGCCTGTTGTGGCATGTAAGACATAGGCTCACCACCACTGCTCTAGAGTAGGCTCCATCAACCAGGTGGCTGTGATGGAGGGATGAGGGCATGGTGACAGTCACCTAAACCAGCTGCAGATGACAGAATTTTTTCTCTTTGGGGCTTCTGCATGTATCTGTGTTTAGGCCCCTGTTCCCCAGTATTACTGGGAGCAGCGGGGAGTAGATAGCTCAAGAAATCAAGAGGGTGGGACTAATGAAATTATCTTAAATAGCAAAAAGGATCTTCGTACAGGTCCATGATCACTGTGCTATTTGTCAATCAAAATCAATCAGTTGTGGCAAAACATGCATTAATTGTTTCCCTTTTTCCATTTAAAAGTTTAAAAATTATCTGCTATAAAAATTTTAGTTTAGAAGGGTATATGGGATAATATAATTTTTTTTGCTCCTCCCGCTTTTTTTTTTTGAGATAGAATCTCACTATGCAGTTTGGTCTGGTCTTGAACTTACTATGTAACCCAGGCTATCTTTGAACTTGCAGTGATCCCACGCCTCAGCCTCCTGAGTGCTGGAATTAAAGGTGTGGGCCACCACACTTGGATCCCACTTTTTTTCTCAACAACAACAACAACAACAACAGCAACAAACTGGTTCACTTGATTATCTTGTTAAATTTTATTTTAAATTAACACTTTGTTGGGTTCAGTAATTCAGCATGACTCTCTCTGGTTCTGCTCTGGTTTCTTCAGAGCAGCTGTTTGCCATGAATGAATATCTTGGTTGTGCTGGGGTCCTCTGTGTAGCACCCTCTGACTCCACAGCACCTGGGCATACAGTCAGACCTTTTAATTCTTGGGCAGGAGATGGCATGCTCTGAAGACAGGCAGCTGCCTCCCTTTGGGAGCAGAGGGAGCAGGTGGAGCAAGAGGGCGCTGTGCCACCAAATCCTTTGCAAATTTTCCCCCTTCCTCAGCAGAGACTGCCAATCAGGCAGAATACCACAGTGAGATTTTTTCCACTGTGAACAACTGTCCCTGGGACTGAGCCGGGGATCATATTTCAGGAATCTCATATTGCCCTTGAGAAGCCATGCAGATGGCTGTCAAGTGTGTGCAAGGGATTAGCAGGCTCCAAAGAGAGGTGATGAGTCACGAGGCCCCAAGGTAGCAGGGGGACTTCTGGAGGGGCAGCCGGGTGGAGGTGGGTCAGATACTCTCAGTGTTCATTTCAACTTTTTATGGAAATGAATTAACAAAAATCACAGCTCACATTTTGAAAAATCATTTCACTTCAGCTTATTTTTTTTTTGCTTCTTATTTCATTTAAATTTAGTTTCCATATCATGGAATTTAACTTATTTACCAATTTATTAACACTAACATTTGATTGTATTAATGTACATGTTCTTTTTCCCTTATCATCATTTGGCTCAGAAACATGTCATTTGTACCTTAATTCCCAGTACCTTTCATCATTAAATCTCTTGTGACATTATGAATAAGTACATCCTCTTAGTAAAGATTTCAAGTAACACTAAACTATAGCATTTGAGGGCACTTTATAGTTTTCATTGCATATTTACATTTATTGTCATCTAATATTCAAAAGAAACAGATCAATGACATTTCTGAAAGATAGACTGAGAGATTGCAGAATCCAACTAAGATTTTTCCTCCTCTGCCCAGGAGATTCCCCACCATCATATGCCTGCAGCTTGGGGAAGTCAGATGGGGGTGGAGCAAAGAAATTATTTAATGAAGGAAGGAGTCCTTAGCTTATGCTGGACATCTGCATGTCTTTTGAAAGGCCCTTGGGAAACTGCTAGCAGACCTTTCCAAAGCAACATGGAGATAAAGGAAGAGGGATAGGAGGCTGCCGGTTGGTGGGAGGAGAGAGGAAAATCTGGTCTAGTTCCTAATTTAGCTTGGTGACCTTATGTCACTGCTGAGGAGGCTCTGTGTGGCTCCTGATCCTGGACAAACCCTTAAATTCATCCAATTTAATTAAATTGACTTTTTTAGTCCCCATGTTAGGAGCTAGAGGCTGTGGGTAGTGAAGGTGCACTGATTTGGTGAGCAAGGGGATGGACAGGGATTTCAAGGAGGCAGCCAGCTGGAGTGAAACATTACACAAACAGCCAAACAGGGAACGATACACACATTTTGTGTCCATAGCCCTTCTTAACCCCTGCACAGCCCTTCACCATCAAGGCAACCACCCATGTGGGACAGCTCCTCGCCATTCCACTCCCACCCACTCCCCTCAAGCTGGGTTGCACATGCTTTGAGCTATTTTGCTCATTTTGCCAATACATGTTGTTGGGGAGGCTTTGGGGTAATGAAGATGAAATGCAGAGAATTTATGTGAGCCTTGCACTGAAATATAGGGGCCCAACTTTATCTGGACTCCATTCTCCAGGGTTTGACTGGGTACAAGGTAAAGGGCTTTGGTTTCATTCCGTTCTGTTCCCTGTCCAGATAATCTAAATTACTAGAATTATTTCTCATTGCTTCTGAAGGGGAGAATGGGGGAAAAAACAACTTATTCTTAAAGCATGGGGTAAAGTGAGGCTCAGGCTTAGAAAAGAAGCCAATGCCAAAGCTGCCAGAAAACTATTATACAGTGTGCCGCAGAATTTCCATTTGTCAAGAGCCTCTGATAAGAAAGGGGAACAGGCCTTTCTGAGGCAGTTAGGATGCTGGGCCTCACTTTGCCTCAGCCAGTGGTGTGGGTCTTTGGCAGGTTATTTTCTGTCTCTGGGACTCAGTTTCCTCATTATTAAAATGAAGGGATTTGATGAGCGGACTGATATTGATTATTCTGATAGTTGTTAGAGTGCTAATTTTAATTCCCTTTGATGCCGGATGTCAAGCCTACCAGCCCAGGATAGCTGCATAAATACAGATCACAAAGACATTCTCATCTTTTAAGCACACGGGGCTTAGTTTTGCTTTGCAACCCCTCCTAGGCTCCATTTCTTCTCACTTTCCACTAATGTAGATCTTTACAGTGACACCTGCTTCCTTTTCCAGATCTGATCCCTTTCATCTGATGCCTCTTATCCTCTGAAAATGCATCCTTGCTGAGGGATTACCTGGTGATGATGTCTTTGCTCAGTTCCTTCAGTTTACCATTTAAAGACTGAGAAGGACCCTTTGAAATGATGCACTGGAACCTGCACACTGTTATTTCATACCTCTCTGCAGAAGGCAGCTTGCACCTCTTGGTTCCTCTAAGCTCAGAGTTCTATGAGAAGAGTCCTGTTTGCAGGAAAAATGGTGCTGCTGCCTGCTTCCGAGGATGCCTTTCAACTCTGTTATTGGCCCTACATGCTTTACAGAGTAGATTTCTGCTACTTTTGGGAGAATGAAAGGTGCACTAATATTCAAAAGAATAAGCAGCCTAGACAAGGTAGCTATTCTAAAAGTGATTGAATTCTATCAAACTACAGAAAAATCAATTTTAAAAATCCCGCCTGGTGTTTTTTGACTACATTACTTCACTCAGATAACATATTGGGGCTTTTTACATCCAACTGTGTAAGTCAGAATTTCCCAAATAATGTTGGAAACTCTAGTTCCAGGAAAAATAATGGATTTGTGATGAAACAACTATTTTGAATTATGTGAATGAATTTCAATAGGATTTTTTTCTTCTGAACCTCTCAAAGGCTTTATGAGGTTTCTATACTTTGTGAGTCTTTAAGAAAGCGTATGCCTGAAAACTTTTCAAATTTAATTGACCACAGAACTTGCTTTTTTCTTGAATAATTGCATTGGTCAGGGTTTCTCTAGAGAAACAGAATCAATAGAAAGTGTATGTGTCACAGTGATATATGTGCACCCATGTTTATAGTGGCACAGTTTGTAATAGCTAAAACTTGGAAACAGCCCACCTGTCCATCAGTTGGAAACTGGATAAAGAAAATGTGGTTTTTCTATAAAATGAAATACTACTCAGCCATAAAGAATGAGAAAGTAGATTCATTCATATGTAAATGGATACATTTTGAGGATATACTCCTGAATTAAATAAATAAGTCACACATGTGTAAATACCAAATAGTTTCACTGGTGTGAAAAACTAAAATAGTACTCAAGATCCTAACAGGTTAATTAGCAATGTGAAACAGGAAGAAAAGGACTAAAGGTGCAGAGACAGTGAAAAGGGTAGGGGAAGGAGAATAAGGGAAAGGGAAAAAAATATGAGAATATGTAAAAGTGGAATTAAAGTGTTTGTAGGTGGGGAGGCTAGGAGGGGGTGAAGGGAGGGCGGGGACAAGGGGAAAAAATGAGAACCAAGACCTGTCATGTAAAGGTACAAGATCCCAGTAAGGAATGTAACTGTACTGTATACATAGAATGTACTAATAAATTCAATTTAAATAAAAAAAAGAAAGTGTATGTGTCACTTTACAAATGGATCTGTTAGGTAGGCCTACAGGATCAGAGATGGGAGAGGCTACAGTGGCTGCCACTAGGATTAGAAGCCGAAGAAGCCACCAGGGTCCTCTGTATGCTGGAGAGCTGGAGGATCCAACAGCCACTCAACCCAAGAAGATGGAAACAGCAGAGCAAGAGAGGTCGAGGATGCAGCACCACTCTAAGGTCGAAGGCCTGGAAGCTCACTGTAAAGTGGCCAGTGTGAGTCCGCATCAGGAAAGCTGAAGAAACTGGAGACTGTTATCCAGAGGGTATAACAAAGACGGGAGCTTTTCAGAAATAGGAGTAAACTCCTTCTTCCTTCCCCATTTCATTTCATTCAGGCCAAAAGTTTATTGCGTGGTGCCACCCATGTCCAGGGAGGGCCTTCCTCTCTCGGTTTGCTGGCCTACCGTGTAAATCACCCAGACTCATCCAGAACTGTGCTTTACTAATCTGCTAAGTATTTCTTAATCTTCTGAAGCTGACATATCGTGACTAACACAGTTGCAATAATCTTTCTGAATTACTAAGTTGCACAGAATTTAAAGACTGTCAAGTGAAAGAAGTTGCTGTAATGCTACTCAGTGAAAATGATTGATAGGAAGATATTTCTGGGCCAAGCTGGTCACTGAAGAACCTAAAATTTTAGATTTTCAATAGATAACTTTTTCTTACTACAATTTATCTACAACAGTCTGGTGCTGCGTTAATCTTTAAAGGGCTCAATGTTGCTTCAAGAGCGTCAGTCCAATCCTGAATGTTCTATGCGATTGTCTTCAACTTGGGAAGGGACTTTGGCATCTTCTTCATCAAAAAAGATTTTTTTAAGGCATCAAAAAGAAAAGCTGTTATTGTGCATGGTAACACTTGAAACCTTTTGACAGAGATAATACATACTTGTTTTAAAATGAGAGAATAGAGGTAAACAAAATAAAAAAATTAAAAATAACAAATAATCTTACTGCTTAACAGCTAACTATTTCCACTTGGTAAATATATCCTTTCCCTTTTTAAAATCTACATAGGTACATACAAACTCATAGCTTTCCACCTCCAATTAAAATTTTTTGCTTGAGTTATTTGGGGCACATTTTATTTAAATCTCGGTTAAGAACCTGTTTCTTGAATATTTTTGGTCCTTTTGAAGAGAGTGAGTTGAGAGAGAGAGAGAGAGAGTATGCAATATTGAAAGGATAACTCAGGACTTAAGTATTTTACTATTTTCTGGATAATTACACCAATGTCTTCTAAGAGGCATATGTGTACTTCTAACGGCACTGAGTGGTAGTCTTTCCTGGCTATAGTGCTTTCATGTGACTGCTGTAACAAAGCACCACAAACTTAGTAGATTAAAGCAACATATACAACTCTGGAGAACAAAAGTCTAAAATCAATCCCTTTGAGTCAAATCAAGGTGCTGGCAGGGCTGTTTCCTATGGCAAGCTTTTAGGGCAGGGCCTGTTTCCTTCCTTTTTCAGCTTCTGGAGGAATCTACATTCCTTGGTTCATGGCCCGTGTCTCCTATCCAATCAGATTGCTTTCATTATCATCCTTGATCTGACCTTGATCTTCCTGTTTCTCTCTTAGGAGGACCACTGTCATAACATTGGACCCAACCGGGTTATCCAGGGTAATCTCCCCTTGCCCAGGTCTTTGACTTAGTCACATCAGCAAAGTCCCTTTTTCTATAAAGGTGACATATTTAGAGGAGGGCCAATTTTCAGCTCACTATTCTGGCTTTTTATTAGTTTGTTTTAAAATATTTTAAGGTGAAAATTAGGTATTCATTTTCTGGAAGTCACAGACTTTAAGGCCACCGATTAGTCTGGTAAATCAGAGTTTGTTTGATGGTAGCAGAAAGTTAAGTGAAGCCCTCTTTTGTCACCTGCCTTGGCTGACAGCTGTACTCTGGGACTGACATAAAGGGCTTTGGCCATCTACCCCACTGGGGCACAAGTGGGCATTCCTGGCATGGTTCAGAGGTAGGTCCCAGAAGCTTTTGTGTACTGTCCTTTCATTCTAAACTTGGGAATTCAGCACTCCAGAGTGTTCCTTCCATATCTCTGCCTTAGCTATGTGTGTCCCCTTTGAAGTTCTGTACCAGTTGTTGTCTATAAATAAGGCATGCCCAGTGCTATCAAAGCCCTGAGATGAAGGGGATGGCTCAATTGTGAGAATACTGAAAGTACAGGACAGTGCTAGGGAGTCATCCTTGTTTCATATTTCTTCCTTGATCCTTGCACCTTCTACCTTCAACTTGGTATAAAAACATAATGAAGGCTCCAGAGAGCACAATTAAAGCTTAGTCACACTTGTCAGACTCTGTCTTGCTTCCCTTTAATGAGAAGGAAGAAGAAGAAGAACAAGAAGAAGAGGAGGAGGAGGAGGAGGAGGAAGAAAAGACACAGGCCTTTGCATTGAAGTATTGTAGTCCACATTAGTTCACTTTTCCAGAGCAGCAGGATTTCCTGAATGTCTCCTGGGGAGGTAGCACTAACAAAGCTCCATTTATTAGTCTGACTCTTGTCTGCTTATCCTTGACTCTGCTCTACTAGGCTATCTCACTCATTCTCCTAATTGCACTCTAGGGTTGGAGTATAAGAATTTCTGCTTTGCAGGGGGCGGGGGGGGGAACTGTGGCTTTAGAGAGGTTACCATTTCCCTAGTATTTCCCGTCTAGGAGCACAGAGAAATGATTAGATGTGAACCTTTCCCTGAGGTGAACTGATAGAGCTGCTCAAGGTAGAAGTAACTGGCCTTGGTCTTCAGCTGTCCCACGCTGAAGTCACCAAGAATTCTACACAGCAGTAGCTGGCTCATAGTTAAGCCACTTGTCTAAGACTATAAGACAAGTAAATTGCAGATTTGAAGAGTTATTTGTCTCATATTTGACTCCAGATTCCTCTTTCCTTTTTAAAATAATCTCTTTGGAGGTTCAAACTGAAATTATCATATTTTTTTTCTGCTTTAATTGAGTTTATTGGTACATTTTAGGGATACAGTACAGTTACATTCATTGTTGGGATCTGGTACCTCTACATGACAAGTCTTGGTTCTCATTTTTTCCCCTTGTCCCTGCCCTCCCTTCACCCCCTCCTAATCATCTTGTTTTTAAACCATCAGTTCATCCCATGTATCTTGCTGTTTTAGGTTGACTCCCCTAGAAACAGCCTCTCTAGGTATTCGTGGGCAAGGTGTTTCTTGAGGGAGTGGCCTTTGGAAATGAAGAAACTGGAGAGTCTTTGGAGAGTAGAGACTGAGCAGGAAAGGCAAGCAAAGATGTGGTTTAGCTGACACCTAACCTCAGCCCGATCCCTTGAGGAGCCCTGGAGAGTAAGTAGCACCAGAGTTGTCTGTCTTTGAGGCAAGGGGGCCTGCTTTTCTCATTCCCCAGAAGTCACTCAGTGTTTGGTTTTCTCTGAGAGAAAGGGACAATCTTTCAGGGATTGCAGGGCAGCGAGGGTCCCAGTGCTGATAATGATTCTTCAGAGAAGTGCACAGAGAGAAAGGAAAACACACTCACAGAACCAGGGTAGCCTGGTAGAGGCAGCCTGAGCTGAGCAGCAACATTCCCACTCCATGATCTCAGTCATAACACAGTTATCTATAGAGTTGCCCACATCAGGAATCTTACTCAGCTTTGACATTTTATGTCGCATCATGTCATTGGTCAGGTTCTCTTGATGGGTACTGGAGGTTCCTTTTCAATTTGTTCTTGATGCAGTCATTAGTGTTACTATTATATTAGAATAAATATATTAGTATTCACCATCACTATATTTGCTCTTTTTTTCTTGGACCATTTCTTGAACCTCATTTCCCTTTTTGCGGGCATTTTCTCCTTTTCCACCCTACATAGCCTTCAGAGTTAACCTTTTGGGCATGGTTATATCATTATATGTCTTAAAAACATGGGCAGCTTTCCAAATCCTATAGAATAAAACACTGTTTCCATGGCATGGTCAAACAGGCTCTTCATAAGCCACCTTGTACCCTGTAGTACAAGGCACATTGTCATTAATCCTCCTCAATAGACCCTCCCTGGTTCAAACACACTTATCCTATCATTCTTGTCACTTTCTGAAGCAGTCCTGGAAGTCCTCTTTCATGAGTGTTTTGTATGAGAAGTGATAAAAAATAGGGTGAATACTACCAAAACTGCTATACAGATTCAATGCAATGCTGACTGAAATTCCAACAGTATATTTCACAGAACTGAAAAAATAATCAAAAAATTCATCTGGAACCAGAAGAGACCTAGAATAGCAAAGGCCATCCTAGGCAACAGAGACATGGCAGTGGGTATAACAATTCCCAATTTGAAACTATACTACAAAGCCACTGTGATAAAAACAGCATGGTACTGGCAAATAAACAGATCTGAGGATCAGTGGAATAACTGGAAGATACAGAAACAACTCCAGATGTACTCAGCTATCTCATTGTTGACAAAGGAGCTGACCATCCTCAGTGGAGGAAAGATAGCCTCTTTAATAAATGGTGTTGGAAAAACTGGATCTCAACATGCTAAAGATTAAAACTAGACCCTTATTTTTCACCATGCACTAAACTAAAATCCAAATGGATTAAATATCTAAATATTAAAAAAGAGTCAGTAAATTTGCTGGAAGATAAGTTAGGCAGAACTCTTGAAGACATTGGCATAGGAAAAGATCTTGTGAACAAATCCTCAGTAGCATGGGAACTAGCACAAAGAATAAACAACTGGGATCTCATGTTATTAAAAAGCTTCTGCACTGCAAAAGAAACCATCAACAGAACTAACAGACAACCTACAATATGGGAAAAAATTTTTACCAGCTGCTCCTCAAAGCACTATTATATAGAATATATAAAGAACTAAAAAACCCCAGCTCCCCCCAAATATAAAGGCCTGATTAAAAAATGGGTATCTGAAATGAACAGAAATTTCTCAGACAAAGAAGTAAAAGCAGCAAGTAAATACATGAAGAAATGTTCCACATCACTGGTCATTCAAGAGATGCACATGAAAACAACACTGAGATTCCATCTCCGCCCACAAAGAATGGCTGCTATCAAGAAATCAACCAATAACAGATGTTGGTGGGGTTGTGGGGAGAAAGGGACCCTTCTACATTGTTGGTGGGAGTGCAGACTGGTATAACCACTATGGAAATCAATATAGAGATGCCTCAAAGAACTAGGATTAGAGGTTCCATTTGACCCAGCTATCCCTCTGCTGGGTATATTTCCAAAAGAATTAAAGGAATCATACCACAGTGATATATGCACACCCATGTTTATAGTGCCACAGTTTGTAATAGCTAAAACTTGGAAACAGCCCATTTGCCCATCAGTTGGAGACTGGATAAAGAAGATGTGGTTTTTCTATAAAATGGAATACTACTCAGCCATAAAGAATGAGAAATTAGAGTCATTCAAAGGAAAATGGATGCATATTGAGGATATACTCTTAAGTGAAATAAATAAGTAACATATGTATGAATACCGAATAGTTTCTCTAGTGTGAAAAACTATAATTGTACATAAGATCCTAATGGTATAATTGACAATGTGGAATAGGAAGAAAAGGGCTAAAGTTGTAGGGGAAGTGGGAAGGGTTCAGAAAGGAAATAAGGGAAAAGAAAAAAATATGCAAAAATGAAAAAATGGAAATAAAGTATTTATTTGTAAATAGGGAAGTGAGGAGGGATGAAGGGAGGGCAGGGGTAGGGGAGAAAATGAGAATCAAGACCTGTCATGTAAAGGTACAAGATCCCAATGATGAATGTAACTGTACTGTATACCTAAGATGTACCAATAAACTCAATGAGAAAAAAAATAGGGTGAATGCTGCTACCAGGTATCATCCAACAGGAAGGTGGAATCATAAAAACATTACGGTATCATATATTAAATAAATGATGCATTTTTATCCTTAGCTTTCAGCCACAGTAGCCAAATTTGGGGCTGCTGCCTTCCTCTAGTTTTAAGTGAGTTACACGTCCATACAGATTCATGTGAATGATTGACAAAATTGGTGACTATTTTTTTCTTGAATTGCCATACTACCTATCTTCCCAAATAAGCTACTTAAATGGCTTGCTGGGCTGTGTTAATAGCTTGCAGTCTTAGCGAGCAATTTGGCCCATTACTGGATGCTTTCATTATTGGGGTGTGAAGACAATCTGGTTTCTGGAGCTTTGGTGTTCCTTCACTTTCATTGCTTTTCTGTCCCTCAAATGAGGTATTGACTCTGTGCTCATTTATCAGCTATGGATCATTTTCCAGAAAAGAGGCAAGCATTTTGTTCTATTTTAAAAATAATTTAAGATATAAAACTTCAGGTCTGGGGATTTAGCTCAGTGGTTCCACTGCCTTCTTCACAAGTGCAAGGTCCCAAGTTCAATCCCTGGTACCAGAAAAAAAAAAAAAGATAAAAAACTTCATAGCATCATAACATTCTGCTGCTCAAGCAATGTCACTCATAATTTAAAAACTGTGAGATGCACTTCTGAAATCTCTGTTGAATTTCTGGACCTCAGATAGTAACATGGTATTAAACTAGAAAAAAATTAATTGCTTTCCTGTTGTTACTCCCTGCTGGTATGATTTATTTTAAATTCTGTTGAACCCAGAGAGAAGGAGCTATACTATAATTCAGAAATTGACATATGTTGTCTTGCCTACATCTCTCACAGATGTTCAACATTCAAAGAAAAGAATGTGTTTGTGATTTGGGAAACACTGACTATTGAAACACCTATTTTATCTGACATTGCAGGAATTGAGTTACTATACATAAGAGAATTTTGTAATCAACTGAAGTCTACCTACTTTAAGTGCCAAGTGTTTTGGAAAATGTCTCTTTTTTCTGGAACAAAATCTGTCTAATGTATCACAATCATTTCCTTTTTTAAAAAGATATATGATGGTCCACCATTTTGTTTTGTCAGAGATTTTATTTGTTTCAGCACTAAAAGTTCCATGTCTTGGGAAAGCTCCCAGTCTTAGACAAACCAAGGCAACTGATCTACTTACAGGTATATATGAATTTGATTTCATGGCTTTCTGATGACTCTATATCAGCAGCATGAACTTGCTGTGTTGAATATCATAATCCAATGATACCTTTAGGTTGACTGAAGTCATTATATACCTCCAGTCTCCATGGTGATAGAAACCCAGGGAACTCTGGTCATTTGAGAGACCCCTGTACCACTCAGGGGCATCAGTGGACTTCAGAACTCTCATCAGAGGTTTGAAGGTCATTATAGTTTGCCTTTTGGGTATAGAGGTCATTGTTATAGAAATATATTTATGATCAGAAAGGACTTAGGATAGAGGCGATAATCATAATTTACTTTGGGCATTTTTTTTAAGCAGGAAAGAAAACTTAGTAAAAATACTACGAAGTAAACATTTCACCCATAGCTTAGACCTGGTAGAGCAGATTAATTTTGTCTCCAAATTTGAACCTACATATTTGTTAACCTTAGAGTTTCAACTTAACAAGGAGTATGGCATTGACCAAAGAGAAGGTAACTGCCTTAGTTTTGTTTCTCTTTGAAGAAAGGAGACTAGGGAGACTTGAGGAAAGGAAGGGAAAGAAGGTGGGTCAGTTCTAGGGAGGTGACAGGGATTTGCCTGAGAATTCTGATCATTCAGAAAGTGTGAGGTACAGCTGTTCATCTTATCACACGAGTCTGGAGAACAAGAGACACGCTTTCTCCAGGGGTCCTCTTGCCAATGCAGTTGTTATCTACATGGAAGGGCCATGTTATTGTCCTGTTCTCTTGACAATCTCCTTGCCTGCTATAAGAAATATGTCTTGCATTGAAGAAGACATGTTTTTAAATGAGGGGAAATTAAAAAAAAGGGAAAAACTGTTATGTAACCTTAGTTTCCATTAACAGCTACTTTTTTCTCTTTTGCCCCTATCCACTCCAGAGTGCTTTTCTTCAAATGGATTCGTTTTGTTGTGTATATAAGGTACACTGCAATATGCTTTGAGGCACAAGGGGATGAGATAATTCTTTTCCTTAAGAAATGTACGATCTAGTTTGTAAATAACATGTATAACTCAAATGTTGCCAGGTAGCAGCAGCCCGTGCATACTCATGAGGTCACATGCACAGTTACAAATTTTGATGACTTTGAACTTCACATTTGCCCAGGTGGGAAATTAGCTATCTCTGATTTTGTGTCTCAGTTAGTATCTCTGTAGTAAATAGATGGCATACACGCCTTGAAAAATTACTAAAGGGTGATTTTTAACAGGTGTAGCAATTATTTAGAAAAGGCAATAAGGCATGGTACTCCACATGCAAGTTAGCAGTGGTAGGAGCTATTAGCATACTTGTCCTGAAGGGGTACAGAGAATAAAGGTATCAGAACCTGCAGATAGAGCAAAAGAGCAAGCTCAAGGGAGGGATGGTCTCTTCTCTCTGGCCTCCCTGAGATCCTGCCCTTCCTTGATTTCTGAAACCAACAAGCCACCAAGAAAAAGCCCACTGGTACAATCCACACAGGTCACCCTCCCATGGCTCAGGGCAGTATGGAGAAGAGCAGTGAGTAGATCTAGAGGATGGTGTAGAAGGTAACAAGCATGCTGATGTCAGAAAGTTCTTTAGATGGTGCCGCTATTGTCCTTCCTCTCTCTCTTGGACTCCTTTGTTTCATGCCCCTGGCCTATCCAAAAAGCTATCCAAAAAATCTTTACCACTGATGCTGCTCCTGGGGCCACCAATGCAAAGTCTGAATTCTTGCCAATGGTACTTTCTTCCCATGTACTTGTGTTAGTCTGTGTCTTTGGAGAAGCAGATACTGAGATAAGATGAAGTATACAATGTTTTTTATTAGGAGGAGGGCTTGTGAGAGGAGAGGGCGAGGGAAGAAGAGAAGGGTGGGAAAACTGACTCTGAGTGCAAGAGAGAAAGGTGTGGAAGGATTGTAGACTACCATGAACTCTAAGGAAGGTTCAAAACTCTTGTCAGTCTTTAAGCCAATGTCATTGTCAGTGAAGTCTCAGATTTCTTCTAAACACATCTCTGTCTTACTAGTTCTGTCACATTCAGTCATTGGTGAAGCCTGCAGATGTATGTGCTCACTCCAGATGTTGGGATGAGTTTCAGAACACAGCAGATAGACCCCTGACCAGTAATAGTTCCTGCACTTGGAGATCTGCAAGACACATTCACACAGGACTTGTACAGTTCCCCAGGAATTCAGAAGTGGATTGGGATACAAGAGGAAGGAATCAGAGAGTGAACTTCTTCCTTGACCTACTGAGTTGCTTCATGGGGCTCAGTAATAATTTCATGCTGCAAATTTCACAAATACTCATAGAAGTATTCCTGGGAGTATTGTCAATAATTGGAGCGAGCATGACTGCATTCTTTGGAGAGGCAGGGGAACCATGCTCAGCCTGCCTTCTGAGGGGCCTTTTTCTTCATTACTGGATAAAAGACTTGAGCCTAACATACTACGAAGTGATAGTGTTAAAACCAGTATGATACTGGAACAAAGATAGATATGTGGGTCAACGGAACAGAACCGAGGGTACAGAAACTCTCCCAGACACACTCAGCTATTTGATATTCACCAAAGGGACCAAAAGCATATGTTGAAGAACAAGCTTTTGTGTGCACACGTGAGCACTCCCCACGATGACTGTAAACTACATGAGAGCAGACATGTACTAATCAAATAAAAAAATTAAAAAGAAGATGAGTTTAAGACTTTATTTAGAATTTCTATGTGACAGGGGCTTTGGAGTATGATTAGATGGAAAAGTGAGGCTTGCCTGGAGGTTGTGTTTGCATAGTAAACTTAGGTAAGTGTGTACATTTGGAAGTCTTGGGGTCAATGGTGGAGCTCACAGAAGGACTCCGTCAAGTGGCATAACCAGTGGCTATAGAGTCCTACAACTTCGCCTTTTAGGTATGAAATGGCTCACTTTATTTTTTATTTTTTATTTTTATTTTGGTACCAGGGATTGAACTTGGTGCTTGCAAGGCAGGCCACCGAACCGCCCGGCCCTATATTTTTAATGATAAAATTTGATTGTCTGCCTGGAAGTTTGTAGAGCTCAGAGCCCAGACGCCAAAGTCTTGGATATCATTAGATGTCCAAGTGGATATCTACCTCTCCAAGAGTGGAGAGGTAAATCTCCCCATAACAAGGTTGGGGTGTTTTTAGGATGGTGTATTTGTACATGCTGAGGTATGGGCTCATACTGGTACACTCATATCAAGAGTGTGGGCCTGAGAAGCAGAGAGAGGTGTCTTGTTCAAAGTCCTTCTGAGAAAGAATTCATAGCCATCTAATTCTTTACCATTCATCATCCCTTCTCAGAGTAAATCAGCCAAATTAAATTCAGCGTTATTGTTGATTTTTTATTTTTGTAGAAGAAACTATATTCACAAATCACTTTGATGACTCAAAATCAATTTTTTTCTTATTGAGTTTATAAGTATACTTTTTAAGTATACAGTGCAGTTACAAAATCATTTTTTAAAGGATGTAACACAGTTTTGGTCTTGCAAGTGCTTGCTGTCTGACAAGAAGAGCAGAAATATAATCAGGTTATTTTATTACATTGTTGAAGAATCTCCTGAAAAGTTCTATTAGTTACTTTCCTGTCAACAGAAGAGAATAACTGACACCCACGAGTTAAAGGTGGAGAGGCTTATTTTGTTTCACAATTTCAGAGGGTTTGGTCTATAGTTGGCCAGATCCAAGACAGAAATTGCATGGCAGAAGGCAGGGGCACAGGAAAGTTGCTCAATCCATGGTGTCCAGGAACCAGAAGGAGAAGGGAGGAGCTGGAGATAAGAATACAGCCTTCAAAGTCACACCCTCCTTGAGCCACTTGTTCCAACCAGCACATTCAACCATGAACTCATCTAAGGATCAATCCACTCATGGGTAAACCACCCCTATAATCCAGTCACCTTCCAAAAGCCGCACTTCTGAACACCGGAGAGTTTTGGGGGACATTTTTTATCTAAACCATAGCAGAAGTTTCATGAGATCTAACTCATATTTTATTTCTTGCTACTTCGGCAAAGGTTTTCCAAAAAATCCCATCTATCCTTGGATAAACAGCTTATAATGGATATTTATAGTTCTTTTTGACAGCCACACTCTTGATATGAGTGTAACAGAATGAGCCCATACCTCAGCATGTATAAATTTATTTTCTTGAAGAGCCATAGAGTCCTTATAAATGGGGATCAGCCCTCTAGAGGTTCTTTCTTTCCCACTCTCACTTCAGTTATTGACTTGCTGGCAAATTCTTTCAATCATTGAATGCCTGCCTGTT
Organism: Fukomys damarensis; assembly: GCF_012274545.1. NCBI lineage: Eukaryota > Metazoa > Chordata > Mammalia > Rodentia > Bathyergidae > Fukomys > Fukomys damarensis. Next base: position 43,815,826 of record NW_022900926.1, read on the forward strand.
TGTCTCACTGGGTGGAATTTTATTTAAAATTCTTATCTGGGGCACATGCAGTAAGTGGAGAAAAATGCAAGATACTTTCCTTGGCCATTAATAAAGGGCCCCAAGGAAACAGCCAAAGTAGCTGGTGTTAATCATTAAATGTTGCCTTATGGCCAGTTCTGAACTTTCGCTGTGGTTCACGTTTGGACAGAACACAAACGAGTTAGGTGGGTTATATTCCAGCATGAATGAGTTACCTGTGTAGTAGTCGCTGGCTGGGCTCTAACTAGATGACACAGTCTGGCTTCTTGGCAGAGAGAAACACATCACTTAGAAAGGAAAGATAATTCCTTCCTTGAGTCACAACGAGGCAGAAACAGAAAAAGGTACTGTTTGATTCAGGAAACTGAAGTGCTGTCTGTCTTCTAGGTTTTGGATCTCTTGCTAATTTTGTGGTGGACTTTGCTTTTCACAGGTGGGAAACCAGGAGAGGCAGGAAGAAGAAAGAAAGAAAGAGGAGGGAGAGAGGGTAGAGGAGAAAAGAGAAAGAGGAGAAAGAAGATTGACTAAATGCACATGGCTCTCTTGTGTGGTTGAAAACTTTCTAGTTGGAAGAAGTAAAGGGAGACTGAGTTTATCTTTAGGAAGAATTAGTGGATTGATTAGTCCATTCTAAGAAAAGTTACATTTATTATTGATTAGACTGCTCTCTTTTAAAGTAAATAAGACATTCTGAATTTAGATTTTAGAAAAACATTTGCAAATGTTTATTTCCATTGTTCTAAGATTGGAAGTAGACACCAAAATGAAATGCTAATTATGAAGCCAGATTGAAAATAAACTCCTCTGTGCTTAGTAAATTATTTTTGTGTGAAGGAAGCAAGCCAGATCTTGCGCCTTTGGACTATGTAGCAAACACCCCTGAGTACTCTTGTCTATGTAGTAGAGAAATTTCTGAAAAATAAAATGGTTCTTAAATTGAATTATATTCTAAATAGAACTAAACTTTTTGTAGGGATTTTTTAGGTTTAAAGAACATACAAATATACTTGGAAATTGTAGAACTCCTTTCATAAGTGCAAACAACTTCTATCCTTACCCTATTTGCTAATGACAGGCAGGGCAGGTACACTGACTGTCTATTTTACCAACTTCTGGAATGTCTGGTGAGCATACAGTGAGACTTCATAGTGTGAGTTAAGAGAGTGATTTTAAATTGGGGGCTATCTTTATTATTATATACCTGGGTTATAAGTTTACCAAAAGTTTTTTGGAGATATTTTTTTTCTAGGTACATAGTAGAACTTTAGCGTTTTCTGAAATGGCATAACTTGTACTACTATGAGTGTTTTTTTTTAAACTTTAAATTAAATGTATATCTAGCAAAATGTGTGTATTTAATACTTTTATTTTTGAAATTTCAGAAGACCTCAGAACAACATTAAGGAGGATTTTGTATACTCTCTGGGGCCAGAGAGGGGCTTAATACCCTTTCTAAAGCAGGGACTGGGTGGGCATCACTGGGGGCAGAAGAGGCTTCAGCCAGGCTTCTGTGGATTCTACCTGTCTCATATGGATGTGAAAGCCATTTTTCTCACTTGAGGCAAAAACCAGATTTATAGTACTTAATATGTATTCATCAATAAGAATTTCCTGGGCCAGGGGTTTAGCTCAGTGATGCCACTGCTTGCTTTGCAAGCACAAGGTCCTGAGTTCGATCCCTGGCACCGCCCCCCCCACCAAAAAAAACCCAAGAATTTCCTGGGCATTGTGTGGGACCTTTGCACTGAGAGGCTTGTGCTGACAGAAGACTGGTCCCTGGGTCTTTCCAAGGAAGGTGTCTTCTGAAAGATGAGTCATGTGTGGTGGTCAGTCCTACCTGGCTAGGCTCATAGGATATGGGCTGGAAGTTTCAACGGAAGGAGGGAGGGCAGGCTCTTATGGGGCCATGAAGATGGGATCCAGGAAGGGACCAGGAAGAGCCAAAGAAGAGGCTGGTGTGTGGAAGTCATGCCTGAGAGATAAGAGGGTAGCACAGCTGTGATACAAGTTTTAAATTAGAGAGCCACACGCAGGAAAACTTGTAAGTTAGGATAAGGTACAACAAAACAGGACTCCTTCATTAATCATATTTGGAAAGTTAGGATTTATTTTTAAAATTCAGATTTTGTTTAATAGCAAGTTAATGAAAGAGATTATTTGTACTTACCTTTCTTAAACATGCATAAAATAAACTGGAGCAATAAGAGGAGCTGAATGCTGATGGTTTTCCCTAAGATTCATAGCTGATCCCTTTCGTGCAAGCTTGGAAAGACAGTGGGTCCTTTTCAAGATACTGGGCCCATATCTGTCTCATCTCCTTAATGTCCTCTTTCAGTAGAGCAAAGTAATAGTATGTAAGAAAAAAATGATAGTATTTTTTAACTTTATTTTTTGTAAAGCACAAAGGCTGTATTGCTTCAATCAACAGTGAAAGTATTTTTAGTGCCTAAGCAATCTTACAAGAACTGACTTAACTGGGCACCATGACTGGCTGGCTGATACCTCTGATGACTGTTGAAGTACTAATTTTATCAGGTAAGTAAATGTGTTTGAATGGATTATAAATTAGAGCTCATGGAGTTTCCCCTCTTGAGAACTATTGTACTAATTAAAATATTTTGTTTGTACACTGTGAATATATATGATTTTTACCTGTCAATTGAAAACATAAATTAAAAATATTATTTTGGAAAGATATATTTAAATATCTGAATCTGGACTTACATTTTTTGTTTAGTAATTGTTTTCTCTGATTAACATCTGTGGTTATATACTAAATTATCATGGATAGTAACGTCAACTTTTAGCAGCCATTAAAGGTAACTGTGATAGTTCAAAGCTTTCAGAAAAAATTTATAACTTTTCTTTTTGCTCTGTATAATGTAATTCTTTTTAGATTTTATTGCCCTACCATCCCTAAGAATAACTTATCACAGTGATTAATGACTGCTTGCATCACAATCTCCTTTTCTTAAATCATGTCCATAGTTTTTTGTGAATTTAGTTATCCTCCATACCTTCTTACGACATTCATTTTTGTCTGTGACTGAAAACATCCAGTTATCTCTGAGGGGCGAGGAAGGTCTGCCTGGCTGGGGCTTTCACGATGGTCATACTGATGTGACTGCTGCCGTCTTCCCAGGGTGTGACACATACTGCCTCATGACTGACTCTACACAGGGCCCTGAGTAGGCACAGGTAGCATGGTATGGATTATCCTGCAAATTTTCTGCAATGGAAATGAAAAAGTGTCCCGTAAATTACATTTTCCTTGCTTATTACCTCACTGAGGAGCGGTCCGATTTTTTCCTGACTTCTTTGAAGAGGTTTTCCTTTGCTAAGGCATGTCCAGGATCAAAGATGGAGGGATTTGTTAATGTCAGGCTTATCAGATGGTCTGTTTGGAAGAACACAATCTAGCCTACCACATGAAGTCCACATTGATATATTTAAAGGTAATTTTAGCAAAGATTTGTGCTTTAGCCTTTTTCTGAACAGTCAAGGCAAAAATCTAGAAAATTTTGCGTTGATTTGGGGAACCATTCTTGTATTTTAAATGGAAAACTAGAGGACAGGGTACTGAGCAGGAGAATCGAAGTAGGTACAGCTACCAGAATTTTCTCCCCTTCATAGGAAGTGGTTATAAGAAATAAGTGGTGGTCTTTACCATTAAATATAGATGCTTGATTAAAGGTGGGAGAGGAGAGACAGTGTGGATTCAATTAGGAACCAAACATGTCCTTAATACTACTTCCAAAGGAAGTAGAAATCTAAGATTGTCCTGGTGAATTCTGAAATTCTGGGTGTCTAAAATAAGAAGGGTCAATTTCCATAAAATGAGAGTTCTGAAGCTGTATTCGCCGGACCAGTAGCACCTGGTTGGAAATGTTAATGCTGAACCAGAAACCCTGAGGGTAGGCACCTGTGATCTGTGCCATATCAGGCTCTTCCGATGATTGTGATGCACACCAAATTTTGCTTTGAAGTACCGAGGAAGCTAGTGAATCAAATCTGACATTCAAAAAAACACTGCTTTTCTTACTTATTTACAGTACCTCACCCGAGTTTACATGTTGAGCTTGAAGAAGGTAGCTTGGCAGGTGGAACATGGATCACAGTTACATTTGATGGTGGGTTTGTGTTTTACCAAGTATGAGTGTCTTATCTATTGGCCCCCAGTTTTAAAGAAAATGAGTTATTGCTTTTCTTGCTTAAGGGTGGGTATAAAGGGCAGTCTGAGAGAGATGGACAGATAGGCTTATTCTATCTTTGCAGATACTTATTGGCCTAATGTCATAGTAGTCTCGTAGTATCTCTATACACCAAAGTCCATTTTCCTCTCTTAAGCTGGGGATGGGATTCTAGGAACCCTAAATGAGATGTTTAGAAAGTGCATGGCAGCTGGGGATTTGGCTCAGTGATTCAGCCAGTGGTTCACTTGCACCAGTGGTTCACTTGTGCCTGCCTCGCAAGTGCAAGGGCCCGAGTTCAATCCCTGTTCAAAAAAAAAAAAAAAAAAACAA
>NW_022900926.1:43820622-43823594 GCF_012274545.1 Fukomys damarensis
AAAAAAAAAAAAAATCACAACCATAAAGAACTGGGTTTTAGCAAAGGTGCATGACATTATGGGGTTTGGCTTATTTCTTTTAGATAGTTCTGCAGTTGAGATCTTATAAACCATGGCTTACTGTATCAATTTCTAGCATGGTACAGAGTTACTTGGAGGATTGAAAAATTCTTTCCTGGTTTTACGTAGAACTAAAGAGACTCTACTCTTTTATAAGCTCATACATAAATAGCTCCATTATATAGCAACCATAAATCCCTTTGGAAATGAGTACTAATTTAATTCTTAGACAAATTGAATGTCTTATATTGCCCCCATGTGGCCATGTTTTTGCATTAACCCATGTGGATTACAACTGCTTAGATTGAGATTTTCCTTTCCTTTATGTTCAGGTTTGGACTCACGTATCCTTTACCCCACCAATGGCTCTCAACTGGAGATAAGCCTGGTGAATGTGGCAGTGTCTGCATTGCCAAGTGTCCCCTGTGACATCTCTCCTCTCTTCTTGGACTTGCCTGTGGTGATGTGCCAGACCAGGTACACCTATCTGGAAGAAAAAGACTAGACAGAATGAGGGGGTTTTGCTCAACTCAGTAGCTTGTAGTGACATATTAGAGCAATTCCTGCTGTGATGACAATTATCAATCGTAGTTTTTGGAAATTTTCCGTATGAATATACTTTTTGAAATGTTCCCATGAGATCTCTAGGGCTTAAGGGAGGATGAGGGAATGGGGAAGAATTTAAAAATATTTTACAAGGAGGAGCTAGATGGTATTTGCATTTGATTTTTGCTATGAGCCTTACAGCTATTAATATTTCAATGAATACTGACAGTTTGCAATGTAAAGTACTCATCATTTGGAATAGGTATGATTATAATGATTGTGTATAAATCCAAAACCAATTTGGGAAGAAATTTGCTTTGGCTCAGTTTGTTGCTCAGTTTGAAATTACTGTACTTTTTGTACAGTAATACTTGAGAAATACTTGTATAGGGCTACAAATAATCTGTTATTCTACTCAAATTTTTGTTTGCCTGTGGAGTTGGCATGAGTTCCTTTGTTCTTATGCATGTCTTAGAGATATACGAAAATGGGTTGCTGGGGAAAGGAATGACATTGTTGTTTCCTTTTGGCTTCTATTTCTTCTTTCAGGAAGATTTCCCTCCTCCATATTTGCTCATAGAAATCCACTGACCATACTACAAATGCCATCTCATCCCTAAACATCCCACTTAGTGTAATGTTTCCCCTTATCAAAAGGGGGAGGAGGAACCCTTTTAGTTATTCAATAGCAGGATGGATGTGTGCCTACGTACTTTCTTGTGCTCTCATTCTAAAGGGGGAGATATTTTTGTAATTTACACAAGGGTAAACAAGTGACGTTGTTTCTTCAGTCCTGTGTTTTTCATGATACTTGGCCAGCTGCCCATTTGTTAGATTCATCCTCATAGAATTAAGGGCTTCAGACCTAGAGGGTGTGTTGACTCCCACCATTCTAGTGCTTATCGGGCATTGCTCAATGCCTTATAAGTAGACAATCCTCAATATATATCTGCTCAAAGAGCATCTTATAGCACTACTCATTTTAAAACTCTTTCCTTAGGTTTCATGGTATATGTAGGAATAGACTTCCTACAAGAACTTGCCATGAAATAAGTCAAATTCTAACGATTTCTAAATTTATCTCCTTAATTTCAACATGCTAATGACATTAAGATGCGACACTGCCTGGGAATTTAGCTCAGTGGTTCTGGTACTTGCCTTGCAAGTGCAAGGATCTGAGTTCGATCCCCAGTATGAAAAAAAAAAAAAAGATGCAACACTGGTTTTATGCCATCTTTTTAGAGAAAAAGAAATATATCCCCTTACTTATACTAATTAACTGGAAGATGGATATGAAATTCAGTTAACATGCAAGTGTAAAAATGTATAGTTTATCATCAATGAAATAGTGTTATATTTATTATCATAAGAATGTATAACTGGTATCTATGAAATAGTGCAGCATTGAAATCAGCACTGTTCAAAGCTCTAGCTTTTAAAGTGTGGTAATTATAAGTGGACCTAGGAGGTGAAAGATGAAATATAAGGTCTTATTAACTCTGTTTCACAAATGCAGGGAGCAAACTGTAGTGGTCAAGTGAGCTGGACCTTGGGAGTTCAAGGTTTCTGATTCCTAAGGGTTTCTACTTTCTGTCCTCAGATCTGTGCTAAATGAAGCCCATGAGGGTCTGTACTCCCTGGAAGTGCGCTCTGGTGGACGGGTGGTTGGTAGCCCAGGTCTAGGACCACAGGACAGCTGTACTTTTAAGGTGAGCTCAAAGGATACAGAAATGTGTGTCTGCCTAGTCTGAATGTGCTTGTGTTGTGAACAAGCAAATTCTAAGTCAGCCAGATAGTCTACTTTTACAGCATAAGAAGAAAGTTGGATGACATTAATAGAGTTTCTAATAAAAGACAAATATTATACATTTTGTGTCAGGCTGTAGATAATTGCTTTATGTACGTTGTGTAATGTGTAATACACCAATTTTATCAGGTATCAGCTTATTATCCTGTGTTTGCAGGTGGTCAATTGAGGCTTAAATAATTTGCCCATGTCAGCCAGGCAGTAAATGGCTAAATCAGGATGTGAACCTGCTTCTGACTTTATTTTTTTAAATTTATTTATGTTTTTGCTTCTGACTTTAAATCCACACTTAACCTGAAGTTCACAGAGGAATCACAAAGGTTACCTTTGTGGGTCAGTGTTTCATTTAAAGCTGAGCTCAGTGAAGGAACTCAAGGACCCAAATTTCCTGGTGAAGAGACCCATGTTCTTCTTGCCCCTTTGCTTCATGGTAGATTTTACTATTCTTTCCAAGGCTAGACCAAAATGGGCATTTCCTGGTGAAATTCTCTTTTATGGCAGGGTGTGGAGAGAGAGAGAGAGAGAGAGAGAGAGAGAGAGAGAGAGAGAGAAAAAAAAA
>NW_022900926.1:43823622-43939205 GCF_012274545.1 Fukomys damarensis
AGAGAGAGAGAGAGAGAGAGAGAGAGAATAAAAAGAAGAGGAGGAGGAAGAGGGAGATGGTAGAAAAAGAAGGGAGGAGAAGGGAAGCAGGGGCTGAGGAGAAGGAAGGGAAGGAAAAAAATGAGTGAGGACTGTGTCTGACTTAATTTAGAGCCTCTGTATTTATACTGGGACTTTAACTTCAGGTTTTGTTCAGTCTAAAGTCCATTTCTGATTAGTTTTACACCAAAATGATCTCTGAAGGGTAAGCCTTAGACTTTACTTAAAAGACAGAGCTTTGGCAGTGCTCCTGGTTTTAAAAGTTCCTCTGTTTTAAGAGCAGTTCCAAAGACTCAATTGAGTTACTAACTGATGCTCTTTTAGCGAAAGACTTCACCTTCCAAATTCATTTCGTATATAATTCACATTTTTATGGGCAATTTGGTTTTGAAGTTTGGAATTTGCTGTCCATTTCTACCTAACAGTTTGCTTCTCAGTCCATGAAAATCTTGTTTTCTGTAAGTTTGCTTATGCACATATAGAGCAGAAAGAAAAACAGCTCTATCATTCTTTCCTATGAAAGGTTGCACCACCACCTCCACACTTTGTCAAGGAATATAAAAGAAGAGAGATGGCCAAGCATGCTCCTTAATCATCATGCGCCTTTTCACCCCAGATAGTACTTTCCTTATTAAAGGATTAGTAAGGAGAGGTGGGGGGAAAGCAGAGAAACACTTCCTAAAACTGCACATCAATGAAAACAAGTGCAGCGTGGTGAATTGATGAAAAATCACCAGGGATGCCGCTAATGAGAGGCATTCCAAGCTAAATAAAATAGTGTGTCTCTTTGTTTTGGGATAAGGGCTAGGGGAAACATGAATATTAAAAATTAATTCTATCTTGCCAGTCCACTCCTGGACTGCTGTGGGCATGACAAGTTTGAGCAGCTCACAGAGAGTTTATAAGGCAGCTGGGTGGCTGTGGCTTTATCATTCTAATCCACTGCTACCCCTCCAGATCTTGCTGACCTCACTAGGGCTCAGGGATCAGCATGTGGGAAGCCTGATTTAGAAGTTCATTAATTTTTCACTGTCATGTATCTTGCCTGGTGGGTGAGTAGGGGCCTGTTTCTCTAAGAAATGTACCATTCTGTACTGCGTCAGTTCAAGGAGAATCATAAGTGAAATTCTCTTTGTGACTTAACCCTGAGCATGCTCCATCACTCTGAAGGCTTGGGAAGAGGCAATAAAGGAGTTGCTATTGTGCCCACAAACTTCTGGTGGAAGGATTACAGACAGTGGTGAATCTTATATTTCAAATTGGAAATCAAGAAGCATGCTTCTTTACTCGGCTTCAACTCTGTCGTTCCATTTTCCTCCTTTTCTAACTTGTTCAAGATGGGTCAAGAACCTCCCTCCCTGTGCTCCCATGGTAAAGTTCCAATTGAAATGATGTCAGCATGATGGCTATCCTAGTGGAGATGGACTATTTGGCAGGTGTGCGTGCATTTTTATCTTTTGGTGGGATCAGAGCAACTACCCAATCTATAAAGTCATGGCATTCTGATCTTGACCCCCCCGGCTGTACCTATTTTCTGTGAACTATTTTCTAATCTTTTCCTTTAGTGAATGAGTAAATAACCTTGATGCCACACTGTATAGCTATGTGGATCAATATGAAAACCCACATTCCACAGGTGCCATCAACTTTGTTGAAATGTCTCTAGATTCTCAATGTCTGTTTAGGGTTGTTGATTAACAAATTATTCTCTGGAGACATTCCCCCGGAGGAGGTCGGCTCCTATGGTGTTAGACACAGATCAAACAGAACTATTTGCTTTAGTTTGTCTTACAAATGGGAAGCCCTGCAGGCAGTGTGGAACAGAGGCAGTCTAGAGGCCCAGAGAAGGTGGGGTGGCTAAGCCTCTTTCTGAGTGGGGGATGCGTTTATGAATCAAACCTTGATCTGGTCAGTTCAACCACCCTCCCTGCCTAATCTCCTTAAACACTTATTATTTCTTTGTGTTGGGAAACTTTGAACTCTTCTCTCAATTTTTATATTAAAATCTATAATGAACTGCCGTGAACTGTAATAATCCTACTTGTGCTATGGAACACAAGTACTTATTTCTGTCTAACTGTTTTGGTATGTGTTAATCTGACCTCCCTCTAACTCCTGTCTCTTCTACCATTCTTGGCCTCTAGTTGGTCAGTTCCTCCTTTTGCGTTTCCATTTCTTCATATTGGCTCTGGTATAATTTTCTAAGAGAGTGGTAACTAGTCTTATGCTAAACCAGATGCCTATAGGTGAATTAGAATCCCTCAAATAGTCCCAGCCCATCTTTCCTTCCCAGATTGGGCTACTCTATTCATTTACAAAAATTCAAATGTCTTCTACATACCAGGCTCTTGATTCTTCTTTATGGAACTTGTGGTTAACTTGCTGTATTTTAAGTGGGAGGCATTATAATTTTATCTTGAGGACTAGGATCAGGCTTTGGCAGGCTCACACCTCTCATCTTGTTACCATTTTCCTTTTTCTTGAACAAAAGTGTTGCCCTCCATTTCTTGAATCTTTTGAATCAATTTCCTTCCAACAGTCACATTCTAATTCTTCACTAAGTACCCTTTTCATGTGTACATCCAACTACTCATTTTTCATAGCTTGCTGATTCCCACCAAAATGCTGACTGATAAAAATTTAAAACACAGTCTGAAATGCAATTGAAACATTGACACCTTGGATGATGACTTAGGTACTTTTCTTTCTGGTAAAATGTGTTCCTGGGTATGGCAGGTGGGCAGGTATAAACAGGCTTGTCAAGATTTCAACAATATGGTGCGAGACAGAGAACTGCATAACATTGATCAAATTCCCTTTACTTCATATGTAAAAGAAATGTAATAATATCTGTCACTTTTGCTTCACAGAAATATGAAGATAAAAGTAGGCAAGAAGGTGGTTTGAGAAAACATATCAATTTGCTGTGTTAGACTAATGTTTTAGGAAGAATGGCTAGTGCCACTTTGTTCATGGATGTTCTAATGGAATGCTTTCTTGTGACCATATTTTCTAAACAGTTTTCTAAGGCACAGACACCCATTATTTACCAAGTTAACCCACCAAGTGGAGTTCCAGGTAAGAAATCTTCTGTCAAACTGAAATAAACAAAGCTTGTTGGAAACTCTTCTGTCTAGGTGGGTGGTCTCAACAAATGGGACAGTTTAGCTTCTTTGCTTATGTTGTTTTGAGGACAAGTGTCAGACTCTGGTTCATTTTTAACCTAGTTTGGTTCCACCTTTAGGCACTTTTGTTCTATTGCTTCACTTAAAAGAAATCCAAACACAATAAGAGAAAAATCCGAGCAAAATCAAACCAGTTAGTGCCAGAGAATGGAGGAAATAGAAGTCATCATCACTCTTAACTTTATAATCATTCACATAATAACAAACTTTTATTAAAACCCCACCGTGTGCAAGGTTTCATTCTAAGCTCTTCATGTATATCATCTTATTAGGTTTTCATAGAGTTATTATTTTCATCTTGACAAACTGAGATTTGAACCCAGAAAGGCCCAGATTTGTACATTTTGCTTTGTGTTTAGTTATGTAAATCATTTTGGAAGGCCATTAGCTCTGATCTTTAAATGATTTTTTTGTGTGTGAGTTAGAGAACACACAGATATATAAAGGGCAGTAGAGTTGAAGAGAAGAAGATTATGCACAGTTGTGGGATTTAAATAAAAGAGAAAGGATTGCTACTGATGGATTCTGGAATTGTAAAATCAGCATTAAAACAAAGTAGTAAACACAGCTACGATTGCAATTTGTAGTCTTATTCTTTGCAAAGTCCTACCTCTAAAATTTGGGATTTTCATTTGGTTAGAGTTTCTGGAGTAATCGAAATGTGGGTTGTGTATAAATGCATAAACTGATCTAATTGTTTTGATTGGCTTGATTAATTGTGAATGCCAGAATAAATATCTAAGTTATTGAAAATACTTGTTTTGTTTGAACATATGTATAGACACAGAGTTTATATATATATATATATATATATATATATATGCATTAATCATAGTCTGAAGAAATGAAATTAGCATTATTTTACTCATGTGGATTTTTCACAGATCTGTTTCTTTCCATTAGAAGTTAAAATGTTTTATTAAAATTAAAATTACATGCACATATTTGGGTCCCTACTGCGTGAGTGTTAGGAAGCTCTTATCTAGATAGAATAAGTCTTGTTAGGGTGAGGGACGAGGAGGGAGCCAGCCTTTAGAGATGTGAAATGGGATGTCAGTTGGTACCCAGATCTGTCAAGAGTGTTTCCCACTGAGCAGGAGTTCTGCACACTGTGTCTTCCACCTTCTGAGGGGCCAACTGGTGGCTGGCCTGGCTGGAACGGTCCCTCGAGGCGTGAACTACACTGCTGTGTCTATGCAATCTCTTTCCAGATGATTACTCTCATTTCATGTGGGAAGCCTGCCTAGGGTAGCAGCCAGAGAGATGGGGGAGGAGGTGGGGATAGGAAAGAGAACGCTTTATGTGCAGTTGTAGCTCTGTCTGTGGTTAACAGTCCTTCACTGTGGTGCAGATTCCCCTGGCAATGCACTGTGAATTGGTTTAGCCCTTCATCAGTCTGGATGGAGCTTATTTGTTTAGAAACAAAACAAAAACTCACAGGATTTCCTAGTTCCCAAAACCTGTTATTTGTTTTTTAAATTGTGCTTATTGAAATGAGAAGTCTGGCCCACTGACACTAGAAAATCAATCATTTAGCTCTATTAATTAGAGAAAATGATTCTGTCAAAATTTAGCAGACGCAGAAAATTCTTGGGATGCCAGACTTTCATGAACTCTATGATCTTTGTCTAGATTATTAGGTTCCCACTGTTTCTACCTATCTACCCTTAAAATGGCTATAATATCACTTGAAAGGTTCCCTTTATTTCAGTGCAAGTCATCCAGTATAAGTCATTTCCTAACACACAAACACAGTATGAAAACATCTTGATACTGTTCTTTGATGGTGTTAAGTGTTCATGAAGAAACTCAAAAGTCTTGTGGATTCAGTGACCACATGAACCCCATAGAGACCCATTTCTATTCTACTTTTTGAGGTTTTGTATCACTAAGTAATACCTCTTTCATCTCTAAACATTTTCTGTGATTATAGAATATTGGAGTATAGATGCCTAAATCCCCTATTTACACAGCTCATCATGTGAATTTTAACTATTATCATCTTGCTATAATGTGTTTGTCTAAAATTTTGTCTTGTGCAGTTGCTTAGGACTGAGTGCAGCTATATTTCAAATTGGAATAAATCAGCTCCTGTGGTATCTGATAGGGGCTTACAAACCTTTTTTGAGAAGGAGCTACATTAGATAGTTTTCCCTGGTCCTACAAGGAGTATGAGAGTGTGTCTTGCTGAGGGGTTTGCTGAAGCCTGTACTCCCATGCTTGTAGACTCAAAAGAGAGCAGATTAAGGAGTGGTGGAAAACCCAGTGGAAAACCCAGAAGTTGCATAGAGACCTGGGATAGAAGCCATCATCCCTATATCAGTGGGTCAGGCAAATATAACTGTCTCCAGACACCCAGTTTGCCCTCCCCCTTTTAAGACAGTGTCTTGCTATGATGCCCAGCCTGACCTCAAACTCTTGGAATCAAGCAATTCTCCTGCCTCAGTGGAAGAGCCAGGACCATAGAAACATGCATCTATGTCTGGCACATCCTATCTTTGGACACAAACATATTTGTTGGATGAATGAGATGTACCAATTGTCCATCCTCTATTCCTTAATGTGTGCTATTTTGTACCCTTCTTTAGTTCCTGTCCATTTGGGTTATCCATATTATTTATCTTTTGTACTTTGAGATATGGAAAATAGTTTAGAATCTCTGAAGACCCATCAGATTATGTAATATGACCTTCTTTATATTGCTTTTTATTTTATTTATTATTTTAATTTACACATAAACTTGTACATATTTATCAGGTACCAATTGCTGTTTCAAATCATGTATAGATTGTATAATGCTCAAATCAAGGTAAGCATATCTATCTCCTCAAATATTTATCATGAAGACATTTAAAATTCTTCTAGCTTTTAATAAAATCCAGTACATTATCCTTATCTACATTCACCCTATTATGTGATGGAACACCAGAATTTATTTTTCCTACCTATCAGTAATTGGTCCGTGACGGCCAACATTTTTTCATCCCTTATTCTTCCCAGTCTCTGTTAACCACTATTCTATTCTCAGCTTCTACAAAATCATCTTATCTAGGTTTCACATGAGTGAGATCATGTGGTGCCATTTGTTTCTGTTAGCAAGTATCCAGAGGAAAGTCTCATGAAGCTGAACCACTCCAAGGCAAATTGTTTTTAAGTCCCACTTTGGGTAGGTGATCCAGTCAGAGTAGACAGGGTAGTGTGCAGAAATCAGCCATCCTTCCTGAAATCTTCCCACTCAGTGGAACTGGGAAGAAGACCTTTTATTCCTTTCATGCTTCATGCATAAATAATTGAATCTGTGTTTGAAATAATTTCCGCCTTTCTAGAGTCTCATAATGATCACTGGATCATATTATTGCCTCTAATATCATATAGTTTATAAAAAGTGTGTTTTATGCACCAGCTTTGCCATATTGAGTATATATAACCACAAATAAACAATTTTGTCATACATTTGGAATTGGAGCTAATTTTTTTTTTTTTTTTTTTAGGGAACAAACTCAGGACTTTGCTCTTGAGAGTCAGGTGGTGGCACCACTGAGCTAAATCCCTGGCTCCTGAGCTAAAATGTTTACACTGAAATTTAAAAAACCCTTCTTAAAACAGGAAAATTAATACATGTGTATGGATGGATTATCACTGGAAGGCTGGAAACCTTTGATGTTGATGCTGAGTACATTGATAGGTAAGCATGTGTTTGTTTCTGTGTTCAACAAGTTACATGTGTGCTGGATGACTTCCCGGGGCCAGCCTCCATGAAGTAATACATTTTAAGCTGCTGGCACTGAATTGCTGTTTTTCTCTTTGCAGTTTGTGTTCCCTGGTGAGCTGGGCTTCAGCTTTTATTTTGTTAATGTAATTGCATCTGGATGATTAAGCTGGTCCATTTATTTACTGACAACTAGTCACTCTAGGCTCTGTATGAATTGTACAGCAAATTGCATCTGTAGATTTTTCCTTTCTGATTCTACCTTTCTTCCCCTTGTCTCTCAGGCTAAAATAAATTCTTTGTAAAATGATATACAGACCTCAAAGCCCATTAAAACTTTCTTGTCTAGTTGTTGTCTATTTGTGCATTTAGAAATTATTAATGGGATCAGAAGAAAACATGGGTTCAGTTACTAAGAACCATTGAGCTTTTAGTGTTTTCTGGGAGTGGATAAAACGTCAATACAATTCTCTTCATTGGAGTCTTGTTATGCAGAAAATGTTACTATTAAATCATCCATGACAGGGAGACAGGAGAATGAGATGGAATACACCGAAATTGTGGAGTTTATGGGACAGTAAGGATACTGTCATCTTTCAGCAAATAAACTAATCACAGTAAGGATCTGTAAGGTAGAAGCAAAATGTCACTATTCACAAATAGAAGCTTCACATTGTGCCTGATTAGTCCTTCACCCCTGCATGGATGTTTTGAGTCATTCTCCTCTGTTCTCCTTCTCTTTGATTCTGACCTGCATTTCTAGAATTAATAATGGTCATTTTTTCTCCTAGGGAAATTACTCTTCCTGTTGGGGTTGGGGATAGAAATCCTAAGTACATCCTTGACAACATGCTAATTCACTGTTCGGTTCCATCTTAGCCTTGGCCAGTGATCTAGCCTTATGGTGGGTGGGATAAGGCATAAATTCCACAGTTCCTCTGTGGGGATCCAATATAGTCAATACGATGATGAAGAATACTTTTTTTGGGAGGGAGAGCAAATGCTCCCTTCACAGTGAGAATGCAGTATGGGCTGAGTGCACCCTTTCTCTTTGCCTGAGAATTTGATTTAGTGTCCTTTAAGGGTGTGACATTCAGTCCCCCTGGAATTGTGCCCCATAAATCCAGAGGAGAATGTTCACAGATATATTTCCTCTGATCTTTGGCATGAATATTTACTGAGAGCATTACATGATTGTCTCCTATTTTTTTCTTTCCTTTTTTATCCAGCCCATTGGTCTTGGAGGCTCAAGGAGAAAAATGGGTCACTCCTTGTTCTCTTATAAACAGGCAGACCGGAAGCCAGTGAGTGTGTATCTTTTCTTGCCAATGTATATGCTTTAGGTTCTTTCACATGAACACACACACACACACTTTTTGAAAATGTAAATCACTCACAACTACCTTATCTTCAGATTTAGTGGAAAAGATGCAAAAATTGATTCACAGTATAAGACGAAGTAGAATGTGGAAGTGGCATCTTTCTTGAAAACAAATCACTAATATTTATTAAGGACTTTAGGCCAAGGCTTTCTCTGATGCTTTATGTTTAGGCCACTCAATAACTTTGTGAATATGTATGGTTATTAGACTCTCTTTACAGATGAGGAAACTGAGGCACACCGAGGTTCAAGTTCCCATAGAGAGGACATCACATTGCTGGGACTGGAACCCTGTCTGACTAACCAACCTTTAGATGCTCTTAACTACTATATTACATAGACTAGCCAAAGAAAAAAGTGACTATTTTTTTAAAATTAGTGTCTAAATGCTCCAGTTCATATAACCAACATTTTGCTGGGTTTTTACCTCATTCTGACCTAGGTGGATTAATCTTGCTTTTAGGGCATTACAAGAATTACATTCTATGACTTAGCTTTTTGAGACTAACATTAAATAGAGCCAGATTCTTTCCTGGTACATTTAATTTGTTTGCTCAGGATTATCCTTTTGGGGTTCATACATTTTTTTTATAAGGAGTTTGCTATTCTTGTCATATCATAGATTTTGGAAAGAGTGTACCAAATGGCAGTTAGGAGTGAGTTACATTTTGTCTCTCACACAGTGTGTTTGACTGGTACATATAGATTGATAACTCTTGTTAGTATTACCTCTCCAAATTTGCCTCGATGAACTAAATTTACCTTTAATACATACAAATTTTCTCTGGCTAATTCACCTCTTCTTTTATGTATTTCTTTCCTGGTTAAAGAGTCAGAGCTTATGAGCTGAGTTGTTTGGTAATTCTTATTTATGTTTGCTTTCTCCTTAGCTACCCTCTTCAGGAAGACCATGGTCTTGGGACTCTGACGTGCCGTGTGGAAGGCAATTACATAGGTCTGGTAGAGAAGAAATATAATTTTAAAGCTTTATTCATTTCTTTCTATGTGTCCAGAAAAAATGAACAATTTTAAGAATTACTTATCAAGAGAATAATAATAATGATGATAAGGATTTGTTGAGAAAACTAAACAGCACAGTACATAGCAGATTCTATATAAAGTAATCCAATCACCACAATAACTTATGAGATTGGTGGAACTATTTTCATTTTATAGGTGAGAAAGTTTGATCTGGTAGCCAGTGAATTAGGGTTTAAATCATGCTCAGTTTAAATCTATGCCTGGGCCCTTATGTGCTATGAAATACTGCGTTTGGTCTCCTGATGTTGACAGTCCACACTGTCAATGGTGCTAAGCCTGTGAGGTGATTCTTTTGGGCTGGAAGAAATAAGAAATTTAGGTGACAACGTGATGGCATTGGGGTCTTTGGGTGTGTGATAGCAGCAGCCTGGCCCAGGAGAGTCATGCAGATTTCTGTATTAATGTCTGCTTCTTTGTGTTTCAGGCTCCCAGAATATTAGCTTCTCAGTATTTAACAAAGGAAAGTAAGTACCTAGGAGTAGGCAAATTTCCCTTCATCTTATACTTCTCTCACCTTGATTTTTTTAACCTTTTAAAATAGATAATCCAGACATACGCTGATGTATTTTCTTGACTTCAGTGAACATAATTGTGTCCTGTGTCTCACTTGTAGGTACTGCAAATTGTTCAGTGTGGTGATGGTATAGAATTTTGGAAATTATTTCCTAAGTAAGCTCAAAGTTGTGTGAACAATTATTTCATGGAATGCATTAAAACATTCCAGGAAGTGCCTTCTTCAGCATGGAAAGGGCCTGAATTTCATCGAGCTTTGAGAGATAAATTAGGATTTTGAATTTTTATGTGCTTTTTCTCAATATTCCTTCACTGTATAGCTTGCTAGGTATAGTGTACTTGAAAGTGTATTACCTAACGATGCTAGTTTCATAGTGATGATAGGGACACTTTATGTATAGCTGCACAGCCCTAAGTGTGGAATTTTTTCTTTTCTCCTTCTCAGGAATAAAACTAATGTCTAATGTCTACTGCAGGCCATTTTAATACAAGGCCTTTTCATTCATCATTCCATTTAATGCTATGCTACCCTATGAAGTAGCGATTTTTCCCAAACAATAATTTTATATATTAGAAAACACACTCTGTCCCATTGTTATCATTCAGTGGTTACTGGAAGCTGCTGGTATCCAAATAGTTCTGAAGGTCACTAGAGGTTAGTTCATGATCCTCTTTTCCAACTGACAACTTAAAAGTGCAATCGCACATGATGCTGTATCACAAATCACGACTTTATCTGTTTTGAAGGTCAATGGTAAACAAAAGTGCATGGCTCATCAGTGCGAAACAGGACCTTTTCCTGTACCAGACACACTCAGGTACTGTTTCCCTTCATTCTGGACATTGTGTCCCTGCCCTTGCTCCTCACTCAGCACTGGACTCTTCTTTCTCCTGGCAGTTTACCTATGGACATTAACATTTGAAGCCACCCCTGCCATCATGGATGGCCCCGTGGTTTCAGTTGAGGTTAAGGTGCTATCAGTTCAGCTTTAGTTCCTACAGTCACGTATTAATTATTAATGTTCTGAGAGGTGAATCATTAAAGTGACTTCATCATTGTGAGACTATCACAGAGTGCAAACTAGTTGTACAAACTAGTATGGTCCAGATCCATCACTTCACATGACTTCTTAATATAATCTAGACACAAGGCAAATGAGTGATCTATGAGACCGCTACTAGTGGAACACTGCATACTGTTTTTAAATTTGTTTATATCTTTGTGATACTGGGTATCAAACACTGAGTTACATCCCCAACATATTTATTAATTTAGCAACAACGTGTAGCTTACTGAGTTGCCTTGACTGAGCTCAATCTTGTGATCTTCTTGCTTCAGCCTCCCTAACTCTGGGATTACAGGAGTGAAACACTGCCTCCACTTAATTTTACAGTAAACCTTTTATTTTATAAATTGTTACTGTATCAGTCTTTACTGTGAACTTGATTGGCTTCAGAATTGCCCAAGGGATCAGTAGCACTGCTTTGGGTGTGTCTGCGTGGGCCATGGAGTCATGACCTTGGATTCTGTATTTGGTCTCTGGCCCCTAAATCTCTGGCTCTGTTCCCTTGCTCTGCTTCCCTGCTACTATAAACTAAGCAGCTCTGCTTTGCCACACCCTTTTACCATATTTGTATCTTAGAGCCAGCCAATCCAAGACTGAATCCTCTGAAACTGAGCCAAACGAACCTCTCCTCCTTTAAATTGTATCTGGTATTATGTCCTACCAATAGGAAGGTAACACATAAATAGAAGAATTGCACTCTGAGATAATGCTGAAAAGTATGGTATAGCAAATACATGAACCAGTAACACAGTAGTTGTTTATTATTATCAAATATTAGGTATTGTACATAATTACATGTGCTATATTTTTACATGAATGGACCTGTAGTAGGTTTGTTTACACCAGCCTACCACAGACATGTGAACAATGTAATATGCTTTTGTGTTATCTTCAGAACAGCCACAACCTGAGTAGCCAATAAGTAGTTTTCAGCTTCATTATGATTTTATTTGACCACTGTTATTGATTTATACATTGTTTAGTGCTGCATGACTATATGTTAAAGGAAGCATGCTCATAGACTTCTACACAAGGTCTAGGGATACAGATTGAATGAAAGGGGAGTCACACCTTGTTTTTTGTTTACAAACAAACAAAAAAATCAGAAAAGAGGTAGCACTCATAAATCTAAAGTACATCTTTCTAGTTACTCTAGCGCTCCATCTCTGAGCATTATTCAATAAGTTTTGACTTGTGGATACTAATGCTAAGCTATTTTGTTGACACCTTATGAGGAAACACATATTTAAAAAGGAGTGCTGAAAGTTCGAAACAAAACTGCGAACTCAGTTCAGAAGTAGAAAGTTGGCTACTAAAGACTATCTAGATTCTAGATTTCAATGCAATCATCATGGAGGCATGTCAATGAGGTATGCTTAGATTTCCAGAAGCAATCAAAATCTAGCTGTGCTGAAAATGCAAGATATTTCATACATCACGGAAAATGACATTTACTCTAGATAGCCTTCCTGAATGTTGACCCTTGCCCTTCTTTACATTCAGCAATACAGCTAAAGTGTTTGAGGGTAAGTTAGAAGAAGCATCTGAGGTGTTGGTGATAGTGACAGCAGAGTAAGAATGACAAGTCCTTGTTGAGTGTATTACATAGGACCTCATTACTGTATTTAACTATGAGATAGGTAATATTAGCCACATTTTACAGGTGAGAAAACAAACTGAGAGAGACAAAGTAGCTTGTTCTAAGCCCCTAGTGCCAGAAAGCAAAGGCCTACTTCCAAATCTTACTGATATGGCTAGCACAATCTGGAAAAGACATTCTCCTTTCCAGCCTACTCTGAGCTTCTCTGTGATTCTGTCATTACTGTGGACTGCTGGATAGGCTGATAGTATCTCTTACCACACAGTATTTTGTATATTTCTAGAGTCAGTATCTCTTGGGATGAGGACTCACAGGCTAGAACTTTTCTATAGCAGAGGAAGTACTGGGGAGAGCGGCCATGGGAGCCCCCAAAAGCCTGGGCTGAGCTCCTTGAGGGCTGGCATTCAATCCTTAGTCCAGGGTAGCTAAGCCATATAGCCTTTCTGATCCTCAGTTAAACATTTATAAAATGGCCAATTGGCCAATATGGTGTTTGTCTTTCTAGCTCCAAAAATTGTCTAAATAAGTTGGTGAGCAACCTTGGAATTCATCTAAAATTTGCCTCTCCCTCTCATTATTTCCTTATGCATCAACAACTAGTCTCCCCCAGTTTCATCTCCCACACGTTTTCAAATTTCGGCTTATCAGTACACGTGGGTAGCACACAGTGTTCACATTCCTCGTGTGGAGTTGGTACACGTGCATAACACAGTTTACTTCTTCTTTTTTTCATCCCCTTCCCCTTCTCTACCAATCCTTTGGTCCCCTTTCTTTTCTTTTTTCTGTATAAAAATGCATAGCATGTTGCAGTGGTTTATAAGTGGCCTCTGACTGTCAGTGTGTCCCCTGCTGATCTATGCTTTCAAGCACTCATCTGATGCTCTGTCTTCTCAGGGGCACTTCCCATCCCCTACAAGAAAGGACCTCAGCTTCTGCCTCCTCCTCGTCTGCTGCTCGGCTCTGTATTTCTCTGTGTATATTCCAGCAACACAGCATACTCTGCACTTCCTTCTGTCCATGTTCAGCTTACCCTTGCATTAAAGGTCCTCTCTCTTCCCTCCACTTGGTCAGTTCTAATTCAGTTCAGATGCTGCCTCTGGAAAATTTCTTGTACTCCTCCCCACTCCCAAACTTCTCTGTACTTCATGCATTCGCTCAAATTTTGTTAACCTAAAGCATTAGAATAATACTCTTGCATACCTGCCCTTCCTTACCATACTGATCTTGAAGACAGGAACTATTTTGTATTCATCTTTTTAATAGGTGTTTTGTGAATGAAGAAAAGTATTATATTACAATTCTTTTGAAAGTTGAAGAACTTCCTAAACTGTTTTAGTCTATGATCTGTGTAATTTTGAATGGATAGCGAAAGAATGTGTTAGTCAGGCATGGTTGTGTGTGTCTGTAGTCCCAACTACCCTGGAGGCTGAAACAGGGGAGTCACAAGTTCTAGATCAGCCTGTGCTTACAAGTATACAGAGATGTCACCTAAAAAAGAAAAAAGAGAAATGTATTAATCTTTACATAAGTTAATGCAGAAACTTCCAATGTCAGTATAAGAAAGTGATAAAAGTCAGTTAAAAGGAGATTGTTATTATTGGTGGTAAATTTTGATACTTGAGTCTAGGACATCAGCCCTTGCTCCCATATATACTAATTTGTCTTAGAGGCAAAAATCACTGGAAAGTATCTCCATAAAATTCATTTTTGAAGTGCTAGTCAACCACGAATAGCCTTTTCCTTCAGGTTGCCTTCAGTTTATCTGAGGACCTAACTCCTCTTGTCCCTAGGGGGAGTAGCTCTTCAAACTGTCAAAAGTCTGATCATGGGAGAGGAAAGGATGGGAGAGAGTGAAAGTCTTAGGGATATGTGGCGTGTTGCTGACCAGACTGTGATAACACTGCAGCCCAGGTCTGCAATACCACTCTAGAGGATTCCAACAACCGAGAACAGCAGGGAGGAGCGGCATAGGAAGTGAGACGGCGTGAGGCCTGTGACATGGGGTGGGCTGGGAGAGCGCTGGAAACTGGGAAAGGCTTTCCTTTGCTTAGAGCAAATTGCATGTTCCTATCAGTGCACTGAAGCCTGGCCCAGAGTGTCCAAAGCTGATTCCTCCACATGGTGTAGCATCCTCTTTGCCGCTATATAAATAAAGTCTTTGTGCTCAAGACATAGATTTCCCAAGGAAGCAGTATGGCCTGTAGGGGCTTTTACTCAGACAGTGAGTGACTCTATGTGTCCCCCTTTTTTTTTTCAAATACTGATTCTATCTATATATTATCTTTTTCTTATTATGTATCCTTTTAAGATAACTATTACTAGAAAAAAGTTTCAAATGTTGCTGGATTTAGAAAGTTAAAGTAAGAAATAAATTATAATAGCTTCTATTATTACCTTATTATCTGGGTCATATGCTGATCTATATTTGGAAGCTAATTTTTTTTAAAAAAAAATTCTTGCAGAAATACTATCTGTGTTTCCAGAAAGTGGGAGCCTTGGAGGAAGAACAGACATCACAATTACAGGAGACTTCTTTGACAATTCTGCTCAGGTTACCATTGCAGGTAGCTGTTGAAATGACTGGAAATAGTTCATGATCTTAAATGCTTTAGGTCCTTTTACATCTCTTATGCCTGGAGGATGTGAGGGGAAGCATTTATTCCTTTCCATTATATCATGTCACTAAGATCTTTACCTGTTTGTTTGAGGCCAGGTGGGATTTTGTGCCTGTCACACTGCAAGTGTGTTACAGGGACAAGATATCCTGCAGACATGTTCACAATGCAATTTCCTCTTCTTGGGGGTGAAGGAAAAGCCTCTTTACAAAGGTCTTCTTCTACTAAAAAGCAACCCCTTTCCATATGTTCTCTCCTTAGCTGGAATGTGTGGGTATTTTCTCTACAAATTTCTCTGAAATGCCCCCAGGCAAGGTTTTATAGTACCTGTCTAGATCCTTTTCTTCCTGCCAGATGGGATGCTCCCCTAGTTGGTGTCACCCAGTGTGCAGGCATGTGTCCTAACACTCATGTCACATTCACCCTGGTCAGCTGAGTAGTTCAGCACAACCCTAGTGAATCTGACTACCATAACTTGCCCTATGTGTGCTCTCTACTCTCCCTTTCCTGGCTTCTTTCAGTTGGGTAACACCTTTGCCGTTCTATCCACATCCAGCCTCTGCTTTAGAATAAAACTCTCTTGACTTCACTCTGTTCCTGTCATCATATTGCTCCCTAGGCATCTAGATCTGTCTGTAATCTATGAAATTAAAAAATTCTCTTTAGGCATTCCGTGTGATACTAGCCACGTGTCTCCCAGGAAGATTGAATGCACCACCAGGGCTCCAGGAAGAGGTACAAGGCTCACTGCTCCTCAGGCAGGTAAGGAAATCACCAGGGCTGCTCAATGAACTTGTTTAATCTTAAGAGTCTAGGAGTAGACATGAATGTGTTTGGATTCTGTCTCAGCTGCCTGACTAGTTAATTCAATGAAGCCTGGGTCTATAATATCATTGTTAATGTTTTCCTACCTGAGATGCTTATAGCCTGACTCAGGTGACTAGCAACTTATGTCTTCAGCCCCAGTCAGGGGTGTGGCCAGTGGAGGTCAGTGGAGACTATGACCCAGAAAGCAGAGACAATACTGTAGCTCCTGGAGTAAACTCCCAAACTCCTTCCTTATATATTATGGGTCAGGCTTTTCTGTACTCCTAGCAGCAGTATTAGGCAAGGCTAGAGACTGGAGCACTAAGGGATTCATTTAAATGTTGTTTTGCTCCTCTGTGGGCATGTGACATTGCCACCGGCATATACCTGTAGTGAGCAGAAGTGAAAGAGGCAAGGTAGAAGGTCCCACCTGTCTTCTGTTCAAGCTTCGGTCATGGCACACAGCTGAAAGCACTTTTCTGCTAAGCATTAGATCTGGAGCCTAGCATGTAGTTGAGGATTAGGGTGGCTGGCATTTTTTCTACCTGGACCCACAGATGCTCTCTCTTGCACTGGGAGCAGCTTCATGGGTAAACTAGAAGCAGCGGTGTCAGCTCTAGAGGCTTTTTACCTGTAAGGAGAGTTGCTCTGCAGCAAGGATACTTCTAAAGAAAGGCCATTCAGGTGTGAAAATGCATGCAGAGGTTTTGCTTGAGAACTCTCCACCTCCCAGATCTGTAGTTTTTATTTAAGGAAGGCTCCCATCCAAGGAAGCAAAACACCTAAAACAAGTAATCAGGAAAATGTGTGTTTCCTGCGACTAGAAATAGAAAGCTTCCTCCCTCATTGAGTGGCTCTTACTTTTGTGATTCAAGTGGTGGTGAGATAATTACTTACTGTTTTTGAGTTAGCAGTGCCCTTCTGAAAAGCTTGAGAGTTCTTCCATGGGAGCAGGAGGACACAGTACTGTGCAAACCTATTCCACAGAGGTGGGAGGGTGTGATTTTGCTTCGAGAGGACATTTGGCAATGTCTGGGGGCAGTTTTGTCAGTTACACCTTGGGATGGTGGTGGTGCTGATGGCATCCGGTGCGTAGAGGCCAGGGATGCTGCTAAACGTATTGTAATGCAACAAGGTCACCTGGCCTAAAATGTCAGCGTTGGTGGGGTTGGGAAAGTGGGTCAAAGTAATGTTCTTAGAACATGCTCTCCATTTTCTTTTTATCCCTTATCTATCTCTCCACTTTGGTAAATGAGAAACCATGATGGTAGTTTAGAAGAGTGACCACTATCATAGTTGTCCTTCATAGCACACGTACTGTATTTCAGGCTGTTTTTATATGTATCTCCATCTCCCTCTGCCCCAATGTATTATCTCTATTTGTTATTTTCCCCATTTTGATGCATGAGGAGATGAAGAATCAGGGGCATTAACTTGCTCATAGTTAAACATCTAGTAAGGGTGGACTTAGAACCTGAACCCACAGAGATAGGAGTCCAGAGATTTTACCCTCAACCCAAATCAGTGTCCAATACTAATTGTGCCTGTGCCTTTGGCCTCAGGGTTTGCTATATATAAAACACAAATTGATAAGTATGACATCACTTAAAATGTCACACAATAGCAGCATGACACATAATTAGGCGTGTAGAGGTCCATAAGTTGAGATCATGGCACTTAAAAGGTTTAAGGGTTGCCAGATCCTAGGAAAACATTGTTATGGAATAAAATTCCCAGGCTAAAGTTGACCTTAAAAGATGCTGGTGTGCACTTCAGGTTTTGGGGCACACAAAGGCAGGCCATGCTGCAGGCACTTACCCTGCCCTCTTTCACGCAACTGGAGTGTGCATTTTTCTTTCAATTTTCTCTAGGATTTGGCTCTCTTTTGAAGTACTCCTATTAGAAAGGGCTTCCTACTCTTTCATCTAAGTCTTTCCCTCACTTTTTCTTATCAAGACCTTCTTTACAAGAGGCTGAATTCTACACAAGGACTATTTTTTGCTTTCCAGATATTTGTAATATCTGTACATTATCTCATGTGATTTCTTCATCGGGATTTATAGATTGTACCTGGATCATTTTTCACTCTGTAATTTGACAGAGAGGAGTCCCTCAATTTGGAGAGTAATAGTTCTTGTGGTTATGAGATACATATATCTTACAGGCAATCGAGGACTTCTTTTTGAAGTTGGAGATGTTGCCGAGGGCTTGGAACTGACTGAAGCCACCCCTGGGTATAGGAGGCAGATTGTGCCTAATGCCAGTTCTTCATTTGGATTTTGGTCAAAGGAAGGACAGCCTTTCAGGTATGTTGTAACAAAAGTAGGAGTTCACATCAAAAGCATCTTCACTAGCGCAGCAGAAGCTGGGATACAGATAAGGAAGGCAGTGAAATTTCCAAGGGAGAATTTATCACTACAAACAATTGAACAACAGAACCTCACGTCCTTTCTACCATCAAGTTGACCAAGTTGTTAGTCATGCTAGCAACTTGTAGAGCATTTGTAGGTTCTCATCCAACTATTGATCAGTATGTAAAATTTATATAGTTTACAACTCTGTTTACAATTTGATTTGGAAATGATTGCAAGTTGCAACATTGAGCCGAGCAGACCAGGAAATTTGGTAGGTAGAGGGGTAAAACTCACTGTTGGCATGTAGTTGAGTAAGACCAACTTCTGGCCGAAGCCAAAGAGAGATACAAGAACTTGCTCTTGGAGTCTTTGAGGGAGCAATAGTTCTGCTGGAACAACCATAACCTAATGAATGTTGACCTAACCACCAGTATATAAATGGAGGCCCTCTTGTGGGCTCTTGAAATGTGGTTTTCTACAGTTGCAATTACTTGTGATTATGATTTTCCTGGTTAGTTTTGTTTTGATTTCTTCAGTGCCAACATTTATAGCTCTCGTTTTTGAAGAAAACATTTATTGGTGCATTTTAGATGCACATAATGATGACACTCATCATAGGGAATTTGTACCTATACATGATATATTCTGCCTCTTCTTCTTTTCCCACCCCCTCATTGACTCCCCTCTCTTCCCTGTATACAAAAGCTTTGTTTCTGTATTTTTGTTCTATTTTCATTTTCTTTCTTGTCACTTCCTTGTTTTCCTCCTCCTCCATCCTTTGTTTCCCTTCCCATTTGAATATTTTCTTCTTGTTTCCCAGTATCTGTTATACATTTTATTTCCTCCTTCAGTTTCTCACACCAGAGAAACAATGCAGTATTTAAACATGTGTGTTCAATTTATTTCACTTAAGAGTATGGTCTCAAGGTATGTCCATTTAGCTATAAATGAACTTGAGACATTTATAGCTTTCTAAAATGATCTTAAATATACAAAAGCATGAGAGTTGCTTAGACACTGCTTCCTCAGTGCTCCCAGTGTACATGTGGAGGGACGGATGCTGTAGGGCACGATGAATCTCCTCCTCCTTCAGATCTTCCTCAGGGGGCTGGAGGTAATTTCAGGTAATTTGTGACCTCCTCCAGGGAATGCACCATAGATCACAATTCAGTTGTGGAGTACACATCAAGGAGAAGGGAAGGATGCCTTCTGAGCCTCACTGGCTTGGTACCTAACACGAAATTTATGGTTTAAAAGTGGTACTCATTTGAGGGTCCACTGTAGAGCCTAATGTGCATCTTTCTCATCCCTTTTGAGATCCACTAATAAGGCTTAGAGAAAAACTTTTCAGCCCATTTAGTAGGTAAAGGAGGGAGTCAGACCATCTCAAGAGGAAAAAAAACCATTCACACTTGCATGGTAGGACTTGTAGGGTTTGTCCCTTTCACTGCCATGGAGGAGCTACAAACCAGGTGGTAACGAATTTTTCATTCTTCCATCCAATTTTTGAAAATTTAGAAGTTTAAAATAAAAATTGGAATATTTGTTCATGGACTGATAAATTAATATTACATTGATGAACTTTTAAAAGCTATTTTTGAAACTGTTTACAAATACAAAACTTTCTCTGAAGATAAAAATATATACATTAAAACCAAATGTAAAACCTCTTTATATGGATGATCTGAGGATTTTTAAAAAGCAGAAAACATTTTTATATTTATTTAGGTGATTTGATCATTTTAAAATCAATTTATCTCCCTAACATCATCACTAGAATTTATCTTAAATATGTAAAAGAAGATTTTACTTTAAAAACATTTCATAACATTGTCTACAATATTCTTCAAAGTTGCATTTTCTGGCTTTTAATTTGAAATTGTCAACAGCTTCAGCTGAATCTTTTCGTGATTATAATTATTTCTAGTTGGAAAAATATTATGCAGGCATTGAAGTATCTGATAAATTTACAGCAAGTTCTGGTGGTTGATCTTGCTTTATTTCTAATAATAAGAATAATATCTGATAGTGACTGAGTCCCTGTGATGGTCCCTGGTCTGCACTACCTGTGGCAGCTGATTTTGTCAGATGAACCTTTATACAGTCCTAACCTGTGGCTGCAAACAAGACAGATACTGAGATTATGCTGTATGTCATACTGTGGCTCATCCTAGAATGCTCTGGACAAGCATGTGCATAAGAGTCAGGTTTTTCTTTGTCATTATCAAAAGAAATGCAAGGTGCAAGGGCGACTATCTGTTGCATTGGTAATTCAGGACTTGGTTACTCTTGCTTGGCTCTGTTCTTTTGCTTTACAGGGCACGACTCAGTGGGTTCTTTGTGGCTCCAGAGACAAATAATTACACATTTTGGATCCAGGCAGATAGCCAAGCTTCCTTGCATTTCAGTTGGTCAGAGGAACCGAGGACTAAGGTGCTCATTTTCTTTTTCTTTGTCACCAGTCTTATATCCTTGACTAAAGGAAGAATAAAAAATAAAGCTCTCATGTTCTATACATAAGTTTAACATGCCATTAAGTGATCAGGGGCTTTAAATTTTGAAAAAGAATTTGGCTGAATTATAATGGTATATACTGTTGATTGAGCCTTTATTTTAAACCAAGCATTATATATTTTGTCTTCACGGTATCTCTGTAAAGTATGTTTATTTACCTCCATTTTTCCACATGAGAAAAATTGAGGCTTTGAAGGATTGCATGGCTAATCCAGGATTACTTGGATAATAATAAGAGGCAGGATTCAAACTCAGGTTTGTTTGAATCCAAACCTTGTGCATTTTCTACTGAATTTGGGCAGAGATGAGATATAGCTAGCCTCATGAAGAAATCTCACCATGAACTTACAAGGATAAGAAAAGATGCATCTAACAAGAAGTCAAAATTCACTTGTGATTTTGACAAAGAACAACAATATTTTAATAAACTTCTTTGAAATTGATTAGAAAAAGGTAATGGGTTTTTATGTAATGAAGTCATTCTAGATCTTTCAAGGGCTTAATGCTGTTTTTTCACAACACAATATGTGTTAGGTTGGCTGTTTCTGCTCTAATTGTGTACCATCTAGACTTATTTGAATACTATTCAACAGACAGAGAGAGAGAGACAGAGAGAGAGAGAGAGAGAGAGAGAGAGAGAGAGAGCGGGAGGGAGGGAGAAAAGGGCAGAGAGAGACAGAAGCAGAAAGTGAGGCAGAGAGACAGAGAAGCATAAAAAACCATAGGGCCAAAGTAACTGGGTTGATTTATTGGAAAAGGCTGACTGGTTGAAACACCTCAGTGCTAGTGAGGCCAAAGATTTAGTTCAGCGGTTCTGCTGCCTGCCTCACAAGTACAAGGTCCTGAGTTCAATCCCTGGTACCTTAGTGCAGATGCTCACTATTCGAGGAAAAACAATGCCTGCAGGCTTCATAATGTTGATTTTGATGTACTTACTGGGCACAGGTGAAAGTGGCCTCCATTCGGATTGGCACTACTGACTGGTTTGACTCCTGGGAACAGAATGGGAACGAAGGGACCTGGCAACAGAAGACTCCCAAGATGGAGCTGGTGGGTGGAGCCAAGTACTATCTGGAGGCAGAGCATCATGGGATAACTCCCAGCAGAGGAATGAGAATTGGCGTCCAGATCCATAACACCTGGCTGAATCCTGATGTGGTCACCACTTACCTCCGGGAGAAGCACCAGATCAGTGTCAGAGCCCAGAGACTTCCAGAAATACAGGTCTGCCTCTCTTTCCAAACCTATGGAGTTGAACTTCTGGGAGAGGAAATGGTCTCTTCTTGCTATGAAAAGATCACTGGTTGAGAGCCAATGGTCCTGAGTTGTAATTATAACTCTGCTGACAAATACTTAGTATATCTATTCAACTGGGCTGTATTATTGAGATTACCCTATTCACTGACTTAGTTTTAGGAATTTCCCTACAGGTCAGTCATTTTTTTTTTTTTTTTAACTTAGTCTCCAGAGTACAGTTAAGGTCCTTCAAACACACACAAATACACACAAACACACCACCACCATAGCTTTTTAACTGCTTCGATTCCTAGTTTTAAGCCTAGTTATTTTTGTTGAGTAATCTTGTTGTACTTTCCATTCACTTTTTGGTGTATGAAGATGAATCAATATGGACTCTGTCTTCTAAAGATTCCCATTAACTGTAATGTATATATGAAAAACTGTAGAACAAAGTAGAAAATAGCAAGTGGTTTAGTGGATGAAAAGCTGCAGAGAGCTTACTCTAGAGCACGAGTATAATGCATCTTCCAGAGAAGGCATTGGAAACAAAGACTTCGCAGGCACCGGGAGAGCAGGGGTGCCACAGCCTTCAGGCCACCCTGGGAGAAAGCGTTTTCTGAGAGGGACTGAGAGTGCAGCAGACTTGTTGTCTCATACTCCAAGAAAGAGGACAGAAAATCAGTGAGACAGTTTATTCCACAAAACATTTTCATAGGTGATGACACTGTGTCCTTTCTAGATGGTGATACATTTAGAAAATTGAAATGATGATAAAATCGAAATAGCAAGCTTAGGAGGTCTATTCTGTGTTCCTAATCTGTCT
This sequence comes from Fukomys damarensis, assembly GCF_012274545.1. Taxonomy (NCBI): domain Eukaryota; kingdom Metazoa; phylum Chordata; class Mammalia; order Rodentia; family Bathyergidae; genus Fukomys; species Fukomys damarensis. Next base: position 43,846,510 of record NW_022900926.1, read on the forward strand.
CTTGGGTTTCCCTGGCACACGTCAGTTGGTCCTGTCTTTCTTGATTTCATAGGTGCTGAATGTGTCAGGCAGAGGAGACTTTTTCCTTACTTGGGACAACGTCTCCAGTCAGCCAATCCCTGCAAATGCCACAGCCCAGCAGGTGGGAGCCCTCTCCAAACAGGAGGGGTGGAGGTGAGAGACCTAGGGGTGGTCTTTATGTCAACTACATGAACTTATGGTGTTATGTTTCCTTTTGAATAGATTCAAACCACCATTGAAAATTTACTTGCAGTAAAATGCAACCTGGAACCGCTTTCTGCTAACATCTTACTCCGGCTTGGATTTGAACAAGGTGTTCCTGTTGTCTTTTTACTCTCTGTGAGAGAGGAGCTATCCTCAGTTCTCCTCCAAGATGCTAACAGAGTCAAATAAAAACAAGAAAACGAATTTTGGATGCAGAGTGGCCAGGGCAGTCGCTTCATGCTTGGGAGGGGAGGCACTTGTGTAGTGGCTAAGGAAAGGAGAGCTTGTCCTCTTGAGCCACTAGGGGAGTAAAGTACTGCCCATGTGTCCCCACACTAACGGTGGGTGACACACAACTGTAAAATCTTGTTTAATTCAAAATCCCTCTAAAGCAATTGTCACCGAAGAAAGTATTAGAAATGTTTAAAATATGAAGGTGTTTTTAAAATCATACCAAAATGAACTGAATTCCAGTTGATTTTTTCTTTTAATCTCTCTGCTTCTCAATTGTTGTTGGTGTCTTGGTACATAGGAAAATGATAACAGAGATCTCATATTTGGGGTCAGGCCCAAGAGTTTCTCATAGCTGGAGCTTTTGAGTTGGAGGGTGCTGGCCACTGAAGCCCTGTTTAGCTCTCCCAAGGACTGAAGGATCAAGATCACATTGAATGCACACCCTGTCACTGCACACACAGGTTCTAGTTTAACATCCATGCTTCTTTTCCTGTGTTATCAAACCACATGCAGGCCTAGAAGGCTCCAGCTCTGATGGGGACCTCACCAGTGGGACAGAGCCCTTCTGTGGCAGATTCAGCCTCCACCAACCTCGACACCTTGACCTGATCCCCCGTGCTGCACAGAAGGGCTATCGGCTGGATCAGTACTCACATGTGAGTGTAGTTCTCAGGCTTCTAGTCAGGTGGATTGAGAGGGGTGAATATCTCTGGCTTGGAGACCAAGAAAATAAGCACAAGGGAGTGATTGCTGTGACTTTCCCAATGCTGTTTGGACTAAGGCTCTGTGTATCCTAAGTGCTCTTTCAGGTATAAACCGATGCACCTGGCCCCCACTACGGAGTTGCTACCTGGAAATGCCTTTGTACTAGCTTTAGTGATAAGGGCTATGGAAGTTTTTATATGGCTAGCATTGTGTTTGCTCTCTAGGAGTAAGTACAGACTTTGCATTCTGAATTTTTGATTCATTAAGTGTATTGGTACATTTTAGGTATATATAATGATCACATTCATCATTGGGATCTTGGTTCTTCTTTTTTCTCCCTTTCCCCCTCTCTCCACCGCTTCATCCTTCCACCCCTCCCTATTTACAAAAAACTTTGTTTCCATTTTTTCCTTCTTTTCTCGTATTTTTTCTTTCCCTTATTTACTCCCCTCCACTTCCCCTTCCCCTTTACACCTATTCTTCCTACCTCACATTATCCATTGTACATTTGGATCCTCATTTACACTTTGTTTCTCACACCAGAGAAACTATTTGGTATTTACACACGTGTGTCCTATTTATTTCACTTAAGAGTATGGCCTCAATGTGCATTCATTTAGCTATACATGTATCCAGGTTATCATTCTTTATGGCTGCATACTATTTAATTTTATAAAAACCATATCGTTTCTTTTGTTTTGTTTTGTTTTTGTTTTTGAGACAGGGTCTCACTGTGTAGTTCAGACTGCTCTGGAACTCACTGTGTAGCCCAGGCTGATCTCTAACATGCAGCAATCCTCCTGCCTCAGCCTCCCAAGTGCTGGGATTACAGGTGTGCGCCACCACACCTGGCTAAAATACATATCTTTATCCAGTCACCAGTTGATGGGCATTTGGGCTGTTTCCAAGATTTAGCTATTAAAAATTGTGCCACTATAAACATGGGTGCACATATTTTACTGTGGTATGAGTCCTGGAAGATACCTAGAAAGGGAATAGCCAGGTCAAATGGAACCTCTAATCCTAGTTTTTTGAGGAATTTTCATACTGGTTTCATAGTGGTTGCACCAGTCTGCACTCCCAACAACAATGGAGAGGGGTTCCTTTCTCCCCACAACCCTGTTAACATTTGTTATTGGTTAATTTCCTGATAGCAACCATTCTTTTCGGGGTGAAGTGGAATCTCAGTACTATTTTCATTTGCATTTCTTGAATGATCAGTCATGTTGAACATTTTTTTATATGTTTATTTGCTGTTTATACTTCTTTGTCTGAGAAATATCTGTTCATTTCAGATGCCCATTTTTGGACTGGGTTTTTAAATTTGGCAGGTCTGATTTTTTAAATTTCTTTATATATTCTAGATAGTAGACCTTTGTCTGAGGAACAGCTAGTAAAAGTTTTTTCCCACATTGTAGATTGTCTCGTGACTCTGTTGGTGGTTTCACTTGCTGTGCAGAGGCTTTTTGATAAGATGAGATCCCAATTGTTAATTCTTTGTACTAGTTCTCGTGTGACTGAGGTTTTGTTCATAAAGTCTTTTTCTGCAACAACATCTTCAAGAGTTTGATCTAACTTAACCTATCTTTTAGCAGGTTTAGTGTTTCTGTTTTAATGTTTAGTTAATCTTTGATCCATTTCAGTTTTAGTTTAATGTACAATGAGAGATATAGGTCTAGTTTTAATTTTCCGCAGGTTGAAATCCAATTTTTCCAGCACCATTTATTAAAGAGGCTATCTTTCCTCCAGTGAGGGTGTTTGGCTCCTTTGCCAAAAATGATTTGGCTTAGTGGTTCTGCCACATGCCTTGCAAGCGCAGGGCCCAAGTTAGATCCCTGGTACCCCCCCAAAAAAGGTGGCTGACTATTTCTAGAGTTGTTTCTGCATCCTCTAATCTGTTCCATTGATCCTTGAATCTGTTTCTTTGCCAGTATAATGTTGTTTTTTAATCACAGCAGCTTTGTAGTATAGTTTTGAGTTGGGAATTGTGATACCCACTGCCTTGTCTTTGTTGCCTAGCACTACTTTTGCTATTCTGGGTCTCTTTTGGTTCCAAGTGAATTTTTGGATTGTTTTCTCCAGTTCTGTGAAATATGCTGTTGGAATTTCAATTGGGATTGCATTGAATCTACATAGCAGTTTTGGAAGTGCAGCCATTTTCACTAGACTGGTTCTTACCCAGGAACAAAGGATGTCATTCCATTTTCTGACTTTCTCTTCAATTTCTTTTTTCAGAGTGCTGTTGTTTTCAGAGAAGAGGTTTTTTACTTCCTTTGTTAGATTGATTCCAGGTATGGAGTTGTTTCTCCAGTTCCTCTCTCAGGGTGTCTGTTGTTCATGTACAGAAAGGCTATTGATTTTTGTGTGTTGACCTTGTATCAAGCTACTCTACTGAATTTGGTTATTAAGACTAGAAGGCTTTTGGTGGAGTTCTTGGGGTCTTCTATATAGAGTATCATGTCACCTGCACATAATGACAACTTGACTTCTTCACTTCCTATTTTTATTCCTTTTCTTTCTTTTGTCTAATTGCTGTGGCTAATGTTTCCAAAACTATATTAAACAGGAGTGGTGATAGTGGACATTCTTGTCTTTTTCTTGATTTTGGTGTGAAATATTTCAGTTTTTGACCATTTAGTATGACATCTGTTCACTTTGTCAGGTTGAGATAAAGACTTCCAATTTTCTGTAGGGTTTTTTTTTTTAAATCAAGAATGAGTGTTGAAATTTGTCAAATGCTTTTTCTGCATCTACTGAGATGATCTGAAGTTTTTGTCCTTGGCTCTATTAATATAGTGTATTATATTTATTGGTTTGTATATGTTGAGCCATCCTTGCATCCCTGGGATGAATCCTACTCTGTCAGGGTATATTATCTTTTTGTTCTTTTTTTTTAAACGAATTTTATTGGTACATTTAAGGTATATAATGTAATGACATTCATCACTGGAAATTTTCACCTTTACATACTCCATCTTGGTTCTTATTTTTTCCCCATTCCCTTGCCCTCCCTTCAACCCCTCCACCCATTTCTATCTACAAAGCCTTTGTTTCCATTTTTTCTTTTTCTTGTGTTAATTCCATTTCCACCTTTCTTATCCCCTACCTCTCCCACTTCCTATTTAACATTATCTATTATACCTTTTAGTCCTTATTTACACTCAGTTTCTTAGAGAAACTAGAGAAACTATTCATTATTTACACATATGCATCCTGTTTATTTCACTTAAAAGTATCACCTCAATGTTCATCCAATTAGCTATAAATGTTTCTAGTTTTTCATTCTTTATGGCTGAGTAGTACTCTATTTTATAAAAACACCCCACATTTTCTAGTATATGTGCTGCCAAAGTGAGCACAGTTCTTCTTCCTCCTCCTCCTCTTTCTTCTTCTTCTTCTTCTTCTTTTTTTTTTTTTTTTGGTACCAGGGATCAAACTTGGGACCTTATGCTTGCAAGTCAGATGGTGGAACCACTGAGCTAAATCCCCAGAAAAAAAACACATTTTCTCTATCCAGTATCCTGTTGATGGGAAGTTGGCTGTTTCCGAGTTTTAGCTATCACTAATTGTGATTCTATGAACACGGGTGCACATATATCACAGTGCTGTGATTCTTTAAATTCTTTGAGGAAGATACCAAGCAGGGGTATGGGGTATGGGGACCTCCAATCCTAGTTCTTTCAGGTATCTCCATATTGATTTTCATAGGGTTTCATCAGCCTACACTCACAGCAGCAGTGGAGCAGCTTTTTCCTTTCCCCACATCCCCACTAGCATTTATTATTGGTTGATTTCATGATAGCAGCCATTCTTTCTGGGGTGAGGAGGAATCTCTCAGTGTTGTTTTCATTTGCATCTCTCAAATGACCAGTGATGTTGAACATTTTTTCATATGTTTATTTGCTATTTCTACTTCTTTGTCTGAGAAATGTCTGTTCATTTCAAATGCCCATTTTTGAATTGGGTCTTTAAATTTGGGAAGTTTGAGTTTTTAAAGTTCTTTATATATTCTAGGTAGTAGACCTTTGTCTGAGGAAGAGCTGGTGAAAATTTTTTCCCACATTGTGGGTTGTCTCTTCACACTGTTAGTGGTTTCTCTTGCTGCGCAGAAACTTTTTAATAAGAAGAGATCTTCCTTGTTGATTGTTTCTGCTAGTCCATTGGCAGCTGAGGTTTTGTTTATAAAATATTTTCCTACACCACTGTCTTCAACAGTTCTACCAAACCTCTCTTCCGGCCTGTTTAGAGGTTCTATTTTAAGATGTAGATCTTTAAACAATTTTGATTTTAGTTTAGTGCGTGGTGCGAGATATAGGTCTAGTTTTAATCCTTGGCAATTTGAAGCCTAGTTTTTCCAGTACCATTTATTAAAGAGGCTAACTTTCCTTCAGTGAGGGTGTTTGGCTCCTTTGTGGAAGATGAGGTGGCTGAGTTTGTCTGGAGTTGTTTTTGCATCTTCTAATCTGTTCCACTGGTCCTCAGGTCTATTTCTTTGCCATTACCATGCTGTTTTTATCACAGTGGCTTTGTAGTATAGTTTCAAGTTGGGGATTGTCATACCCCCTGCCTTGTCTTTGTTGCCTAAAATTGCTTTTGCTATTCTAGGTCTCTTCTTGTTCCAAATGAACTTTTGGATTGTTTTCTCAAGGTCTGTGAAATATGCTGCTGGGATTTCAATTGGGATTGCATTGAATCTATATAGCAGTTTTGGAAGTATGGCCATTTTCACTATGTTGATTCTTCCTACCCAGGAGCAGGGGTTGTCTTTCCATTTTCTGATATCTTCTTCAATCTCTTTTTTCAGAGTGTTGCAGTTTTCAGAGTAGAAATTTTTGATTTCTTTCATTAGGTGGGTTCCTAGGTATCTCATTTTTCGGGATGCTATTATGAAAGGAATTGATTACCCATTTCTCTCTCAATGAGTCCGTTTTTCATGTACAGGAAATGTACATGTACATTTCTGTGTGTTGACCAGAAAATCCAGGTATTTTGCTGAATTTGTTTATTAAGTCTAGAAGACTTTTGATGGAGTTTTTGGGATTTTCTAAATAGAGTATTATGTCATCTGCAAATAATGACAGTTTGACTTCTTCCTGTCCTATCTTTATTCCTTTTATTTCTTTCTGTTACCTGATTGCTGTGGCTAGTGTTTCCAAAACTATATTGAACGGGAGTGGCGAGAGTGGACATCCTTGTCTTTTTCTTGATTTCAGTATTTTTTGTTGGTAAGTTTTTAATTACATTTTTCATTTCGTTGATTGATATTGGGTTGTTTAGAATTTTTAGATCTTCTTTGTTAAACTTTGGTAAATTATATGTACTTAGAAATCTATTTCTTCTATGTTTTCCATCTCATTGGAATACAGATTTCCAAGGAAGGTATTGATGATCCTCTGGATTTCTGCTGGGACTGCTAATTTCACTCTTTGTCCTTCTTAATTGCATGTATTTGGGCCTTTTCTTTCCTTTTTTCTTTTGATAAGGTTGGCTAAGAGTTTATCAATTTTTTAATTCTTTTGAAGAACCAACTCTTTGCTTCATTGATTTTTTTTGTATCATTCACTTAGTAGGCATTACATTAATTCTACTCTGATCTTTATAATTTCCTCCTTTGTATGAATTTTGGGTATGTCCTGCTCTTCTTTTTCTATAAGCTTGAAGTTCAGTATTAGGTTATTTATTTGAGCTTGTTTTGTTTTCTGAATATGGGTATTCACTTTTATGAATTTCCCATAAGACTGTTCTCATTGTGCCCCATAAATTCCAGTATGTTGTATTGGCATTATCATTTAATTATAGAAAATTTCTAATTTCTTCTATAATTTCCTCTGTGATGCATTGGTTGTTCAGGATAGTATTATTCAATTTCCATGCATTTATGAAGTTCTTGTGATTTCTTTTGCTATTGATCTGTAGTTTCATTGCACTGTGATCTGATATTACACAGGGGATCACTTCAATTCCTATGCATTTACTGAAACATATTCTGTGAGCTAATATGTGGTCTATGTTTGAGAATGAACAACTTGTGTGCAGCTGAAAAGAATGTACATTCTGATTTTGTGGGTTGGAACATTCTTTAAACATCTGTTTGTTTGAGTTCTAGTATTTTGTTGTTGGGTTTTAGTCTAGTTGATCTGTCTATTTGTGGCAGTGCAATATTGAGCTCCCCCTCTACTATTGTATTAGTGTCTATTTGCTCTTTAATGTCTGATAATATTTGTTTTATATAGTTGGGTCACTAGTTTTTGGTGTACATATATTATTATAGTATATATGCTGATGAAGTGAGTGTGGTGCATATATATTTATAATTGTCATCTCTTCCTCTTGGATTACTCCCTTTACCAGAATGTAGTGACCTTCTTTGTCTCTCTTACTTAGTCTTGGTTTGACATTCACTGTCTGCAATAGGATAGCTACTCCTGCTTTTTTTTTTTTTTTTTTTTTTGGTGGGGGGTTCCTGTTGCATGGAGTATTGTTTTCCACCCTCTGACTTTCAGTCTGTGAATTTCTTTTTGAATTAAGTGTCTTTCTTGTATGAAACATATTGCTGGATCTTGCTTCTTGATCAATTCTGTCAGTCTGTTTGTTTTGATTGGTGAATTGAGACCATTAACATTGATGGTTAAAATGGGTATGTATCAACTTATCTTTGTCATGATATTTTCCTGTTGCATTTAATTTCTTTCCTTTCCTAATGGATTTATTCTGTTGGATTACACGGAATTGCAATCCTCATTGTCTTTTCCTAGGATATTGCTTGAAGTGCTGGTTTGATATTCATGAAGTTCCTCAGGTGTTCTTTGTTGTGAAAGTATCTTATTTCCCCATCAATTTTGAAAGCTAGTTTTGCAGGGTACATCAATCTGGGTTGGAGGCTGTTTTCTTTTAAGGCTTGAAATACTTTACTCCAGGCTCTTTTTGACATGAGGGTTTGTGCTGAGAAGTCTGCTGTGATTCTGATGGGCTTTCTTTTGTATGTGATTTGTTTCTTTTCTCTAACTGCTTGTAGTATTTTCTTCTTCTGTTGAGTTTCTGGAATCCTGACTTATATGGCTAGATGTGGATTTTTTTTTTTATTCATGGCTTGTTTGGAATCCTATATACCTCACTTATCTGTATGTCAAATTCTTTTTCCCTACTTGGGAAGTTTTTGCCATTACTTCTGGAAAAGTTTTTTTTTTTTTTTTTTTTTTAATGTCGTTTGCACTATCTCCTGCTTTTTCACTAAGTGCAGTCAGTTATGTTATTCTTTGCATCATCTAGCAGCTATGATTTTTTTGTGGTCCTTTGCTATTTTTAAGAAATCTTTCTTTTCCTAGTCACTGACCGCAATCCTGTCTTCTATAGCTGTTATTCTGTCTTCACATTGGCTCATTCTGCTGCTTATACTTTCAGTGGAGTTTGTAATCTGGGTATCTGTTTGAATCTGCTTTAAGGATTCTATTTTTGTCCTATGCTGGGCATTTGTGGATTCCATTTTTTTCACAAGCTGCTGCTTCTTCTTCTTCTTCTTCTTCTTCTTCTTCTTCTTCTTCTTCTTCTTCTTCTTCTTCTTCTTCTTCTTCTTCTTCTTCTTCTTCTTCTTCTTCTTCTTCTTCTTCTTCTTCTTCTTCTTCTTTTTTGGTCAGTGTCTTCTCTAGAGTTATTAATCATGACTTTCACTATGGTCATGTTCTCCATTGTTATCTGCAAATTTATTTCTGATTTCATTTTTTTCAGATCCTCTTTCACTGCCAGTTCAGGGAATCTAGGTGGTTGAGTTTCAGATTGTTCCATCTTGCTCTCCGGATTTCCTTTTGTTGATCTGGAAATTTGAGTTTGCATCTTGTTTAGATGTCTTCTCACTTCTATTTTTTCATTATTTTTGAAATTTTTGGTTTAATTCCTGGGTAGCTGCTTATAAATAGCTCATTGTAAGTATCTTTATTGCTAGTATTTAGGGAATGGCTGCTTCTTGGATTGTCTTTTAGGTATAGTAGGCCTTTGGGTTTTGAGTCTGTAATGGCCCTTAAGCAATCTTAGTTTTGGTATACTGTGAAGGACAGCTGCCTAGGAAAATCATGCCAGCTTGGCCAAAGTAATACAATCAGCATCAAACACAACATAGAAAATGACAAATTGTGGTAGCTATTATTCTGACACCTTTAACTGCTTGGACTACATTTGTGGTTATATTCCAAAATCTTGGACCAACCAGAAATACGTATACTGTAAAAAATCCCTTCAATATAGCGACTTTACCCTCCAGGAAGAAGACTTAGAAGGAGTTGGAAGGGTGGTAGAGAGATAGAAGAAGAAGAGGTCAGAAATAGGGCTGGAAGTTACAGAAGGATCACAAAATGTTTGGGAAACTGGTGAAGACAGAAGGTAAAGAGAAGGTAGGAACAAAAACAAGACAGCAACAGAAAAACTATAAACTTTATTCACACTCCTGTAACAATAAAACCCACCAAGAAAACAAAACAAACAAACAAACAAACAAAAACAGGGCCAGGGATTTAGCTCAGTGGTGCCACTGTCTGCCCGCCTTGCAGGTGGAAGGTCCCAAGTTCAATCCCCAGTACCCCCAAAAAAAGAAAAAAAAAAGAAAGAAAAAACAAACAAACAAAAGGAACAGGACAAAAACAGAAGTAAGAAAGGAGAGAAATGGAGAAGAAGAAAAGACAAATAAAATAAAAGAAAAAAGGGGTCTAGGTCCCTGCTGCAGGGGCATGGGATGCCCTTGTGGGTGTGGGCTGGTGAGTGCATGTCTTACAGTCTGCATTCTGGTTTTGAATACTGATCCTCTGTGCCTACACTGTCTTATTTGGGTACACTGTGCCTTAGTTTACTCATGTGTAAAATCGGTAATTATATGGTCAAACTCTCGGGTATGTAATGAAGATTAAATGAGACCATCTAGTAAAGTACTTCCACAGAGACAAAGGCATGGTGGAACTTAGTTATTGTTATTATGGTTAACGTTATTGATGAATTGAAAGACACACTTCTTGAACACCTCTTATGCCCTTTGCTTTAGTACCTCTGCTATACTTCATAAAAGAGATGCAGCTAATTTGTCCTTTGTGATCTAGATGGGTCCTCCTGGGGTGGCAGAACTCATGGTAGTAGTTTAGGTCTTTTTTTTTTTATTAATTTATACTGGGAGTTGAGGATAAATGGTCCTTGCCTTGGCTCTCAAGTATCTTCAACCTCTACTCTAGTACAGGTTCTCCCAAGGGGGAAGTGGCTTTATCCTTTTAGGAGAGAGTTGTAAATATATGAAAATATGCTTGGTAGTGACAACTGGGGAAGTGTTATTGGCATCTACTGTGGTAGATAATGGCCAGAGGTGCTGCTGAAGGTCCTGTAACATCAGGACAGCCCCCCCCCACAATAAATTACCTAGTTCCCACAGCGTTGATTGTGCCCATGTTGAAAATGCCTGCTCTAATATCTTCTCGTGCCAGATAACTTTGTACTTGAGTTATAAGGCAAGGATGTTAGGGTATTAAAGAAATGCTCAGAGAGGGTAAATGACTTGCTCAAGTCTGCACAGGTTAAACAGATATTTTCTATTTAAGATACTCTGTGATCCTCATAGCAAGGCACAGTTTTAGACATTTAAACACTCTGTTGTATATTTTCTTGTTCTCAGAAGAATTTATTAAGTTTTCCCCCAGACTTCTTGAAATAAGTGATAATTTGTTCTAAAGTATTTGTGTCTCCAGCTAGACTGATATACTCTGTGCAGGCAGGCCTTGGACTCTTTCGTAGTATGTAGCTGGGTCTAGAGATGTGGAGTATTCACAATGTTTAAAAGGCTGATTTTTGCCATAATGGAACTGAGGGACTTGTTTGGTGTCCACAGCTGTGCATGGCATACAAAGGCTACAGAAATACAATCCTGAGGATGACTGTATCTTTTGTAATCGGCTTTCAAAACATCACAAAGAAGAATAGTACCTGTGACTGGAGTCTCATGGGTACCAGCCCCAAGAGGTAGCTATTCTTCAGGAGGTAGGATGGGGATTCTGCCTGCTGGAGAGGTGGGATTGACTGTCATGTCAACAGTGGACCATGGGATATACTAACAACCTTACATTTGGGACCCAGCTAACTTCAGGCTTTGAACTTAATCTATTTGACAAAGTATTATGACTCAAGAACAGGTAGCTGCTAAGGACAGAACAGTTCTTAGCAGGACTCTGAAATTTCTCATAGGCACAGAATCATAGCATATCATATGTGGAAGAACTTAGGGGCCATTCTTTGCCATAGGAGGAAAACTGGGGCCCAGTAATTTATCTATATGCAGTTAGCTTGTGATTCTGAAATAAGATTAAGGCATTTTGATCCCTTGAGTCAGTGTCCATTGCACATACTTCTTATGGTTTGTTTAAATGATTTTAAACCTAAACACAGTAAAGTGTAAGAGAATTATCTTCCCTGTGGTTAGAACCTAACATATATTCTACACATGCACAATTAAATTGTAGTTTGAAAATGTTGCTGACACTGTTGTGAATGATTGACTTAAACTGTGACTCATAAGTGTTACAGCTACAGCCGTGTGGAGTGCATCTTGGGTGGGGTCCATACCTGAGGCACATGGGCCATGTGGTACAGGGCTCACAATCTCTGTCTCAGCTGCAGAGTCCTCAGGAGAGGACTGCAGGTCTTACCAGCGGCCCTTTCCACCCTGTGCTGTTTGCAGCTGGCAGTTCACTTGCACAGATCTTTGGGACGTGTGTGTGCATCGCTCTGGGGATCTCCAGCTGCTTCAGGCAAATGCTCCTGTACTGGTTCATCAGATTGCCCTCCACTCGCCAGCCCAGGGGATGGGCTTCCTTTATGTGGATGAAATTATTATTGCAGACACAAACCTAACAGGTGATCAGCACATCTGCTGTCCTCTATGGGCTTGTCTTCAAATTCCTGCCTCCAATTTCCCGGTAGAGGTTGCTGTTCTTTTAATAAGGAGGAGACAGATTATTTTCTACCTTGTCTGCCTGTTCTGCAAGTAAATGGGGCTAAAACTCCTGCCTTTCTCTCTAGCTAGTCCCTCATTTTCACCCATTTACCTCATTATTTTCTCTTTCTTCTGGTGCTTGTGCTCTTACTCCAGCTTTTCTACCTTCTGGTTGGGAAGCTTTGGTTTCCTCATATGTAAAATGGGTATAATAAGGGCTCTGCCTCATTAAATTACTATGAAGATTAACCACAGTTTGATAGAAAGCACTCATGATAGGTCCTAACCATAATCAGTGTTTAGTAAAATAAGCAATTATTAGTAATATTGTTAGGCCAGCAGGATTTTTCCATCTTTCCTAAAGTTAATTTATCTGTTATACTGAGTGCTAGAAGGAACACAGCCATACTTGCTTGGTCTTGTGTCTGATTTACAGCCCTCAAGAACGAGAGCAACACTGCAAGGCGGGCATATTTTTCTGAGAGAGTATCTTTGTCTTTGTCTCTGTCCACCGAGACTCCTCCTGATCATTGTTCAGGACTCAGGCCTGGCCCCCTTTCCCACAGAGTTTTGTTTGCCCACTCTTGGGTACAAAGTCCAACTCTCCTTGTCCACATCTCCTAGGGACAATATGCTCACCAGGGTCCCTGCTGGGAGAGCTCACATATATGTGTGATCAAGTGCTAAGAAAGAATGCTGCAGTTGGCTTTCAGGGGCTCTAGACTTCCTGCTGTTGCGTCTTTCCTTTTATGTTGAAGTTTTTTTGACTCTGGGGCTCAGCCTTCCTGTTTGTCATAGTTTTTCTCTCTCCAAGGAGAAAAAGATGATACAGTCACTTACATTTTTTTTTTTTTGTACTGGGGATCAAACTTGGGTCCTTGTGCTTGCAAGGCAGGTGGCACAACCACTAAGCTGAATCCCTGGCCCAGTCACTCACATTTTGATTTTAAAAAGTGTGCAACTTTTGAGCTTTTTGTCTAAAAATATCAGTTGTGAGGGCAGGGGAGCTTGGGGGTGAGTGGCAATAAAACTCTATCAGCCCTGGAATTGCATCATCTTTGATATTCATTAAAGTTCTGCCTCTTACTTGTTTCAGTGTTTTGGGGGCTTATAGGATTGCTTAATGTCCAAAGTCTGTGTACTGGTGTACTTAGAAAATGACACACTGTAAATGGCTTGCTGGGATAACCACCTGAATTTGTTGGCTCTAAGACAATTGGGGGAGGTTGGTGACCCCAAGTGCTGCCTAGATTTCTAGAGGGCAAAGGGATCAGTAGTCAATATTTCACGTATTTGAACCCACTGGCTGGAACACTTTAACAGATAACAAGTACCATTTCACTTTTTCCTCTATATCCCTTCACTGACATCCTGTCTGTCTAAGCCCTTACAGTCAACAGTCCAGAACATACTTTCCTTGCCCCTATCTTTGTTACCAAATGCTCTGTGGATCTAGAATCATCCAGGAGTGAGATGAAGAGGGGAGCTGGAATGGGAGGTTGGGCATAGAAAGAAGAATAGGGTTAGCTTGGATGAGATGTTTTGCCTCTCACTTTATCAAGTTTTTCTACTGGGAATGACTGTGTCATTCACATGTGCACACACACACACACACACACACACACACACACACACACAGTGTTGGGGATGAAAGCCAGGGTCTTAAACTTGCCTGGTAAGTGCTCTACCAGAGGCCAACACTCTCAGCCCAACAACTTTTTTTTTAAGGATTAGGTACTGGCAACATAAACTCTGTACAATTGGGCTCAAGTTCATGGTTAATTGTATGCCATTTATGTGATCAATGTAATAGTTATATTCTCTTACCTAATGTCCTCTATGGAAGTTCTTTTAAATCTAGCAATAGTTCTTATTGATGTTTTCATTTGGTTCTCAGAAGCCCATGAGATGGCCTGGTATCCTATTGTCTCCACTCTATGCATGAGGAAACCAAAGCTTAACAGGATTTTCTTTTAGCCCTTCACCCCCGCCCCCAACCAGTGCCCACAGCTGAGATGTGGGGGAGGTTAGAACCTAGGCATCACTGACAATCTAGCAGGACTTTCAAGGACTCTCTCTTCAGCTGAGCAAATCTTCACTTACTGAGCACCTATTCTGTGCTCAGTGCTGTGTTAAGCACTGGGTCTGCAGAGATGAATAAGACCAAGTTATTGTCCTTGACCTCTTTATAGTCTGAGCTATAGTTAGTAAGTCTTGGGAAAGATGCTGTCTTTTTACGCATGCCTAATACTTTAAGAGGGCAAAGGATGTTAAATACAAATTCCACTGCCCCTTTTTATTTCTCAGACTCACTAAGCTTCCTGCCATGTAGATTGCTGTCACCTGTGTGTTCACGATCTATAATTTGGATGAGAAACTGAGTCTTTGGGGCTTATGTTGATTAGCTGAGTGGGTACCCAACAGGAGTTGGAAACCAGGATTCGAACAGAGATGTTTCTGAAAGCTAGACTTCATTCTGCACACTCCACCCTTTGAATAAACACACAAGTACGCCTATTTTGTTCCTTGTGTGCTGAGTGCCCCCGAGGAGGAACAGCTGCACATCCCTAGAGTTGCCAGGGGTCATGGAAGGGAAGGAAGAATTGGGGCCAACTACACTGTGGCAGAGTATCCACTGTGACAGTGACGGCTCCAAGAGCACAGTTGGTGATATCTGGTGTATTGAACTTTGCTGTGGAATTGATCTTCATCTCATTAAATTATGACCTTGCATTTTCTTCGTGGTACTAAACCAAATGATGTGTCTCCTGCCTCCTCTCTTTACTTTATGTATCAGCAGATGGGTAGGAATCTATAGTTTTAAGTGCACATCTTCATCTCGAGTTACCCCATGCTAACTAGATCACTGGTCTCTAGTTTCTCAAGATGATTCTTCAACAGCTCGCCCCGGTGGAAATCTGGTGGAATCAGTCTCAGTGCTGGGATCCCACCCGGTCTACAGTGTAGCCTCCTGGGTGACAGGATGTGGCACGGAGCTCCCACTCATCACTTCACGGTAGGGAGTGACTCGCACACAGTTCCTCCTCAGGAACCATTGGCTGTGGGGACACAGAGGTGAGCCTGGGACAATAAAGCCACCTCTCTTATTGCTTGACGTGGGGTTCTTCTCTTGAGAATACAGCACTAGCCTCACCTGCAAGTCTTGTTAACACTTTGCTACCCCTGCACCACATTATCAAATGTAGTCATTTTGAGCAGGGTCTGAGAATTTGCAATTTTTTTTTGTATGGGGGATTGAGCTCAGGACCTTGCACTTTCCAGGCAGGCAGTGGAACCACTGAGCTAAAACTCCAGCCCTGAGACTTTGCAGTTTTAATGATTTGCCAGGTGATGCTAATTCTGCTACCGTTGGGACTACATTTGAGAACTAATTTCTATTGAATTTATTAAGAATATTAATTTTTATGCTGTTGAGAGCTTCATCTTAGCACTGTTTTCTATTTATTTCCCTCATTTCACTTCCCATATGTTGATTTTGTTGTAATTCGTTCAAGTGAAACACCGTTACCTAAGAAACAAAAATAATCATTTTGAGAACTCACCACCAGATGGCACTAGAGCCCCGTAAGTGTGGCTTCTCAAACATTTCTAGCCATACAGTGAAAAGCAGTAACTAAGGATCAGACTTCTTGAAGTCCCTGGAACACATGCATGCTTTAACTTATTCCTTTAAATTTTCACTTAACCCCAAGTAGGATTGGAAGAATTGAGACGTGGTTCTTTTTACATACGCACTGTGTGTGTACGTGTGTATGTGTGCTCCCTCATCCTTTTTCCTTTCTCCTATTTCAAAATGAGTTCTTATACCTACAGCATGCTGGGCAGTGTATTAAAGGCATGTAAAGAAATCTTGAATCTGCATTCCAATTTTATTGATTTAGTGTTTGTTTTGTGACCCTGTGGTCAGGAAAGATGCAAAAACCATCAATAGAGTAAAGAAGTGAGAAAATTTCAGTGGTAGAGAGGAAGCTACCATATTGGCTGGCTCTAAATGCCAGTTATTAAATCTGAAATGTCAGAGGTTCATTTAGGTTACTTTGAACAGGTTCACACTTAGAGTGGTCCTGCCAACCTTCCCTTCTGAGTTTTTCGAAAGTCCCTTGGCTCCTCTGGAAGCTGCGGACCTAAGCCAGGCAGGACGCTCTCTAGGTTGGCTTTTCCTGAGCATATAGCCCAGCCCAGGCAGTGTCACTCTGTCTGTCATTCCTCTGTGTGTTTAGGTTGCATATCAACATGCATTGTTTAAATAATACTCTTGACAGAAACTGTGTATATCCATTATGGAAAATTTGGAAAACATAAACAGATAAAAGATAAAAAAATCATAGTTCCAATGCTGGGATGATGTCTGTTAGCATATTTGATCTGTATACTAACTGCCTTTTCCCCAAGATATATATATATATATATATATACACACACACACACACACACACACACACACACACACACATATGGTTTTAAAACCTTATATTGGGATGATATATTATGTGTAACTTATCCTTTACACCTAATGGCATAGGTTGAATATTTCCCAAATTCATTAAATATCCTGCTGAAATGATTTCTAATGGTTTTCCTAGTCTACTTTGGCTTCTAGAACAAAGCAGCCCATACAAGTTATCTTATCAACAACAGATATTATTTCTTACAGTTCTGGAGGCTGGAAAGTCCAGTATCAAGGCTCTGGCAGATTCAGTGTTCAGGGAGGGCCTGTTCCCCAGTTTATGGATAGCGCCTTCTCATTGGGTCTTCACATGGTAGAAGAGAAGAGGATCCCTCCTTTGGCCTATTTTATAAGGACACCAATCCTATTCCTGAGACTGTCCTCATGGCCCAATCATTCCTCCAAAGGTCTCACCTCATAATGCTATCACCTTTGGGGTTAGGAATTCAATGTATGGATTGTGGGAGAACACAAACATTCCGACCATAGCAGTGGCCCCATAATATTCCATCTCATGCTGTATCACAACTTATTGGACCCACTTGTATGAAAATCAGGATCGGGCAGGCAGAGTCTGTACAGGGGAACTATATAAGAATGCAGAGGGGCCATGCTTTAGCTGGAGGTTCTGGATAAGGCAGTACCTGTGCACTAGGAAACACTAACTTTTTTTTGGAATAGGTAAGTGGTATTAGAGAAAACCAAGTTCTCTTTCAACACTACAGAATCATAGCTGTGGTGGCTAAGGTCACTTGTTGCTCTGGATCTCTGTGCTCTCAGAATCAGTGTTGAGTGAAGGGAAGATGCTCTTAAAGAATCCTAATATTCCTACTATACTTTTTCTGCTGTGACAGGAGGACACCCAGTATTTGGGAGCTGGGGCTCATGGCCTGGAAGCAAGGGTGATGGGTTGGTCTTTGAAATAGAGCTATGATATATTTGGATTGGCACATCTTGGTGGCTACTGTGGTTAATGTTTTGTTTTTGATACACCACAGCTCTGTACCTACTGAAGGAATGGAAGACTCTGAACTGGTTCAGGGGACAACACAAAGACTGCAGAAGACAAGCCCACCTTTGGGAGGACACTTTCGAATCCAGCTTTCTAATACAGTGATTCCTGGTAAAGGTGCAACAGTTCTTGTTTAAGTATCTAGGGGCATTCACAGGCAAACAAAGTCCTATGGCGTTGTCCGATAGGGTGACAGTTTTAAATTTGTAAAATTTATTTTCCAGTATCTGAAAATGGTCTTCTTAAAATTAAAGATGTGGAAAGGGATTTACATATTTATAATTCTAACCTTTAAATTTTGTACTTATGGATATTGAGTGGATTAGGTTTCTGGGACTTCATGATAAATTATGATAAAATTGGAGACATAAACTACAGAAATCTGTACCTTTCCAGTTCTGGAGTCCAGCATCCCATAATCAAATTGCTGAGGGGGCCACCCTCCCTCCAGGAGGTTCGAGGGCAGAACCAGTTTCCTGCCTCTTTTGGCTGCTGCTGGCTGCTGGCATTTTGTAGCTGTGTCCCCATCAGTCCACCCTCTGCTTCTGTCCTTTGTGAAACTTTCTTTCACTCTCTTCTGAGGATATACATGATTAATTTATGGCCTACCTGGGTAACCAAGGATGAACTCCTCCTAAGATCCTTAGCCACATCTTTTGCCACATAAGGAAGTAGTCGTTCTTTTGCCTTATAAGGTGACATTCATATGTTCTGAGGATTAGGACATAAGCGTATCTTTTGGGGGCCATCATTTAACCAGTTACTTTTGAGACTTGACCAAAGGCCACATAAGCCATTGACAGCAGGGGTGTGAACCTGTGTGTGTGTGTGTGTGTGTGTGTGTGTGTGTGAATGTCACATCAGTCCTCCTCTTTTCTCTAGAGTTATCTAGATGAGGGTCGGTGGTGGCAGTGTGCTCAGAGTTAAACTCAATGGTGACACCATATGCTGCTGAGGATTTCAGCAGTTTCCACAAAGGTAGAAAGAGAGTGCAGATGGAAATTATCATAGAGTTTTAAAATCTTCAGTAATACACGTGCTTCACAGAGGACAAGGATTAGGAGGGATAACAGTGTGTTACTTATTTGATAGAAACATTGGAGAATCAGAAAGGGGGCTCAGGGGAACTCACGAGCCGGTTGTGTAAAGATTCATACACGATCCAAATCCTCCCTCCCTGGCAGACGGACTAGGCTTACAGGGGATCTTCGTGGGTGGGAGACACAGAGGGATGCTTTTACAAGTGTAGGGAAACTTAGGACAAACTGACGGTGCCTCAGCTTTTGGGGTCCGATAAATGAGCAAGTGCCTATGTGCCCAGCCTCTCTGAAGCCCACCAATGGGCTGTGTGTCTCTTCTCACAAACAAGACAGATGATCTGTAGAGACTTTCTGGTGCCAAGTTTTATTGCTAAAGTTCCTCACATCACTGCCCACAAAACTCAAGGGAAGTCAGCCTTACCCGGCCTTTGAAATGGTGATGACCCAGATTATGGTATAACTGTAGCAAAGTATTTTTTAAATGACAAGACTTGTTTGCACTGCAGAAATATAGTGGTACTTTATTAATCTTTCAGGGCAGCATGGAATTCAAAAAGGCGGCTCTGGTCTAGGTAGAAAGCAACTTGGGCTTTAATCTAAACCTGTTGTACTGGCATTGCAAACTTTTGAATATCATTAGGGTTCATTTTCTTCATCTTTAAAGTAGGCAGTAGAGTACCCAAATAACCCACCTCACAGGGGTGTTGGGAGTTGCTAATGAAATGGAAACTTTTGGTAAAGCACGAAGCAGCGTTCAGACATAGAGGTTTGTTTTTTCTCTGTGGGTATGTGGAATGGGGAAGCAGGTGGTTGGGCTTAAAGGAAATTCTAATAGAGAAACCAAAGTTAAATGCCAACATTCCTCAGCTGGGTTGGTTAAGTTTTATGGGTGTCAGCTGCTGTGTGCCTCTTTATTCCTTGTGAAAACTGGCCAAGTTTTCTCTGTTCATAAGGCTGGCTAAAATTTTCCAGGGAAAAGCCAGATTTAATTAGATGTTCAGCCATTACAAAGGTGTCTGAAGTTTACAGTTTGAGTTGACAGTTGAGATTGTTTTGTCCGACATACTGTTTTCTCTGCTTGTCCTGTGATATGAAACTGAGGACAGGGTATTACAATGTAAAAAACATGGGCATCTGCTTGTATTTGCCTTGGGGAAAAGTGGAGCTAGGGCTGAAGGTTTTTTTGAAGTTATATTTTGACCTTGACAGTCTCCTTCAAGCAGATAACCCAGATTTTATACTCTTATCCTTGATGAGACGCTGCAAAATGGATTAATTAGTGCTTTTTGTTTTCTGTAATAAAACTTTCCTTCACAGATGTCCCTGTGCACATTTCTGCTGGTCACCTTCACAAGCTCTTACAGGACAATGCTGATGACTTCACATCTAGATACCTCAATGTCAGTGACTTCACTGTAAAGGAGGATGTAAACTCTTGCTATGAACATGTATGGACCCTTTCCTGGTCCACCCAAGTTGGGGACTTGCCCAATTTTATCAAGGTATGTATGGTGCCCTTTTGGTGAGACCAAATGGATTTGGTAATCTGGAGAAATTTTGTAAAAAGAAAACAGAATTATATGAGTGAAAACTGGCATGGATTATTCATTTTGTAGGAATGCTCAAGTAAAGGGAATTTATGATCTTTCTTTCTGGAAGTTTTCAACACATATTTTGTTTCTCATTCCCTCAATAAAGCAGTTTAACCCAATGTCTCCTTTCCTAACTGTGGATAGAGAAGTTGTTGGTCAGTGTCCACCACACAATAATTTCACATCTGTTATTGGATAATTTAAGCAGATGTGATTGACTTAGATGATCCTGGAGGCAGATGGCAAACCAGAAGGAAGTTTAGAAAAGAATTTGCTGTCTTTGGATAATGATGAAACCAGATGCTCTTGCATATTTAGGACCTTTAAAAATAATCTAATGATCATCTAGCATTTGATTATTATAAATGAGCCACAAGATGAAATTTTTTCCCAGTTATATGGTATTTTAGGTCATCTTATTTGCCAAGGAAATTTTAGGGTGAAGACAGAGGAAGCACGGGAGTCTTTGCTGTTATCTCCAAGCATTGTTTACTCATTTTATTTTAACGTGTTCAATTCAGAATTGAAATAAAAATAAGATAAATAAAATAGAGAAGCATCTGAATCAAAATAGCTCAAGACTTAGAAGATTGGTATGTTGTGTCTCTTTTGGCCTTTTCACTTGTAATAAGTACCCTGCTAATTTCCTGGTGCTTCTATTAGTTATTGCTTATTGTTAGTTTTCTACCTTTCAGTCTTTGTCACTTTCAATTTTACTTTCTAGCTCTCTGATTTGTTTCAAGCACAACGTGCAAACGCCCTTATCAATTATTTTAATCAAGAATAGATTTCTCCTTCATGACAGCTTACCAGAAATCTACCAATCCTAGGTCTCTGACCAAAGTCTTAGAGGGATGAATCCTTCTGTAGCCATTCGTGTGGTGTTTGATGGTGGAGTTTTCCTTGGACCCATATTTGGAGACATGTTGGCTGCTGCTCACCAGCATGCTCAGGTGAGTGGATGAGTCACCCAAAGTACAGGCACAGCTGCCACCTCACTGATTTGTAATGTGGGCCAATGACTTAGATCCCAAGGGTATGTTTTTCTACCTGGTAAAATGGGGTCAATTATGGTTTCCCTCTTCCTAACTTCCACTATATAAAGCACTATGAAAAAAATATAAATGCTTTCTAACTAGAATATTCTATTGCTATTGATTATATTATTATGGTGCAAAAATAGAGAACCTCTATAGCCAAACAGGATTTGTGCTTCCACACAATGGCATTGGAAAGTCAATGGGAAAATTCAATACCTTTTGCCTTTAAGAGGTCCTTTTCCTTTTTCCATCTGCTCATATTTCTATAATATTATCTGATTTTAATTTGAGAAAAATTTAAAATATAAAAAATGTAAGGAATACTAGTTTTTAGTTAGTGACACATGGGTATTCAGACTGAGAATTAGTTCTCAATGTTCTGATATGTTTGCACTTTTTATAAAAGCTATAAATTTTTACTTTTAGTGTACTCTTTATGAAAAATAGAACATTATGGATGAATTAAAGTGTTATTTATTATCTAAGCAATTCAACTCTCTTTCATAAGGAAACTTATACATATCAAGTGTGTTTTTAAGTCATTTTTTATATGTATAGATTTAATTCAGTTATATATTTTTCACTTTTCTCATTTCTGAGAATTGTTTGAGATAAAATTAGTTCTAGTAAAAGGGTGAGATATACAGTGTTTTCTTAAGGATTTGTCCCTTTAAAACAAAAAGGTCCCAAATCAAATGTCCACATACACTTTGGCCTTCAGCTATATATTCAAGTGGTGAAGGTTAAGGAAAGTCTCTATTTTATTGAACTTTATTAGCAAAGAAAGGGTGTTCCACATGAGATGGTGAAAATACAGTTGGAATGACCTAGTTGAAAGTACAGGGATAAATAGACTTTGTGCAGTTTAAGTTTATGAAATTTATTTCTAGATGACAGAGAGGAAATTTACTAAACTTTAGCATATTCTGCCATGTGTGTTGGCGTGCACCTGCAGTCCAGCTGGTTAAGGTAGAAAGTTCCCGAGTCTAAGAGTTTACGATCAGTTTGGGCAACATAGTGAGATGTCAAGTCAAGTCAAGTCAAAAAACAAAAGACAAGAAAAGAAATGAAAAATGATCTAGTGTATATAATTAATTGCATAAGTGGATTTCAGCATTTCTAACACCATTTTAAGAAACCTTAACCTGTTTTGAGTCATGCATTACAATTTAAGGTTTAGGACTGGGAAAAATAGAAGAAATAAATGAGAATAAGTGGACTATTCCCACATTTTAGTTTGGGAAATCTTTATGAGCATTTCATGGCTACCCTGTGTGCACGGGAGCCACATGCATTTGCTTTTAATTCTTTTGCTTTTTTTCAGGTGGTTGTGCGAGTGAATGATATACCGGCACAATGTCTGGGTTCCTGTTCTTTCCAATACCTCTCAGGGTCAACTCCCAGGGTCCATTCTGTATGGTGTTCTCTTGGTATGATTTGTGACTTGGTTCTGATCATCAATTTAGATTCAGTGATCTTGTTAGAGACCACGTCAGTCATGATGGGTGGGTAGAAGATGCAATAGTTCTTTAAGTGGAGGTTGAATGATGCAGCACAAAGTGCTTTGTTTGGTCCATCTAAGAGATATAATTATTATTTGAAATGGGGGAAGTAGGTTTTTTTTTTTTTTAAACTTCAAGTGTTTTATTTTTCCTTGTTCCTTATTTTAAAATATTCTCAATTTTCTCTTTCTTTCCCAATGACCTCTCATAAGTAGTTTGAAAAAATTTAAAATGGAGGCTGTTCACTACAATAACAAATGCAGTTGTCTAATATTTGAGTCAGCATTCAACTCTCTGAATTTTGGGAAGAAAAGATGAAAGAGACCAAATGTTTGATGTTAGAGCAGGATCTCTTAAATGGAATTATATCACAGAGATGGCTTTGTTTCTAAATTTATTTCTTCCTTTTAGATGGTGACACCAATCCACTGGTTTATATCACTGGAACTGGTTTTTCTGGTGATTCCCAGTCCTTACAGGTTACAGTGAATGAAACAAGTTGCAAAGTTATTTTCTCAAACCAAACAACTGTGGTGTGTCAGACAGACCCATTACCAGTGGGAGTGCATCAGGTCTCGGTGTTGGTGAAACCCTCTGGTCTAGCTGTCAATGCCAGTGGAGATGACCTCCTCCTATATGTGGAACCCAGACTGGATGCTGTGGAGCCTTCGCAGGCTGCAGAGATTGGTAATCTGCACATGACTTCTTATCCTCTGAATCTAGTGCTCTTGCCAATGCTCAGGGATCTTGTCCTGCAGGGTAGCCGATTCCATGTATACTACACTCCAAAGCTCTTATTTACTACTACTTCTAATAGGCAATAGTCATTTAAGGCCTGAAATGAACTCACTGTCATGTAAAAGGCTATAGTTTGGCTGGTCGTGTCAGACATAATTGGTTAGGGTGCCAAACATTGAGTCTATTAGCCTAATGGAAATGATGCTAGACTGAGAGTTAGGACATATCCCTGGTCTTTGGTCCTATCGCAAGTCACATGTGTGACCTTAACCCTAACCCTAACTCTAAGTTTCAGTTGCTTCTACAGGGCTTAGTCTTAAAAATAATAATGATAACAGCAATGATGTCATTTATTGTGTACCTCTTTTAAGTGGTCACACATCCTAAATATACTTACAATTACCCAAAAGATAGAATTATTGTCCACACTTTTCAGATGAAAGAAAGCTGGTTCTCAGAGGAAAGTGACTTACTTAGAGCTTCATCTGGAAGGCATTGGAGCTAGAGTTCACCCAGAATGCTGTGATGCCCCTGGTGCTTCTCTGTGTAACTTAGAGAGTAGCTTAATGGTAGTTTCTTTGTAGGCTCCTTGGCGTGAGAATGAGTCAACAAACTGGAAAGTTCCTTTAAAACAGAAAACATTTAAGCAATGTGAAGTATCAGCCTTTTCCACTGACCAGGAACTTTGTACCCTAGTTGGCCCTTCACAAATGTGCATTAGCAATGTACTGATATATATTACGTAAAGATGATATACACTGGGTGCACACTGGGTGTTGGGTAACGTGCAAGCCAGCTACTGTGTGAGTAGTGGGAAGGCCAAGACAGAAAATCTTGTCCACATCACCCCCATACGTGTGTCTTAGTTGCCTATGAAAGACTTGAGGTTTCTTCATGACTTTCTGCTTTGTAAGGGACACATTTAACTTAAAGTAGGCCAGCTAGACTTCAAGCATCTCAGGAATACAATACTCAAGCTTGTGTTTGCTGGTGTGTAAGTTTTGCACCATAAACTCGTTTCCTTAGTATTTTAAATTTTTGTAACTGTTCTGGTGGCCAGAAACCTGTAGCTCAGAATCTATTTTAAATCAGTGTACTTTGGTTCACAAACTTATTGTTCAAAGGAAACAGTTTGCTTCTGACAGTAGAGTAAGAGTAGATAGTGTGAAATAAGGAATCATGCGGTCCACCCTACCTTGTCTCTGCTTAGGAAACAGAATAAGCTCCTATTTCTCAATGATTTATGGAAGGAGCCTGATATGTGGTGCTCATAATGAAAGGTCATACCCTGTACTAACCTAGTAAGTATTGGTTTGAGTTTAGGGCTCATAACATTCTTCTGATTTAATTTATGAGTGGGTTAGTCTTCTCACTGTGTTACTTTTGCAGTTCTTGGCACACTAACCTCCTTCAGGTCCTGCCACGAGATTGGTGTCTGGCACATACTTCCCTACACAGAGTGCTGCACAGGTAGGGGGATATCTGTCCCAGCTTGTGCCAGACTGAGGGATACCAAGGATGCAAACCAGCATGCAGAACTCTTAGTTCTAAAAATCAGTCCCAGGAAAAATCAGACTGAATTGATCATTTTATCAGGATGTGGTCTATCAGTGATACACAGTGAAAGGATTTGAAGTTGTGGGAGGATCACACATCTTCTTATATTACAGCCAAAGGTTGAAACTCAGAAGGAATAATTCCAGGTGGGTGAAAATTAACTTTATTAAGATTAAGGAGAAGGCAGAGAGAGAGAGAGAGAGAGAGAGAGAGAGAGAGAGAGAGAGAGAGAGAGAGAAAGAGGGAGATATGCTGTAACTACTGTTTTCCTTGTAACTGCATTTAAACTTTCTCTGTTAACTCTGCCACCTAGAAAATGGACCATTGTTTGTCACTTGCTCAAAACTAATTGTACTACCCTGTACAGATCCCTGTGCTGGGTGCTGAAGATCCTGGTGCATAAAGTGTGGTCCTGGGCCAGTGGTGTCGCTATTGGCTAGGGCCTTGTTAGGAAGGAGTGCAGGGTTTCAGGCTCTAACCTAGACCTCTGAGTCAATCTGCATTTTAATAGGATCCTCAGACAGTCTCCTATCAGTAGCATAGTTTCTGGCTTCTCTGCTGTGGGTGATTTAAAGAGTCCCATTAACCATGCTGAGGCCCATTAACAAGAAACTTACGGATATGAGTGTATAATGAATATAGTGATCAATAGTATTGGAAATCACCACTTGCCCATATGCTGACTCACTCAGGGCTTTTAAGGACACCTGCGGCTTTGCCTTACATATTCCCTTGGTAGCTTTTGTGCTCTGCATAGAGTTGTCTCTCCCAGTCTTGGCCCCTGTAAGGCACCTCATGAAGGGAATGGGTTGCAGAATGATGAAGCGCTGGTTGTGATAGGATGACCACTGGCACTGGAGGAAGGAGATGGGAAACAAGGATAACGTGAAGATGTGAGGCCTGAGGAAATCTTGGACAAGAGAAATTGAGGCAGAAGGAACATCAAATGATGTCCTGAGTCAGAATGAGTTCAGTTTGTTCCAAGTACAATAAAGAGGGCTGGAAGAGATTGAGCAAGGGTAGAAGGTGGGAGATGACTAGGAGCAGGTCAGATGGCCTTAGAGCTATGAAAGGATGAAATAAAGCTTTTGTTCTGCAGGTGACATGGGCCAGTGGATTATAAGTGGAGAGACATGATCTGACTTAGGCTGTAGGAGGAGGATATACCGTGTAGAGGCAAAGATGGAACCAGCCAGATCAGCTAGGAGGCCAACTTTGGCTTGGACAAGGGCAATATATCTTAGAAACTGGTAAAGCTGCCCTATTTGTTTTTTAATGTCATGGTTGTCTTTTTCTTAAAATTAAAAAAAAAATTAACACATAATTCCCCTGCCATAGTATTTACTTTAAAATAGTATACAATTTAGTGGTTGTACACCTCACCACTAATTCAAGAACATTTTCATCATCCCAAAAGGAGCCCTGTACTCACTGATAGTCTAACTATTCCTTCATCTTTTCAATTTCTGTCTCAATACATTTTCCTCTTCTAGATATTTGATATAAATAGTCATAAAATATGTAATTTTTGTGTCTGAATTCTTTACTTAGAATAATACTTTTAGGGTTCATCTCTGTTGTAACACGTAATATTATTTCAATATATATTATACATAAATAGTATTCCATTTTATGGGTATACCACATTTTGTTTATCCATTTATCTCATGATGTGCATTTAAAGTGTTCCTACGTTTTGGCTATTATGAATAATACTACTTTGAATATTTATGTACAAGGATTTATGTGGATACAAGTTATCAGTTCTCTTTGCTAAGAGTGGAATTGCTGTAACATATGATAACTAACTTCTTTGGGAATAGCTTGTTTCCAAAATAGCTATATGAATTTACATTCCCACTTGCAATACAATATTTTCACATTTGTGTCAACACTTCTTATTCTCTTTATCACTCTCCTCCTTTTCATTCTTTCTTTTTGAGAAAAGGATCTCACTATGTTGCCCAGATTCATCTAGAACTCTTGAGTTTAATTGATCCTCCTGCCTCAGGTTCCCAAGTCCTGAGTCTATAAGTGCATGTCACCACACCTGACTCTTATTTTCTTTTTTTAAAAAATTTTATTTTTATACTAGCCATTTTAATAGTTGTGAAGTGACGTTCACTGTTGATTGATTTGGTGTTCCTTGGCTTGTAGAATATTATCCTCACCTCTTTCTTTATCTCTACGTGACTTTCCCCCTGTGACTCATCCATGTCCAAATTTCCCCTTTTATTAGGCACACCGTCATATTGGATCATGGGCCCACCTTATTCCAATATAACTTTGTTTTAAATCAAGTAAACAAATCTGCAAAGATCCTATTCCAAAATAAAGTTGAAATTTGAATACTGGGCATTGGGAAATCAATGTATGAAATTTTTTGGGGAAGTTGTAATTCAACCCCAAACAGGATCCAATTTTATTCTTATGTGTATAAGTATAAAATGGTCTCATTTTGAATATGTGTAAAAATATTAGCAGTATAACTTATTAAAAGTGGAATTGCTGAATTAGGAGATTATATATACTTTAAAAAACTTTGATTAGTATATAATAGTCTCTTCAGAAGTTGCATAATTTACTTTTTATGTGTATATGAGTATCTGTTGACCAAATTGTTTTAACAAAATGTTTTCAAACTTTTTCATACTTATCAATCTCATAGGAGAGAAACAACATTTCAGGGTTGTTTTAATTTACATTTTTTTATTAAGAGTGAAATCATATCTTTTCATGTGTTTAAGAAAATTATATTCTTTTCAGTGAACTGTCCGTTCATCTTAGTTTCATTTTCTAATTGGATTATTGTTCTTTTTCCCTGATTTTTAGGAATGTTTTATGTATTAAGGGTACTATGTCTGTATATATTTGATCATTTGTCACTTTTTACCATTTTAAAATTCCTAAATAACTTAAAATTTTTATTTGATATAATCCGTCTTCCTTATATATACCATTAGGGTTTGCAAAATACTTAGCATGGACTTTCTGCCTGAGAAATTGTATAAAAATTAAAATTCTGCCTGTTTCCTTTTAGATTTTTGTACTTTTGTTTTTATGCTTAAATATCTGACCAGTGTGGAATTTGACAGAAGATGTGGTAAAAATTCAGATTTAATTTTTTGTTGTTATTTGCTTATTTTAGTACTGGATATATAACCTATTTATGATGCACTCAGGTAGAATAAATGTTTATCACATCCCACAGCTCCATATCCCTATTTAGCTGTATTTATTTTTGGAAACTGTTCCATTAACCTCTCTGTCTGAGCATGCTCTATTATTACATTTTAACTCCAGTTTTTAAAAGATATTTCAATGCCTGGCAGAAGACCCCTTTACTCTTATTTCTGAAATTTTGTTTTCTGGGTATTCTTTCATTCAATTTTGAAACTTTCTTGTCTAATTTAAATTAAAATCTATTCATATTTTTATTGGGATTGCATTGATATTTATGTTTAATTTAAAGAAATTATGATGATCATTCTACCCATTTATCTAGTTTCATTATCTAAGTTTTAAACAATTCATTAAACTCTGTATTGTCAGTTTATTTCCAGATATTGTATCTTTTATATAAGTATTGTAAGTTAACCTTTTTCTATTTTATTCTTTAACCTAGAAGTCTAACGCAACCTTACATTTACTCTTTACTCAGGACAGTCTTTCAGTCACATGTTGCAAATGTTGTTGTGGGCTGTGTTAGTCGTCTCTCTTCTCTACTGGACATCATTCTTCCTCCTCCTTCCTGCTCCTCTCTTCCCCTCCCCATCCCCCTTCTCTCTCTCTCTCTCTCTTCTCTCTCTCTTTTTGGTACTAGGGATCAAATTCAGGACCTTGCACTTGTAAGGCAGGTGGGGTGCAACTGAGCCAAATCCCCATCCCACTCCCTCCTCCTCCTTCTTTGTTTTTTGTTTTTTTGAGATAGGGTCTCACTATGTAGGCAGGGCTAGCCTTGAACTTGCAGTGATCCTCCTGCCTCAGCCTTCCAAGTGCTGAGATTACAGGTGTGTGCTTCACAACTGGCTCTCTTCTTGCTCCTGCTTCTTTCTCATACTCAGTAATACAAGTCTTATTTTGTGGCCTTCACTACTCCCTTGCGTTATCTCCTGGGGAGAAGGCAGGCTAGAATCATTTTCCTCTTCAATACCAAGTGAGTTTTCTAGGGGGCCATGATGTTGCACTCAGTCCCAGAGTTCCAGACCAGTCTGGGCAGCACAGAAAGATTCTGTCTCAAAAACATAAAAAATGAGTTTTCTGTTCACCACCTAGACCAGGGCTGCTTCTCCACATAAGAAAATGTGCTGTGGTGTCTGTAGGATTTTGGCATTGTCTCTCTTCTTGCTGACATCTGCAGTGAGGACATGGCAGTGGCTGGGGCTGCCTTCGGTGGTCATCAGAGAAATCCTGTGGCCCTGAGCGGCCCTCATGTTGAGTGGAGCCCAGTGTGTATACTATCAGGTCGTCCAGCTGGAAGGGCAAACACCATCATTTGGAGATGAGGAAAATGAGGCCTGGTTAGCTGGAAATACTACAACAAATGACCTGATTTAATCTTCCCATCACACTCTCCTATACTTAGTCTCTCAGGAATATAGCACATTTTATAGGACTGGCAGAAATGATGTTTTAGAGTTTAGAGCAGAAAGAATTTTTAGACACTACTTCTCTGACTCTTGCCAATAGTGTATCCTTATGATTCTTAAAGGTCTCCAGGATGAGTCAGTAGTTTTTCTGCCCTCTGGTCACCATTTTTTCCTCTCTATGTATGGTAATTTATATATTTCAATTCAGCACCCCCCCCCAGTTTGACTATTTCTGTGTGTCTTGACTAAAAAGTTTTATATTTTAATTTTATTTTTTCTCTCTTGTGGATGATTAATTGCTGTCATCCCATAGGGGTGTGGGTCCTGTATAAAAATGCTACTTTTGTTGCAGGAGGGCTCTGGGCCACCATCCGAGGCTGTAGTTTGGAAGACGTTAGTCTTGTGTTATTTGGATCCCAGTCTTGTGCCATCAACGTCACTACAAGAAATTCACGAAGAATTCAGTGCAAAGTTCCACCCAGGGTAAGTGGAATTCTCTGGTCATATCTTTCTGTCTGGGTGGGCAACCATTATTAACATAAGGTTTTCAGCAAATCACTTAGGACTGAATTAATTGACATGAACTTCTCATTAAGACAATGTGCTTTTATTATATATATTGTCTATTTTGCTGTGAAGGGGGAGACTGTACTTATAGGGTTTTTAATTAATGCAAGTTGATTTCTTTAAAACCAGAGCAGTTTTTATTAGCCAGCTTGTTTGTTACTAGCCGACTACCTGGCATACATGACCTAAAAGAGAAAAGGATTATTTTTGCTCACAATTTCAGAGGTTTCAGTCAATGCTTGGCTGGCCCCAAGCCACAGACATCATGGCAGAAGAGCATGGCAGAGTGAATCCATTCACCTCATGATGATTGGACGCAGAGAGGGAAAGAGAAAGAGCAGGTGAAGCTAGAGTGAGAAGGGCGGGTTTGCAGACAAGAATACATCCTTCCAGGTCCACCCCAGTGATCCACCTCCTCCAGCCAGGACCACACCTCCTAACTGCACACCTAGCTATGACGTCATCGCTGGAGTAACCCACTGATGGGTGTAGCTCCTCGTGAACCAATCACCTTCCAAAGCTCCACCTCTGAATGCATCAGACCTGTGGGAGACATTTTAGATGGAACCTTAACACTGTCCTAGTCCATACTTTCAGTGAATATTAATTCCGCAGCATAAACAAGTTCATCCAGTACACATTTTGGAGGTGGCTTACAAAATTTATATATCTTGCAATCTTTGTTTCTTAAGCACATGGCCGCTTTTCAATAGCAATTTTTGCTGTTTTCAACAACAATTTTGTTTTCTGGCATGGATATAAGTGATGGAACTTAGAAAATTCTACAATGACTGATTCCTATGAAATTTCTTTCTAGTTATTCTCTGCAGCTTCCCTTTCCCCTTAAAGGTATATCCCACAGAGCTTGGTGGACCATGCCTATAACCTCTGCCCTTGGGAGGCTCAGGCAGGAGGATGGAAGAGTTTGGGGCCATCCTAGGCTACATAGTGAGTTCAAGTCCATCCTGAACTACATAGTGAGATTCTATCTCAACAAACAAACAAACAAATAAGTCTCCGAACTCTCCTTTCTTTTCTATTTCATGTGCCATTGAGGGACTTGAATTGGGCCCTTCCCTGGTGCACTGGTGAAAATCACACTCAGATGCATCTTCACCTTCTGTTTGGCATATCTGTCAGTGTTGTCAGCATTCTGAATACACCCTCGGCTCCAGAAGACATATGTATACTGAATACATAAAGATCCCCTGAAACACAGAGTCCAGAATACCTTTTGACCACTGGTCCTTCAATTTCACCTTATCTAGTTCCTTAAATATTATGAAAAGCTAGCTTTTCTATATAAATTACATGCAATTCCAATATATAGTTATACTGTAAATTGTTTACCTATTCCTTATTATTGGGAATTCTGGTAATTTTAAAATTTTCTCTCTATAAACAACATAAATTTGATCATCCTAAAAACTACATTTATGAACACATTTCTTTTCTTTTTTTTTTTAACTGGAGATGAGCAGAAGTTTATTGGTACATTTTAAGTATACAGTACAGTTACATTCGTCATTGGGATCTTGTACCTTTATATGATATATCTTGGTTCTTATTTTTCCCCATACCCTACCTTCCCTTCTCTCCCTCCATCCCTTACTATTTACAAAGACTTTGTTTCCATTTTTTCCTTTTCTCATAGTTTTTCTTTTCCCTTCTTACCTTTCCCCTACCCCTCCCGTTTCCCCTACTCCTTTAGACCTTTTCTTTCTATTACACAGTATCAATTACACATTTTGATTCTTAATTTACACTTTTTCATACCAGAGAAACTATTTGGTATTTACACATGTGTTCTATTAATTTCACTTAATAGTATGACCTCAATGTGCATCCATGTTGCTTTAAATGTCCCTAGTTTCTCATTCTTTATGGCTGAGTAGTACTCCATTTTATAAAAAAACCACATCTTCTTTATCCAGTTTCCAGTTGGTGGGCAATTGGGCTGTTTCCAAGTTTTTAGCTATTACAAACTGTGCCTCTATAAACACAGCTGTACATATGTTGCTGTGGTATGATGATTTTAAATAACTCAATATCAGTCAATGAAATTGAAGAAGTAATTATAAAACTTTGTTTTCCTTAACATGTCTTTTTTATTATAAAAATTTACCACCTTTAAAAAAAAAAAGTTCCATTGTGTAAGTTGTTCTTTTCCTTGAAGCTCTGTTTTTCCTGCTGCAGTCTAGCTTGGTTATTTTCTAAGTTTATTATATAGATTTCATCTCAGTACTTCCCTTGATTCCTCCTATGTGTACATTCACTGTTCTTTGAAGTGCATATCCTCTTCTTTTTTGTTACTTATCTATGAGAGTATAACCTTCAGAAACATTCTACAGAAGACAACGTGGGAAAAATTTTTCTGAGTGCTTATATATCTGAAATTACTCTTATACTTGACAGATAGTTTAGCAAGGTATTGATATTTATTTGAACTTGCCTTATCTTTTCAAAAGCAACTGATGGTTAATTGCAAACCATCCTTATTTGCTTTTTAGAGCAGATCCTTCTGCATCTGTTCAAAATAGCAATTGCCTAATTTAAGCTCTTGGGACTGTATGTGGAGCCTGTAAGTCACAAATAGAACCCTTTATCAACTAATTTTATATGGACTTTTTTTCCTCAAATAAAACTGAAATTTGATCTTAAAAATTGATATTTCAGGGGAAAGATGGTTACCTTGTGAATGTGACTGTGTTCAGCAGGGAACATTCTGCAGTTCTTCCCAGATCATTTGCATACATTGCTTCTTTAAATCCAGTGATTGTGTCTCTAAGCAGAAACAGAAGCAACATAGCAGGTAAAATATGATGCTACTTGATCTTTTTAAATTTTAGAGCACTGATCCTATAAAAGCTTAATCCATGGCCTATGAATTTTATTGCGTTTTGAATAGGTTTTTGTTTCTGAAAACCAGAAGACTCGTTTTTAATGTTAGCTGTCATTGAACTATTTTTATATCTGTTTTTCCCTCTGTAAAATTTGGATGATTTCCATGCTGAAAATGATGTGGGAATTCAAAGGTAATAATTCAATAAATACTTAATGAGTACCTAGTATATGCTAACTATATCATAAACATGCAATAGACTTTAATCCTGACATAAATTTATAGGATCAGTAACTTCAGTTTATAGATAAGGAACCTCTGGAATAAAACAAGGTTTCTAAAATACCACCAGTAGTAAGCAATAGAGCTCAGACTGGAACACAGGTAGTCTATTTGCAGATCCCAAGCATTTAGCCTCTTGTGGTTAAATATCATTTTTTGGCAGCCGGTTCCATTGTGTGATTATTTAATACAGTAAGAGAATAAAGTGTTCTAAATTAAGAATGAATCTTTTATGTAAAACAAGATTTTTTAGCATCAACTACATGAAATAATTTAACCTTTATTTAGTGATCTAGGTGATACAATGGGATGGAATTATAACAATTTCCTGTCATGACATAACAATATAGATTTGGAAAAGTAGCAGGTAATAACACATTTCTGGTTAATTGAATGCCAGATAATAAAGAGCTAATGGCAGCCATAGCTAAGGGTTCATTATAAAAACACCATCATATTTCCCAAAGAGAAAGCTTTAACTTAGTTTTTCTGGTACTATTTTCATTTTCTATAGCTCAGGAGTACATAAATAAAAGGAAGTGTCCTTTAACTTCTCAATATTATTCAACTCAGAAGAGCAGCGCAGAAGAAGAATTTGCTGCCTCAGGCGACCAAAGTGTGTAAAATTCCCTAGTGGTAAAGACTCTTCCCAGTGAGGGAAGAGAGGGAAGAGAGAGCTCTATGTGATATTCAGATTTTGGTGATTTTAGCTTTTAATAGAATTTTCTACCCATAAGGAAAAGGATAAATACCCTGCGTCAGTGCCTCAAAGGCGTCTAAGATTAGCTTGACAATTGCCCAGAGCCTAAGGGATTTATGCTATTGATACATACAGTGCAATGCAT
The DNA here is from genome assembly GCF_012274545.1 of Fukomys damarensis. Classification (NCBI taxonomy): domain Eukaryota; kingdom Metazoa; phylum Chordata; class Mammalia; order Rodentia; family Bathyergidae; genus Fukomys; species Fukomys damarensis. Next base: position 43,880,705 of record NW_022900926.1, read on the forward strand.
TCTTTGTGGAACTTCACTTTTATTTAAAGCCTCCCATGGGCAGAACAAAGAAGAACATGTCCTAAAAGCCACAAAACGTGGTAGCCTTTTGGGGAAGTTTCATAAGCTGACATCTTGGTATTTCCATCTAGAGATGATGTTGACAATGGCTGTGAAGCCGAGGTAGAACGGAATCAACAAAAGAGGAATAGGGAGGAGGGGGGAAGAATGTGATGTACAGGACCATTAGTGCTAGTTTTTGTAATTAGAAAGAACTCGATCTTAATGAATCCAAGCTTGACCCCTTGTCCAAGTAAAAAAATTGATACATTAATTTTTTTTTTTTTTTTTTTTTTTACTGGGAATCAAACTCGGGACCTTGCACTTGTGAGGCAGGTGGCGGAATCAGTGAGCTAAATCCCTGGCCCTTGATACACTAAATTAACTATTTGAGTAAAAAGTGTTTTGTGAAGGTGGCAGGCCTCAGAGCCAGAAGAACTTCCCAGAGCTTTGCTCTTCAATATAGGCAGACAGCATGTAGAGACAAAATGAGGTACAGAAATAGCTTGGTTGATGGGAGGCTGAGGCAGGAGGATTACTGTGAGTCTGAGCCTGAGCCCAGCCTGGGCCTGCATAGTGAGTTCAAGGCCAGCCTGTAACATATAACAAGTTGGAAGCCAGCCTGGACTACATACTGAGACCCTGTCTCAAAGGTGGCGGGGGGTGGGGGGAATGGAGACAGAGGATAAAAGAGAAACAGCTGGGTTGGTTACATTTAGACGTGAACATGGTCTGATGGCTTGAAAGCCTGTAACTGGCTGAAGCTGTACTGTTCTGAAGGGCTGAGACTCAGCTAGTTGTTACAAAAAATATACTCATAAGTTTCAGTGTGTTTGCTACTGAGTTAGGTTATTCTTTATTATACCTTGGGACTCAAGGTATAGGGGCAGCCTCAGGCCAAATTTAGTTTGATTCAGCATGCAGCCATAACCTTCCAGAGGTGGAGAAGACACAAAGAAGTAAAGAGGATGAGAAAGTGAGAAAGAATAAAAAGTTAATTGAAATCTTCTTTGTATTCTGCAACATTTCTTCTTTCCCAGGATATCTAAGTTAATTTGTACACCAAACCATATGGGATGGACTTTATTGCCATCTTATTTATGAAAAGTTCGAGTCTTTGAAAGTCCAGAGTAAGTCCCCAAGAGACACAGAGATGGTTAAATGGCAGACCAAAGATTTGAGTGCAAAGTCACAGTGTTCTAATCACCTCACACCCCTCTTTTTTGGCTTTTCTCTTTTATACAACCTCTCTGCTCTTCATCTAATTGGCCATGCCTTGTAGAAATGCCCGCTCTGCCAAGATCCTAAAGTATCAGGGGCTAAATGAACATCAGAAACACTTTGCCCTTGAGCTGTAGACACACTGGTTCTACTCCTGCTGTTGCCCTTAGTTAACACTAGTTTTCTGCAGACTACAGCTCTTCTTTTATATTTTTATTTTATCTTATAGACTAGAAGAATAGCTTCAATTATGTTGTTTCTTTGCTTAGAAACCTTTGAGATCTCCCCTGTCCACTGAATTAAATAGAAACCTTTCAGAATTATTAGCTGTTCCTGTGCTCAGCCACAGAACTGCCACTGACCTAGTCCCATGGAATCCCTACCTGAGTCTATACATATTTTGTCTTACAGAAAGTCACCAAAGTTTCTCTTTTCCAGACACTAGATAATTAAATGAAGAAGTACAAGACTTTAGAAAAAAAAATCATGCAAGTTTAAAAGTTGAATCATAAGTCCCAATTTCTCTTGGGCTTCTATTTCAAATTAAAGTTCAAGTACTGTCCTGCCTTTGCTATAAAGGCCTTTCCTTCAGCATAGTGCTCTGATTTGAACCATCCCCTAGCTTAAAATTTCCTTGTCTTAGGATGTCTTCCATTGATTTGATTTTCTCAGCCATTCTACTAACTTTGAGTTCTCTTCGAAGGCCTGGTTTGTGTTATTTTTTTGTCCCCTGTAGCATCGTCTTCATGGGATTCAGTAAGTGTTTGAATTCAAAGGAATTTAAATTCATTGTTCATAGTATATACAGCATTTTTATAGCGTTGCTAATCACACTAAAAGCTATTGAAATAAAAAACAGAGGATTGGACTTTGGCCTTGGTTCTTCTATCAATTACCTGGGAGCCTTCAGTGGCTGAGCCTCACTTTCCTTGGATGAAACGCAGTCGCGTTACCTGGGCCATGTATATCATCAGGACATGGGAGGAGCGATGTGAGAAAGCTCATCAAAGTGCTCTGAAAACTGAACTCTGGGGCACACATAGGACACAATTAAACGATCTGGCGCACACTGGAGATACATGTTAGACTTCTGTCTGTAGAAAAGTGGAGGTTTAAAAAACAGATACAGGGATTTGCTGGTTATGAAGACCATTAGCCTTACAAACCAATTCTCAATTTGCCTTTACATAGATGTATATGTTAGTGCCTCTTGAGTACAATTCCCCGACAATTTTGCTTTTTATGTCATTGGGATTTTAGGCTGTTGTTCTGTAAAAGAGTTGTTAGAAATTTCATTAAACTGAAGCTGGTATTAAAGCTCTTAATTAGAATGTGAATGTACATGTGTATTATTGGCCATGTGTTTAATCCTAAGAGATGGCATTAGACTAGAATGGTGGGTGAGGCCAAAAACCTACATCACTGGCATAATAGACTTTTGTCTGTGCAGGAGGTGAGACCCTTTTCATTGGAATGGCCCTGCTGGAAAACTACACAGATCTGGATGTGGAAATCCATGTCCAGCACACCTTGGTTCAGGTTCACTCACAGACGGCTCAGGGCCTACAGGTGGTGCTGCCCCCACTGCCCGCGGGCCTCCACAGACTTTCAGTCTCCATCAATGGCATCAGCATTTGCTCACAGGGGTAAAGTGGATGCTTGCTATTCATTTTGTGTCTGTCTGTTTGATAGTCTGATGAGTCATTTGGGGAACACTCTTTTGAGTTAGGTCCTTTTCCTTTTTTTTTTTGAAGTGAGGGGATAAAGACATGAAAATTATGATATTTGAACAGATCCTGGAAACCCTACAGATAGTTTACTCATGAGACAAATGCGGAGATTTTTCTTTTACTACTTGGCAAAAGGTGGACTTTCTGGAGCTTGGTTGGAGTGGAACTATGGTATATATATAAACACATACACATATTTGTGTATATATGTGTATATGTATATATCTGAGGAAGGGAAGTCTCTGCTGTAATTCTTTGTTGGGTTGTGCCTTGGGCTTTGAATATGTGGTTTACAGTGATTATAGACGTCCTCACCTTCCTCTTTGTCCTAAGGTTCTTGGCTTGGTATTTTTCTAGATTTTTTTTTACGAGTTCTAGAAAGTAAGGAAACTGTATGGGATTGATATCCCCACATATGACTGGCCCAGAAAAGTACCACACACAAAGTCTTTTCTCCACCATTTTCTTTTTCTTCTCTGTAAGGCAGTATATCCGTACTCATTTCCATTATTGCTCCAGTTCTCCTTTCTCCCTGAAATACAAAGATATCTTCATTCTTGCTCTTTTCTCTCTCTGTCTAGCTCTTTTTATTTCCTAACAATGTCCCTGCATTCTGTAGGGTTGTTCTCCACATCTGGTACGTCACAGAAGTTTTCAGCATCGAGCCTTGCTGCGGTTCTCTTCTGGGTGAGTGGTTTTGACCTCTCTAGTATCTTTATCTGGTGAGTCTATTCATTGAACATTTAGATTTTGTTCCTGGATTAATTAGCTGGTGAGGCACGGACAGAGGCAGTGAGAAGGATTTGTTTAGGCTCCATGAGCTGAGTGTTGCCCTTAAAGGTATGAAAACGTGGTGATACCTAAACCCAAGGAGCTCAGGAAATTAAAGGGAATTTATAAACTTGAGATGCACCTGATTTTCTATTAATGGAAAGGTTGAACATCAAATGGGCAGCACTATTGAGCAGATATTAGGGAAATAAGGGGAGAGCTTCCTGTATTAACATTTTAGACATTGCATGTGCAAAGGGAAGAAATGAATCTTTGGTGTCTTTACTTTCCCCTAGGGATGCAGATGATGGAACAGGAATAGTCAGAAAGACAAATACCACAATGAGAGGTGTAAAGAGAAGAAATATAGAGCAATCATTAAAACTATTCATTTTCAGAAAAATGTAAAAGCTACATATTGGCGTATGAATAATGGTTATGAATGCATAAAGTAGCACATTATCCTTTTTAGTATAGGAAAATCCTTATTAAAACTTGTTGACAGTACCATAGATTTGTTTATAATATGGGTTATGTTGCTCCAAACTCTGTCCTAAAGGTGGGGTTTGAGCTTTCATCATCTCTCAACTAGAGAATGAGACAATGTGCAGGAATGGAACAGCAAACTCGTCAGCAAAATTTAGTGGCTTTTGATGCTGCATATATATAGTGTAGAACATATCTGAATATATGATATTGTACATAGAATGCTGGAACATTATTTAGAATAATATGGAAGATAAATAGAAGACCTTGATGAATTTTATTACTGTAGCATGTCAGTTGAATGCATATAGAATTGTATATGTATACTGCACTTAATAATCTATAGACTAGATGACAAGAAGACTAAAGCATTTGATTCACTAGCATATAGGTTGATTAGAATGGTGGCTTCTAAGGTACACAAAGATACTTGAAAAGTTTGTCTTGGATACCTTCCCTATGTAACAGTTTACTTTATTTTACTTTTTCTGTGAATTTTGGTGCACATGATTTTGTCCAAATGAGCCTAAGTTTAGCATTACTTGGGATGGGGTGAAGTGACTTGAGATTTCAGGGACCCCACTTTCCACTTAATTGCATCAGAGCTATACAGCACTGTGGGTTCCTAATAACAGCTTTTAACTTTTGTTTCTCATATGCTTAGGTGGGACCATCCTCAGTATCTCTGGAGTAGGATTCAGCAGGAACCCCACTTTGGTTTGGGTACTCGTGGGCAATCAGCCTTGTGACATTGTGGACTTAAAGGAGATGAGCATCCGCTGTGAGACCTTGCCGACCCCGCTGTTGTCTGGGGCAGACTCTTTTCCTGTCCCCGTGGAAGTCTGGGCTGGCAACACATCCTTCATCCATAGTCCCGCACTAAGCTCGGTGGGGAAGGGCTTCACTTTCACATATGAATCAGCAGCAACCCCAGTGGTCAGTGCCATGTGGGAAGAAATCACCAACAGCAGCCTGAGGTTTCTTGTGGAAGGAAATAACCTTTCCAACTCAGTCATCCTCCTGGGGAGCTGGAAATGTGACCTCGAGACACAGTCCTTTGTTGGCAGTGTGAGCCTGTCTGGGTGTGCCTTCCCTCTTCACAGTCTGGAGGCAGGCATCTATCCTCTCCAAGTACGTCACAAGCACTTGGGGTTTGCCAATATGTCTGCAGTGCCCCAGCACTTTGCAGTGAAGCCTCTGGTAACCAGCATCTCCCCAACACACAGTTCGGCATGTGGTGGGACAGTACTCACTGTGAGGGGGATGACCTTCAAATCTAGAAGGAAATCTCTTTGTGTTGACCTTTCTGGTCCTTTTACCTGTGTAATACTGAGTTTGAGCGATGACACAGTGATCTGCCAAGTCAATCTGGTGGGTGACCCCTTGGCTGGAGCTTCCTTCACACTCAATGTCACAGTCCTGGTCAATGGACTAGCTAGTGCCTGTCGGGGGGATTGCACTGTCTTCATGAAGGAGGAGACAACTCCTGCCGTGGACACCTTGACTGTAGGCATCAGTGGCTCCCTGGTCACCGTTCTAATGAGGGGTCAGAGGCTGGGCAGCAACACTGATGAGCCAGTGGTGTTTGTGGATAACCACCTTCGTTGTGACCTAACTTTTTTCAATGCAAGCCATGTGGCGTGCCACATTAATGGCTTGACCCCAGGACTCCACTTCCTATCAGCTGTTCAGACAAACAATGGGTTTGCTTGTTGGGGTAATGTTTCCAGGCACTTCTCCATCAAGCCTCAAGTGTTTCATTATTACCCTAAGAATTTCAGCATACATGGCGGCAGCATCTTGGCCATTGAGGGTACAGCCCTGAGAGGGCAGAACACCACCTCAGTCTATGTGGGCCAGCAGGCCTGTTTGACCATCAACATCAGTTCTGAGCTCATCCAGTGCATTGTTCCTGAAGGAAATGGCTCTGTCTCTCTGGAAATAGAGGTGGATAGAATTTTGTACCACATAGGAGTCATCGATTATAGTGATGCCTTCACCCCGGAACTGATCTCTATTTCTCAGAGTGATGACATTTTAACATTTGCAGTGGCGCAGATATCAGGAGCTGCAAATATGGACATTTTTATTGGGATTTCACCCTGTGCGGGTGTCTCTGGTAACCACACGGTTGTGCAGTGCACGGTCCCTTTTTTTCCTGCTGGGGAATACCACGTCAGAGGTTATGATCATTCCAGAGGATGGGCCTCATCTGCTCTCGTGTTCACAGTGAGAGTTACTATTACAGCAGTGACTGAGAATTTTGGTAAGTCCAGCAAAGAAGACAGAGCCCTTCCCTTATATAAGTGGACTAATATCTACTTTCTCTTCTAGGACATAGAAAAATAACATCATTCCATGTGACATTCCATGTGAGGAAAGGGAATCCCAGTTGGTCTCTTATAACCCCAGTTTCTTCTTCAGCGTGTCTTTGTGATGTTCAAGTTACCAACTTTTTCTATTCCATCAAGAGAGTTGAGCATATTCTCTAATTTGACACATTAGCCACCTTTAATTTGTATTTTAAATTAGTTTTGTAAGAGTTCATAACTTGGTCACTTAGGTACATAAATTTTTTCACCTCTTTTTAGATTTATACACCAATTTGCATTATTTAAAATGTACTATAATTATACTGTACAGTTCAACAGATGATTTCATATTCTATCAGTAATGATCCATTGGTATGAAACTGTTGTGCTGGTTGAACTTTTTTCAATTTTTAAATATACAGAAATTTTCCTGGTGTTTTCTTCCAGTGATGGTTTAGGTTTCTGGTCACTTAAAGCCTTATTACCCTTGAAATACCCCAGATTTGATTGCAATTAGAAAATTATGGAGGCAGACTTTTAGACTGGTGTGGTACTTACCAAGCCATTTCTTAGAACACATTAGCCTTGGCTAGATGGACTTCAGTGGGGATTGGGATTGGCTAATCCTCAGCTTCCTTATTTGATACAGGAATTTGGACTGGACGCTCAGTGAATTCCCCTTTACATTTCCTAAGACTTGATAACTGTTAGGATGAAAGAACAGTATAAATTGCACCCTAGGCAGAAAGCATTATTCTTGAGGTTGTGAGGCAGCTGTGTGGGTATCTCCACACCCCTCACGGAGTGAAGACAAAAAAAATTGGAACTGTATCTCCGAGTGAGCTAGTGGTGTGGATTAACATTAGTCATATATATGTACCTAAAATATGTAGTTATCACAGCACCTTTAATAATAGCAAAAGGGGAGAAATAAGGGAAGGCTCAGAAGAAAGATTTAAAAAATAAATTGTGAGGTAATCATTTAATGCGATTCTAAATAGTTGTTAAAGTAAGCTGATTTGGCAAGATATCTGTACTGTTCTTTGAGGTAAAAAATCAAGTTACGGAATAATGTGTATGGAATGATCCCTTTGTATAAAAATATATATATGCCTTGAAAATTCTGAAGGGAGTCACAAGAGACTCCATCTGTGACAAGTCTGCGAAGTGATACAGGTAGTTGGGGGGAACTTGTATTTTCACTTTCATTAAAATTTATCAATAATCATGACTTTTCTATGTGAAATAGTTACGTTGAAAATTGAACCTTTAGCAAAGTAGGTTGTTGAATACGGCTGGGATTTGCTGTATCCCAGAGGCCAGAGCCTAGGTGGGGAGGAAAGCGAGGCTCTCAGGGACCTGAAGCCAGTGATGTGGATTCTGCAGGGCATAAGGAGGAGGTGCAGCAAGAAAGCAAAGCAAGTTTGAGTTTTGACTTGAGAAGGATTTGACTCTAAGAACATGACCTGTCATTCTGTCTTTAAAGGCTGTCTGGGTGGAAGGCTGGTGCATGTTTTTGGAGCAGGGTTTTCTCCAGGGACTGTCTCAGCAACTGTGTGTGGTACTCCCTGCCAAGTCTTGGCGAATGCTACAGTTTCTGCTTTCAGCTGCTTGGTTCTGCCCTTGGATGGTGAGTAAAAATGTCTCATATATTTTTTAAAGCCTATAAATATATATTTGGCTCATTCTTTTTGTGCCCTTAGTGCCATACTGACCATTAACTTTTCAATACGTTCCTTGGAATAGAATTTCTCCATTCTTCATAAAAAATGGGAGACTCTGGGGCCATCTATTAAAATGCATCATTATATCTTTTGTTATGGTCATAGGTCAGTATTACATGAACACTGAAAAATTTATTACTTATGCTCTTGACTGGCTTCATATGTTGATGGAAAAAGTAATTCTGGTTTTTCAGTATTAGTTCAATGACAGCCATAGGCATCAAGGAGGAAACAAACTCTTGGTCTTGTTCTGAGGTAAGATTGCTGAAGACATCTGTTGTCTTGAGATACCAGTAGAGAGAGGCAGAGATTATCAATCTAGGCATCTTGAATTTTTATGGGCAAAAGAGCCAAGGTGACTTTATTCTTTTGTTCTGCAGTGTCCAGGTAATTACCTGATCCCTTACTCAATTAAAAAAATCATGAAAACTACCATGATAAAAATAGCATGGTACTGGCAAAAACAAAAACCAGAAAAACAAAAACAAAAACAAAAACAAAAAACAAAACAAATGAAAATAACCAAAAAAGCCAGACTTGAAGATCAATGGAACAGATTAGAAAAATGCAGAAACAACTCCAAGCACACTCAGCCATTTTATGTTTGACAGAGGGGCCAAACACCGTCACTGGAAGAAAGCCTCTGAATAAGGGTTACTGGGAAAAGTGGCTTCTCACATGCCAAAGATTAAACCTAGATCCATATCTTTCACTGAATACTAGCCTAAAATCAAAATGGATCAGATATCTAAATATTAATCTGGTATAAGATAAAATAGGTGAAAGTCTTGAAGGCATAGATATAAGCAGACTTTAAGAACAAAACCCTGAGCACAAAGGAAATACTGTAAAGAATCAATAACTGGGATCTTATCATATTAAAAATGCAAAAGAAAACAGCAACAGAGTGAAAAGACAAATCACAGAATGGGAAAACTAGCTATCCCTCAGATAAAGGACTATGCCTAACATATAAAGAACTAAAACAAACAGACAAACAACCCAACAAATCAGACCCTCCACATTTAAGGACCTAATCCAAAAGTTGTCACCTGAAATCGACACTTTTTAGATGAAGAAGTATAAACAGGAAATAAATATATGAAAAAATGTGTAACATTACTGGTCATTCACGAGATGCAAATTAAAACAGCACTGAAAATCCATCTCACTCTAAAAGGAATGGCTATCACCAACTGATAACAAATGCCAGAGAGGCTGTGGGTAAAAAAGAAGCTTTCTCCACTGTTGGTGGGAGTGCAGATTGGTGCAACCAATATGGAGAGTCCTCAAAAAAAAAAAAAAAAAAAAAAAAAAAAGGTTCCTCTTAACCCAACTATTCTCCTTCTTTGTATCTTCCTGAAAGAATTAAAAGCATTGAAACACAGTGATACATGAATGCTCATGTGTATCAGCACAATTTGAAATAGTGAAATTTTAGAAACAGCCCAAATGTCTATCAACTGATGAATGGATAAAGAAAACTTTATACCACTCTGACATAAAGAAGGATGAGCTTGAGATATTTCTAGGTAAATAGATGCACCTTGAAACCGTACTTTTAAGTGAAATACATCAGACATGCATGTGTAAATATCACATTGTTTCTCTTGTGTGAAAAAACAAAGTGCAAATAAGGACCAAAAAGGATGATAGATAGTTGGAAGTAAGAAGAAAATGTTCAAATTGGAAGGGGAACAAGGAAGGTGGGAAGGGAAATAGAAGGAAGGGAAAAGAAAAGAAACAAAACAAAACCCAATGAGGATAGAAGGAAAAAATGGCAACAAAGTTTTTTAAAATAAGGAGAGGAATAAGGGTTGAAGGGAAGGGCAGTGAATGGGAAAAGAAAAGAAGACTCAAAATACATTATGTAAATTATAAATTCTCTACAATGAATGCGATTATTATGCATATCAAAAGTGTACCCCAAATTAATTAAAAATAAAACATTCACATAAAAACATTATAACGGCTCACTACTTTAAGGTGCAAAGTTATTATGCAAATTGAGGCATAGAAAGCCTGGTGTTTACGGGTGGAGAGATTACAGGGGAAGGTGCAAATCACCTGTGGTTTCACACGGTAATTACTCAATTGAGCTGTAGGGGGAAACAAATCAAAGGGAAGAAATTACTGCAGGGCCTGTCGTACTTGAGAGGCCTCAAATTTATCCAGGTTTTTATCTTAGTTGCATAACCCCAGTTCTCATACCTTTTGCTCTTAAAACCATTTTCACATATGCTTTTAGAGTAGTGTTTTGAGCTCCGTTCCTAATTCTTGGTCTGCAACTTGAAGTTCAGATAGGTATATACAAATTGATGAAAAAGTCCCTTCATCTGAGCTTGGAAAAAATTCTGTGATGGCTAATACTATTGTGATGGCAGTTTATACTGCATTGTCATAGATGAGGAAAAAGGGGTGGGGAAGAGAAGCTATTTTGTACTAGAGGGACAACATAAAAATCAATGAGATCTCAAGGCCAGGTAAATTGTGATACATTGGAAGTTGTTAACTCCCAGGGGAAGAAGAACGAAATCGTTGTATTTAAAAGGGTTTGAGTTCTAGAAGAAGGATCTCAAAATTTCTTGATTTTTCAGCTGGAGGTGTAACTCTTAGAATTACCACTAGGTGTCATGAGACACTCATCAATTGTGAAAAAAAAATCACATTTAGAGAACCGGATCATTTGACCACTGTATTTTCCTCTTTCACAAACAAGTCTTCAAAAGACCTTAATCACATTGTCTCAAGGTGGAGAGGAACTTGTGACAACCACCTCCAGATAATTTCTTGCTGAGGATCCAGATGAGATTTGGAGATTCTGTCTGCCTTCCGAAACTGGATAAAATATTTTGAGTATGTGATTGATGGTTTCTCCCTCTTCTTTTTCATTCTTCTACTTCTTTTTTGAATGACATCTATAATTTTATGGACATTGAACGGTCAAAGGGGCTTTGTCTTATAAATTACTGGAAACTACTAACAAGTCTCTTTTCCAGATAGGACTGCATATAATCAGCTTCATTACAGTTATGACCCGAGGCTGGACAGAGGTCCTTGGAAGGCTGGGCCGCCTCAGTCAGTGAAGGCGGAAGCTCTCAAATTGTGCTCCTTGGAGCAGCCACCATGGCATTGTCAGAAAAGTGTTCTTGGGACTCACTGAGAAAGCAACTTTCCAAAGAAGCGTTTGTATCCTTCTTTTCTGCTCCCTCTCTGAAACCCTACATTCTTGCCTACTTTGAAGCCTCAGAGTAGGTGGTTCTTCTGGGTAATCAATTTCGAGCCATAGTGGGCAGTGTCATAGCCTGTGTGTATGGCCTGGCCCCACGTTTGTTTTAAAAATTACACTATGGGGCTGGGGATTTAGCTCAGTGGCACCATATGTGCTGGCTCCACAAATGCAAGGTCCTGAGTTCGATCCCCAGTACCAAAAATTAAAATCTTATTAAAAATCACACTATTGTCTTGCTGGTTTATAGTCTTGCAGTTACCTACTGCAATTCCAGTCTCTCTGTGTATTTCTAACATGGCTGTGCACAGTGGGACTGTTCTCATATTTATGTAATTTGTTTGTTTTTCTTCTGTGGTTTACTGCCTTGCTTTTTTTCATCTGGTCTTTTGTTTATCTCTGTAAATTTCTTTAATTTACCAAGGTCACTTTGAATTCTGACCCTTGCTTTGAATTTTATTCTTCAGTTTGACTTTGCATCATAGATGATGTTTCACATTTCAAGTTATAGATGGTGTCTTTGAACCCGAACTTTTCCATTTTTGATTTTTCCTATGTGACAGCTCTGGTGTGTTTCCTTTTCATGAATGGGGCAGGAGGAGTTAACTACAGATGGAGTGCAAAAAAGTTCTTTTGCTACTTTTGGGGCTACTGATCTTTACCTTCCCCTAAAATTGTATTTCTTACTGAAGAAGAATTTTACTTTTTCATATGATGAGTTGCTAAAACATCCTGTTACATGAAACTAATACTTTGCATTTGTTTAAAACAAGCAAGATCTTTGATCTTTGGGTTTCTTGCATTTATACCTTGAATTATACCAAATGGCTTTTTCACGGAAACTTTAGCTTTTCCGCAAGGCATGAAAAGCTAAAGCGATTAAGGTCACAGAGCTATTTAGTGGCAGAACTTTGAGTAAAACCCATGGATTTTGATCCTCAGTCCTGGGTGCTTTTCATAATCCACCTTGTCAATATGCATCCACTTAATCACCTATAATGAATTCATTATTTTATAGGTGTTGAGCCTGTTTTTATTTGCCTTGGGGCCTGCTAACTGACAAGTTCCCAGGTTTTGTTTATCCACAGGAGAATCCTGCTGTCACTCATTTTTCTTGTTACTGTCCATTCAAAACACAGTCACAGAGATCTTTCTAGGTGCCAGGTGCTTTGGAAAGGAGCAGCAATGGAAAGGAAAGGAGAGTTGGGTGTGGCTGCAGAACTACTGACTCTCCCGCATGCTTACCTCCTACGCCCTCAGCTGGCAGCACAGGGACGAGGTGGGCAAACTTGAGCTGAAGGCCACAGTCAGCAACAGTCGTTGAGTGCCCATGTGGACAGGCTAGCTGCAGAGGGAGCAGGATGGACAGTTTTGTTTTTCAGACAGAGTTGCTCCTAAACCATCTCATGTAGAAATTTATTCATCTTCCAGTTAAGGACTGTTGTCATTTTGCCTTAGTGATGCTTTTGACAGGTGTCCCATGACCCAGAGTAAAATAACTTGAGGTTTAAAAAGCTTTGAGTACTTGCTTTTCCTTTTTATGCTAGTGGTCATGATTACATGACAATTTAAGAACTTCTATGAGTCAGTATCTCTTGAACAGTAAAAAGCCTAGTCACAAATTTGAAAAAGGTAACAGCAGCCAGTCAGGATAGTGGCACACATCTGTAATAGCAGCATGTGGGAAGCTGAGGTAGGAGAACTGCCCCGAGATGGAGGTCAGTCTGGGCTACATAATGAGTTCAAGGCCAGGCTACAGTACACAATGAGACCCTACAGAGAAAGAGAGAGAGAGAGAGAGAGAGAGAGAGGAGGAAGAGGAGGAAGAGAAAGAAGAAAAGGTAACTGTAGTTATATAACATCCAGAGAATTAATGCCCAAATATACAAACCAATAAGAAAAGATAAACAGCTCAATAAAAATTAGCCTGATGACATAATACAAATTTTGAGGGAAAAAGACATGATTTATTACTACACATAAAATATTTCTCAACCTAAAAATTAATGGTGAAAATGGAAATTAAGGCCATGGTGAGATATGATTTTATGCACACTTGGATGAGTGAAAAATTAAAGGTCAGTAATTTCAAGTGTGATAATTGTGTGGAATATTGGCAACTGATAAACATAGCTGTAGGTATATAAAATGGCACACTCACTTTGGCACTATCTTGTAAAGTTGAACTTGTTCCTACCATTTGAAAGCAAGCTGTTTTCTTTTCATTTTTTGTTAGTACATGTTTGCATAATGATTATGATTATGCACATAGTACATAATGATTATATTCCTCGTGGGGAGGGGGCTGCTTCCAAGATTCACTGTGGTGAGTTGTGCTGCTATAAACTTGGGTATGCATGTATCACTGTAATGTGATGTTTTTGTCTCTTTCAAAAGGATACAAGGGGAATATCTAGGTAGAAGAGAATTTCTAGTTTTTTGAGGAAACTCCATACTGATTTCCACAATGGCTATAGTAGTTTACATTCTTACCAAAAATGTAGAAGGGTTCCTTTCCCACCACAGTCTCCCCAGCGCTTATTATTGTTTGATTTCTTCATTATAGCTATTCTTTCTGGAGGAAGATGGAATCTCACTGTTGTTTGAATTTGCATTTCTTTGATGGCCAGAAATACTAAATATTTTTTCATGAATTTATACTTCTTCTGAAAAATGCTCATTAGAATTGCTCATTCTTTGATTGGGTCTTTTATTTTGTGGGGGCTTAATTATTTTGTGTTCTTTATATATTACAAGTATTAGTCCTCTGTCTGAGGAATAGTTGGCAACCCCCCCCCATTCTATAGGTATTCTCTTCACTCGGTTGGTTGTTTCTTTTGTTGTGCAGAAGCTCTTTAACTAGATATAATCCCACTTGTTGGTTCTTGATGTTATTTCTTATACAACTGGGGTTCTGTTCAGAAAATCCTTGCTTACACCTATGTGTTTAAGAGATGAAAGCAAGCTATTTCCTTTATAGGCTATTTTAACTCTAGAAAAATTTGTATGCTTTTATGGTAGCAAATATTTCAAAATACTCAAAATACTGAATACTCTATTGGTAAAAACATTGTAATACTTTCATGCAATGCAGTATTGAACAGCAGTGAGTATGTACTGGCCATATAGTCACAAGCAGCAATAGGGTCAATCTTAGAAATATGATAGTGAATGAGAAAAGCAGATCCATGAGTTGTCATATATCATATTTTGTAAAAGTAAAAAACATAACTGAATAAATTCTTGTTTAGTGATACAAACCTGTTTGCTAAAACTATTTTTAAAATGCCAAGTGGTTATTTCTGAAGAGGAGGAAGAGAATGAACCTAGGGAGGAGCAAGCAGATCGAAGTGTTGTAAAGTATAAACTTGTGTCATTGATAGGAAAATAGATGTACTCTGAGACCATAATTTTAAGTGGAATAAAAAAACACACAAGCTTCAGTATTTATGGTTTCTCTTATATGAAAAACAAACTATAAATAAAAAGCAGTGTAAAAGATAGATGATAGGAAACAGGGAGATGGATCTTCTGCAAATAGATAGGGGACCGAGAGATAGAACAGGGAAGGAGAGAAAGGGAGGGGGATGAGAACAGAATGGAGATGTGATGTACATGAACCAAGTCCCCACGAGGATTCTAATCGTTAGGTATTACAAAAATGTATTAATGAAAAATAAAATTAAAATGATGTATTATATCTATTTTCAATCTCATGTTGGCTGGTATATTTACACTTCATTCATGAAACAGCATGAGGCCTTCAGTTCTTTCTGTGGACTTACTTGACCTAATGGTAACTATTTCCCACAGTGTCCTTGGCTTTCCTCTGTGGCCTGAAACCAGAAGAGGACAGCTGTGAAGCCATCGTCCGCACCTATGTGCAGTGTGATTTGACTGTCACGGTGGGGACACAGAGACTGGCTGAGTCCTGGCCTTACCTTTACATTTGTGAAGAGAGTTCCCCATGTGTCCTTACATCAGATCAGTGGACAGAGTCAGCCTTTCCATCCTTCTCAGGCCTCTTCATCAGGTAACTCTGTCTTCTGTCCCCACCAAGACCAAACAGCTTGGGTGGATGGGGCTCAGGAAGTGGTGGCTGTGACTGTTTTGAAGGGGCCTTCAGCCATGGATTCCAGTTTGCCTGCATATCAAAGCATCTCCTGTCTTTTTCAAGTGTTCAAGAGAACATCTGAAAAATCTGCCCAGAAAACAGCTCACTTTGTTCTTGCTTAGATTTTAATATTTATCTTCTGATCCAAAGCAACATCTGGTGAATGCCAATGGGGATAAAGATTAGACATTATGAAAAACAGAAGGCTTTTTTCCTTTTCTTTCCAAACAGATTCACAAGTATGAAAAAAAATCATAGAGAAATCCAGCAGATTGCACAATGTTTATTCAAAGAGTGGGGAGCATTGCACAGCTGAATTACTGTAATCTAGGATTTAGAAGCCATAGCTCACAAGGATTTTTTGAAGTTAAAAAATTTAAAAAATAAATACCACAACCTTCCACACTATACCACTTCTCTAAATGAAATTTTAAAAAAGTGTGATCATGTTGTTGGCACTGGATGGCCTTAACTGCATCCAGCAATTCTGTTCCTGTGCAGGTGGTATTGCAAGACTGAACATTACTCTTTATTTGTTATCTAAATAGAGTGATTGTGTAATGAAGATCTAGTTTCCTTTTAAAATATAAAAACACACAGGACCAATTCTGAGGAAAGAGAGACAACCAGTTCTTTCTATGGCCATATGATTTCTTAGTGTCCTGAGATACTTTGTTATCAAAGGACCTTGACACTGGAATTTAGTGTTTAGCTAGAGGAAAAGACAATCCTCCTTGACAAGTTGCTGCCTAGGAGAGTGTGAAGAACTTGGCTTATGGGCCATGAGGGTTGTACTAAGGCGAGACTGGATTTCAGAACTCACTAATGCTGGATGTGGAGATGTCAGCAGTTCCTGCTCCACTGAATCCAAACTTTATCTGAATCCCCAGAGCCGTGCCCTTGGATTCTCCATGCTCTTCTGCATTGCTCTAGGAAGTGGCTGAGGCAATTGAACCTCAGACCCCCTTAAAAGTTGGAAATATATATGTATGTGTGTGTGTATCTATATCTATATCTATATATATCTATATTTATATCTATATCTATATCTATATTTTTTTTCCAGTATCAGGGATCAAACTCAGGGCTTTGTGCTTGCGAAGCAGGCGTGGTGCCACTGAGCTAAATCCCTTGCCTTATCAATGTCATTTGAAAAGGCCTGCTCAGTGTTTTGGCTATTGCAACAGGCAAAAGTAAGTGTGTTTACCTGAGTAAAAATTAAGTGCCCTATGATTTGAACAAAGTTTATACTTAGTGTTGATAAGCGTAGGGATAACCCACACAGTGCTTTGTGGTTGGTTGGAAGGCGAGTTAGTGTGATCTTTAGAGGATGATTTGGCAAAACACTGATTAAAAACCTTAGAATTCTCCATATTCTGTGACTCAGCAATTTCACTTCTGTGATTTTAGTAACGCAGATAGGAATGTGTGGTATTTACAAACTGCCATGATCTTGAAGTCTTAGGTACACAAAATATTTAAAATAAGTTTAAAATGATATGATACTAAGAAACCTTTAAAAATAATATTTGACCCAATAGGAAATGAAAATCAAAGTTCCCAAATTAATATATTAATATATATTCATATATTAGTTTAATCCCACTGTTAAACTTTGTATATGCATTTTTGCACACATGGAGGATTAGAAAAGAGTGGAAGGATGTATTCTAAATTGCTGAGAGTGCCCACTTCTAGGTAGCTGAAGTAATGATTGTATTTATTTTCTTTATTGAGTTTTTATTTCTCTAGTGAGTACATGCTGATTTAGTAAATAGAAAACACACTACACATTATACAAGGGTCATGTGCCAAGTAGCTTGCTTGGTTTCTCTTATGATTATTCCTGTGAACCTAGAGGACTAGGTTCTTCTTAGGGGGCCCACTTCCATCCAAAGCTGTATTACCCCACCAGCTCTAGCACCTTGGCTTTGTGTTATTTGGCAAAGGCAAACATGCATCTATGGCATAGGTGCACCCAGTCCCTGATCCACCTGTCCTGCTGTCATCCACCCATCTTTTGTTAGGTACACACTATGCTGTAGATGTTGTGCCAGGTGCTGGTGACTCAACAGTGATGAGATAGAAAAGTTCTGCCTTCAGGGGCAGAGGAGAAAGTCAATAAATAGGATAATATCATGTCATAATAAGTGCTCTAAAATGATAGAAAATAATGGGGTTACTTTAGGTGGCAAGCTCTGAGTAGCCTCCTGAAGAAGTGTTTCTTATCAGGTGTGTTCAAAAATTATGGTGAATGTTTAAAATTAAATAAAATTCTGATGGTAAAGGGTACATTGCCATTAATGCCACTGAAAATACCCATACCCTCACTTCAAGCACATATATCCTGTTCTTGCTACTTTCTGAAGCAGTTCTGGAAGTTCTCCTTTCAGAAATGTATTTAGTCGTGATATCATGGCTACCTTGATGTCCTAAACCAATTCAAACTGTTTACCTTTCTTGGGCATTTTGACCTTGGGGAGGAGCCAAAGGCTGTTAAGCAGCTCAGTGCCTGTGTATATGAGTTTGTGGTTAAGGTAGATGAGGACATATGGTAATGCTTATAATTGACAGAAATTATCAAAATGGTTTATCAGTGGAAGTGATCACAAAATATGGTGAAAGTTTAAACAAAAACTTTTTTTTACAGTAAAAGGCACATTGTTATTAAACACTCTCAAATTCTCCCCTTGTTTCAAACACACTTACCCATCATTCTTGGCAGTGTGTCTTTTTCTGTCATAGGTTTTTTAAAAAAAGTAAACATTCATTATATTTTTGATCATCTTTGCATTTTTTTTTTGTTGTTGTTTGTTTGTTTTTTTGGTACCGGGGATCAAACTCTGGTCCTTCTACTTGCGAGGCAGGTGGGGGAACCACCGAGCTAAATTCCCGGCCCTCATCCTTGCATTTTAAGGTAAGAAGAGAAGAAGGTGGCCAGGCATTAGGGGAGAATGTGAGAAGAGGGAGAAGGAAGGACAGTAGCTGTTTTAGTGAATAGAAAACACACTATGTATCATACAACGGTCGTGTGCCAAGTGAGGGAAGAAAATGGTCTTGGGGAGGTGTGCAAGATCTTGAGGGGTAAAGGGTTTGGATTCTCTTCTATGTAAAGATGTAGTCACTTTCCAAGGTAGAGCTGGGACTGGAAGCAGGCTTCTGACTCAATGTGCCCTTAGCATCTGTGGTGAGAGTTTTCACTGAGCTGTAGTCAGCGAGATCAGGGCCTTGGAAAGCAAGTGGGGGAGGTAGAATGCCCGCATGTGTTTTTACTACCTATCTCCAAGAGCACACACAAGAAAACTACCTGCCTCTTTCAGGATCTGATGAGTCCGTTCGGAAGAGCCATAGATTGGGAGGCAGGAATCGTAGGTTCTAGAACTATCTTGGCCACCATTTGAATCAAAACATTTTTACCAAATTTTCTTAAATATTTAGGTGCATACATATGTGTATGGGTATGTGTGTGCATCTATCTACATCATATCTATATTGTACATATATTGCTATCTATATTTTTATTTAAATCTGGTCAATTATATTCCTTAATTTATAAAATTATTGTGGAGTAAAAGTAATTATTGAGAAACTTTGAAATTTTATAAATGTCAGTCACTTTGTGATATCCTGATGTGTCAGCTAATTTTGTTGATGGGTTAAAGAAAAAGTCTCTAGAACAATAATCAGGGACAAGGAAAAGCTAAGAGAAAGGGTTCAACGCTGTCCGGAGAGGGAAGGACATGACTGGGATGACAGTGTATCCCTAACAGGCAAACATGCAGAGGCTCACTTCTCTCTCGCCTTTGCCATTGGAGCCCAGGGACAGAGAAAATGAATTAACTATGAAGAGAAAAGGGAAAATTTTGGAAATTCAGGCAACTAAGCTTGATATTATCCTTGACAACATTCTAGGAAGAATTATTAATCAAGGTGGTTTGTGGTTTTTGGGAACCAATTCACAGAGAGGGTGATGGTGTGGTAAACCAATTTTGGGTTTTTTTATATGTTCATAAGTGATTTATGATGTGAATATAAAGGGAGACTGCCTCAATATTCTAACAACTCCACCCCCAGTAACAACAAAAAAGTTCTAGATGCAAAGCCCAAAGTAGCCTAACACAAGCCTCAAATTACTTAGGAGTCAGATGTTTTAAAAGTCTGTTTTGATTTTTCATACTATTTCATTATATTTTAATATTTGCATTTTAATTTTAGAAGCTGTATCATTTGTTTTTCCTTTCTGAATCTTGTATGACTGACATTGTACGAATGAATGTAGTTTTTATCTGGAGGTTTGGTCTACAGCAGGGATGATGGCTTAGCTACACGGATTTATAGCTAGAACATAGGGTCTTGATTTAAAGTGTATTTGAGCAAAGGTTTTACATCAGTGAGATGAAATATAGCAGTAATAAATGTTAATTCCCATATTTACATTTCAGCAAAAATACCACACCACTACAATCACCACTAAAAACTGTAGTAAAAGTTGGCTTTACCAGGTGCTTATTGTGTACCAGGTTTGGTGATAATCTTCTCATCCGTTTTTTTCCCACTACTGGGGATTGAGCCCAGGGCTTTCACACTAAGTTACATCCCCAGCCCTTTCTTATTTTGAGCTAGGGTCTCACTAAGTTTCTAAGTTGCTCAGCTGGGCTCTAATTCTCTCTCCTCCTGCTTCAACCTCCCAAAATGCTAGGGACACAGATGTGTGCCACCACACCCAGCTGCTAATACTTTTCTTATTCTTCATTTTCCTTTGCTGAGTATCTCCACAAAATAAATATGCCATTATTGGTGACTTCAGTTTACAGATGTGGAAACCAAAGGGTAACATTTTCAGTATCATGTAGATGGTAAGGACTGGTGCTAGGATTCAAATGAAACTGATCTGCTTCCAAACCTATCCTTTGCATGCTAGTGCTTTTCACCAAATCAGCTGAGAAAATACAGCATGTGAGATCTTCCAGCAATTGCGACTCTGAGGGATACAAAATGAGCATGATCGGAGCAGCGGGTTGGAGGGCTCATGCAAAGGGAGACCAGAGTCCCACTGGTCAGCCTGAATTTTGCTCGGTTTTGAGTGGCCTGATGTTAAAATACTGGTGCCTCTCAACAGGCTGAGAGGACAGTGGGTATGGAAGTCATGTCTTAGGTAGATACAGAGCTGAGAATATTTGCACATGAAGATGAGAAGATTGTGTGGTGAGATGTGAGTTAACCTGCTCATTATTTCCGGCATATTGTAGGAAAAACCATTGCAACTTTGGTTTGAAAAAGAGGTGCCATGGTTTGAAATAATTTATAGTTTCTCAATTGACGACCTTCACCCTTTCTTCCACCTTTCCTGGTCTACCCATAGATCTACCATCTTCATCCCTGATGTTCAGTTAGGAACCAATATTTGAAAACTAGAGAGCACTGCTCTCAGAAGCAGGATGCCTGGCTTCTTGTCTTCGTGCTGCATAATATTGTATTTGACTGTATGCAAATCCCCTGATCTGTTTGGGTTACATATTATATACCTTTATCTAATTAACAAGTTGACATGAGATCTATAGGATACTGATGGGAAGTAGAAAACATCAAACATTATTATTACTAATAATATTTTAGCTAGTTGCAACACTGCCTAGAGCCAAGATTATTTTTGAATAATATCACACCTGTTGGGGATGATTCCCTTCAATATTCGTGCTCTTACCTCCTCTGGCCTGCATGTTTTAGACTTTCTGTGATGCTACATTGTTGTTTTTCATTTTAAATCCAGTCTGGCTTCTCTCCTTAAAGCAAAGGGACTTTTAAAGTGAGTGGCTGGTAGTATAACTGGCACATATATCGAATCTCTTTAGTCTGGGCTGTTAAGTAAGTTTAATTAATTTACTAAGTTAATGTTCCACTGCTAGCAACAGAGCCTCATTGCTATCAGCTGGGGAGAGGGAATTGAAAGCCTAAATGAGCTCATTTTTTCACAGTTGGAATTAGGGACCAGTTAGCCAGTTGTATGGGTTTTCCAATTTCTCCATCTGCCCTGGGGGGATTCAGGCAATTCACTCCCCCAACCCTAAGTGTGAGTAAGATCAGGAAGAGAGAAGGGGGAAAGAAAAAGATCAAAATCAAAACTCTGTCCAACATCAGCTTCCATTTTTGGGACTGGAAGTCTTGTCTGTTCATTGCTTGTTAAGTTGAGTTTGTGGAACCTTTTGCTAATGTTCCTAATGGATTTGGAAAATAAGAAAGGCCTCAGTGAAAGATATTTACTGTGTGCATTTTCATTGCAGGGTGAACAGATAAAGGAAAAACAAATAAACAATAAAAGAATGGAAACAAAATTACAGAAATTTGCAAAATTTGACAAATGGTGGTCTGTAGTTGCCACAAGCTAATGGCTTGCAATGATTAATAAGAGTAAAAATAATTGCATTTCATTAAGATTGATGACACCCCATTTAACCTCCCCTCTCGTTTCAGCCCTAAAGTGGAAAGAGATGAAGTTCTCATCTATAATAGCTCCTGTGCCATTACCATGGAAACTGAGGCAGAGATGGAGTGTGAGCCGCCTAATCAGCCAATTACCACCAAGATTACTGAGATACGGAAAAGCTGGGGCCAGAACACTCAGGTATAATCAAATCTTTTTTACAGACTGATTCAAACGGCTCAAATTAAATTTGTAATATTGTGTACATTAAAAAAACAATTTAGTCCAAATGGCAGCGATATATAATATTAAATGCTCTCAAACTTTGAGGAGCTGGCCTAATGCACAACATCTGAATTTGTAGTTAACTATGGTTAATCATATATTTTCTCAAAAATAAATGAATGCTGCCTGGGCTCTTTTAAAACAAATTCTGAACAGATAATCTCCTCAGCATTTTGTCCTGATTTCTGGATGCACATTTGCAAGGGTATCTCTGTTTTTTTTTTTCTTCATAAAATAAATGGCCCACGATTTCACCAGGCCTTTTTGGAAGACTTCCAAATCACTGAGCCATCCTCAGCGTGGTAGGACGGCAGTGTTGCTTGTCTGTCCCATTCTTCTGTTTGGTGGGGGAGCAGAGTGGTAACACCAGAAATGACATCTGGGAAGGACAGCGCAGCCTTGTTGTCCAGCCTCTTTACCTCAGTTTATCTGTTTTTGAAATCATCCGCACCACTCCAAGTTGCTTTTCTAAGAATGTGTCCTTAAAGTGCCCAATCACAGATTCCACAGCCTCCCCAGTGAATTTGTGAGGACTGAATCAAGGCTAAGAGCTTTTTGGAAATATATCAGATAATCTTTTACAACTCCCCAGGCTTCTCACTGTACACAGACAAAAATAATATTTATTGAGCATCTACTCCCCTAGGTGCCTTTCTCTTTATGAAAGCAATTCTTAGAGTTTGCCCTTTGTCTCTTTTATTTGAAATGAACATTTATTAAGTGCCTATTATGTGCCGTACACTAGTCCAAAGTCTCTTGTGAGTGTTGTATCAGTCGCTCCATCCCAATTCAAAGCCATATACTTCCTGGGTTTGTCATCTGTGTTTTTGTATAACTTTTGCATTGGTGCTATAAATGTATGTAGCTACAGAAAAAATACTTTTCACTTGTCCTTCCTAAGCTGTTTCCTGAGTACCTACTGGCTGGCCCCTGTTCGTTTCTTCTCCTCTTTACTTTCCTCCTAGGTGATTGCTCAGGGCTGTTACTTTCTGCTTCATCGTGCCCCCACCTCCGAATGCCTCTTGCATGCAATTAGATGCTGTGGTTAATTCTGCCCTTCCAGAAACATTTTCCCAAATCCCACACTCCACTTTACTCTAGGCCTCTTTCTCAGCAGTCAGCTTACAGAGACATTTCAAAAGTTCTTTGTAGTGAGGCAGGACTGCTGTGGGACACAGAGAGAGCAATTGTTCAGCTTATCTGGGCCTCAGTTTGTGTCTGGGAGGATAGTAATCTAGTGTTGTTGGGATGCTCATGTGAACAAATGCTGGTAAAAGGAAAGGAGAGGCAGGTTTGCACAGTGGTGAAGTATGTGAGCTTTGGTGCTAAACTGCTTAGGTTTGAATATATCACTTGCTGTTTGGGAGGACTTCAGGTAAATTATTGAGCCCTTCTGTGCCTCAATTTTCTTATCTATAAAATGGGGATAATTTTAGTTGCCACCTGATACAGTTGTGAGGCTTACAACAAACATATGAGCCACTGAAACTGATCTTACACAGTGCTAACCCTTATTGGCTATGATAGTTTACCAGTAATATTGCTAACAAGTGATGTAGAATTATTTCTGAGTCGTGCTTGCTGTTTTAGTGAGATTATTTCACTTAGATTTTATTTACTTTTTCATCAACTCAGAGCTGAGTTTTTTTGGAGGGTAAATGCCTCACTCATTTGTAAATATTTATACAAACCTTAATTATTGAGTTCTAAAGAAAACAATATGGAAAAGGGCTTCTATCATTACATGAGGCCATATCCAGAGTAGATAAGTTTCAAAACAGTATATATCTGAAGTTATTTCATCACAGTTGGAGAGAGTATTGCATACCGTCTTGACCAATTATCTCATTTCAGAGATGAATTAACTAAGGTTCTCCCAGAAAGGGGTGGCCTGGCATATAGCTTGTTATTTGACATCATAACTCAAACAGGCTTAAATCATTGTGAGGGGAAGTAAGTCATTTAATCTTCAGAAAGTAGGTAGCATGCTTGTCAAAACACACTAGGCTAGCACTAGTACTAAGGAAACTCCTGTTCTGAAGATTGAGGAGGAGAGAAGTACCACAGTTGTAGTTTCCAGATGTGATAAGTTGCACTCAAGTGTAATAATGTCTTAGTTTAAAATAGTCTACGGGGAGCAGGACAGTTTATTAAGTAAGCCAGGAGGACATGGGAAACCATATCAGAGATTTGCAGCAAACAGTTAGCATTTAAGACTTGAATTAATCCCTTTAGGGTTCTAAAGAATGAAACAAAGGTCTCTGGGCACAATTCCTGTCATACTGACCAGATAGTATGTTGAAAGTTAGGGAAAACTACAGCTAAGTAGACACACACACACACACACACACACACACACACACACACACACAAACAATACTCTAGATAATTGGGAAATTGTTGGTTCTTCATTCCAATCTCAGGTAGGGTGAATTGGTTTGTTTCAGGAATTGGACATAATGAAGACTACTAATAGAAGGTTTATAATTAAATGACCATGTAATGGATTGATCACCCAATGTAGGATGCTTTTTAGAGCGCGTGATCCACAATTAATAATTCTATTTGGATAATATTTTACTCTCAGGATGTGCATGTACCTTACTTGGGCTTGTCAACCATATGTGATGTGTTACACTGCTCATGTTTGGGTATTTAATTTTCTTACTTTGGCCTGGGAATAACACAGCACCTTTGTGAGGATGTGTGTCTACGTTAGGTTTGTTAGGTTGTGCATTGTCTGAAAGATGGTCTGCTCTGACAAACCAAGCAAGGATGGCTTCAGGTAAGATGACTCAGGATACAAAACCCACTAATTTTCTTATAGCTGCTTAATCAGGTATAGAACCCAGGTTCCACTTTCAAGTTCAAGAATTTCCCATGTGAGAACCTTAGTACACTGATTCCACAGAATGAATTATTTATTTTATTTAGCGATAACAGATTTTTAAAGTCAATTTATAAAAGCTGGGTTTAAAAAATTACGCATACACACATTATGTATATGTAGATACCTTGAAACACCATGATAGATTCAGAGAAGGAAGAAATAGTAGTGTAGAGAATATAGAATTATTTTTCCTTCCAGAGGATATTTAAGAACATTCAGTATATAACCACATGATGCGAATTTCTATGGAGAGTGATGGGATGAAATATCCAAACTTGCTTGTCTGTGGAACTATTTAGTCTCAGCATTTCTTGTGGGTCTAGCACCTGCGCTGGTGCCCTCACTTGGGAAGTATTGCCTGAAATGTGCCTTTTCCCGTGTCACAAGCATGCAAGCTCTGCCCCATCATTTTCAGAAGGTCTATCAGCTGATCTCTATTGAAGTAGGTGGCACTTGCATTGTGCCATGAAGACCAGGTAAAGTTCAGGTGTTTAGGGGATCAGATGAAAGGTATTTCTGGTAGCATAACCAACATTTATGCAGCACTGAGACAAAAATTCCCAGAAATAGTGAGAGGAGCATGGTACCTGTGTAGGATGCCAATGAGTTGCAGGCATACTGAGATTGAAAATTGTGATCTAAGGTTGTGTTTGGTCCCTTAGTTCAGCAGGTGGCAATTAATCCTGAAGGAGCCATTGCATGATCAAAGGTGTGCTTTCATCACAATAGTCTGGTAGTTGGATATGGGATGATTTGATTTGTAAATCCAGGGAGAGCTGGAGCTTATCCTGGTGAGAAGTAACTAGAATAGGGAAATAGCAGAAGGAATGGAAAGACGGGTCACATTTGATAGTCAAGACTTGATGACTGAATAAATACATATAGATATAAGTATACACATACCTTTTTACACGCAAAGATGTTTTATGTTATTTGTATTGTTTCCCTAACTTGTATTTATAATGTATGCACAAATATCCCCCTCATAACAAACTACCTGTTTAACAGCTGTTCAGACTTCCTACTGAGGTATGCTGATCAAGCTTATGCCTCACTGCTGGGATTTATGACCTGCATTCAGACTTAGGACACAAGAATGTGAGTGGAGTGCTGTCTTATGATGTCTTCTATAGTACAGTACTATAATTTTGTCAGTTATACTGTATAGTACAGCACTATAGCTTTGTTCTGTTATACATAACAGTAGTATATGTAAGAGTTTTGAAAATAAAAGGAAAGTCATCAAATTGGAGTTTCTTTTGATCAATTCTTTGTTCTGAATATTGTAATGTACATACTACAAACAGTTCCTTCTTTAGGGACCAAGTCACTGGACAGCCTAGTTGAAGGAACAAACTCAGTCACTAAATGAGGGGTGTCTGTATAGCATTCCATGATTTAGCTACATGAGAAGAGGAACTTTGTTCTTCACTGCTATTTCCCCAAAGCTTACAATTATACTTATTATAATAACAGGATTCAATTAAAATTATTGAATGAATGATTTATAAGTGAATAGGTACAATTGGTCATCTTTCCATTTTAGGAAATGTAAAATTTTCTTTTATTTGATTATTGTACTATGTATAAAACATTGTGACAGACTAAAACAAGAGTAAACATATTAGAAATGGAAAAAAATTCCAAAGAGTTCTGGAAAATATAACAGAATATCACAAAGAAACCAGAAGGTTTGAGGGATTTCTGAAGTACAAGTAATAAGTTTGGTTGGATGGCTAGAGAAGCTACAGTATAATCAACACAAATCAAAGCATGTTTAGAGAAAACTAGAATACAGCTATAGTTTTCAGTAGATCTCTCCAAGAAATTCCACGATTAGGATGGGTCAGACATCTGGAAATTAATGAGAATTGCCATGTTAA
This sequence comes from Fukomys damarensis, assembly GCF_012274545.1. Classification (NCBI taxonomy): domain Eukaryota; kingdom Metazoa; phylum Chordata; class Mammalia; order Rodentia; family Bathyergidae; genus Fukomys; species Fukomys damarensis. The sequence goes on from NW_022900926.1 coordinate 43,907,810, forward strand.
CATTCCCTTGCCTTTCCTTTCTCCCTTTTCTTTTCTCTGTCCCTCCATATATGCAGTGTTTGGATCTGTGGTTTTCAAGATGAAGTCCAGAAAGTGGCTCATAAAACCAAGGGGGTTCATCTGGGGACAGGAGATGGATTTGGTCTGTTGGGGTTGTTAGGATGGATATGGAACATGACCAAACCCAAGGAAACCTTGGAAGCCCCCCATAGACTCAGAAAAAGGAAGGAAGGACAGTGGAAGGAAGCTTTCTTTTCATATCTGCCTCCAGAAAAGGCTTCGTATTTTCCCCAACTTATCTACTTTTTGCCTAGCAATATCACTGGTAGCAACCTGAAGAGGTTTCTGTGAGCATCTAATCTACTATATTGATAGAAAAAGAAGTTTTGAAAAAATGCTGTTAAAATTATCTGAGAAGTGATTTTTGAATTGAGAATATTATATTCATTTAAATGCTATTTGAAATAAGGATAAATAAAGACATACAAGTTATACAAAACTCAGAAAGTTTACCACTGTTGTGCATGCTCTGAAAGATGGTCTGCTCTGACAACCCAGGAAAGGATGGCTTCAGGTAAGATGACACAGGATACAAAACCCACTAATGAATAAAGCTTCTAAAAATCAGTAAGAGTAGAGTAAAAATTGTTGATATTATGTCTGTGAAGCATAATGCAATTGTTAAGAGTGAGTTAATTACCACAAAAAAGCAGCAACCTCTTGTTTTAAGTAGGCATAGTAAGAGGTGAAAAGAAACAGAGACACAAACCCCTTCATTGGAAAAATGAAAAGACAAGACTGCATTGCAAGAAAATGGAAAGTAATAGGAGCATGGTAAATGTCTTAACTGTGTGGATAAAAGTCAAAATTAAGTGTCTAAAAGAATATTTAAATAAAATCTAAATAGAAGGATGAAACAAAGACAATTTACACCACAGAAACCTATAAAAGCGTTGAGTTGAGAGAAAATTAGGCACCAAATTTGGATATGAGGCAAGACATTAAGGTAAGGAGGTTGCTTATTATCTATAGTGCATAGGATTGCTCTATCCCCAGGATACTATTCTTTCTTGACTAAGTCAGACATCTATTTTTACTTCACCCTTCAGAAAGCAAAAACAGAATTTGTGGATAAAATAGATTCATTGAGATATTATGTTCTTGATACCAAGCACAGGAGAGAGGTGGAATAGAGAATATGACTGATGTGTGCAAGATGCATGGATGTGTAATTTTTCCTTAAAAAGAAGTCAATCCCCCCATCCTACACTGTATTTCTGTTTTCTACCCAACTTTAGATTCAGGCAAATAAAATTCTACCCTTCCTGGAAGAATATCGCAAGACACTTCTTGGGAGAGATTGTGTCAGAGTAAAGACTGATGGGCAATGGCACTCAGAAGGCTTATGAAATCCTGAGTGCTCTGATTGCACAATTAAGATATGAATGGACAGAATTTTGGTTTTTATCATGAGAGAGTAGTGAATTTCAGGTTTATCTCCTCCTTTTCATGGCGTGAAAGTGGTGGATGTATTTTCAGGCATTGGTCAACAGAGAGCACAAGCCTGTGGTCCTTGGGAGAAAGGAGACACACAGGAGGTTGAATTTCTATCTGAAGACACAGCACAGGGAAATTGAACCCAGCCAAAGAGCAGCAGTCTCACACCACAGAGCATTCAGAGTTGGAGACCAGGGCTGCTGATGTTGGGGTGATTGGTAGAGCAGGGCACCAGACACAAGGGAGCTCTGTGGAGAGTCCCAGAAATCTGCATAGGAGTCTCTTGTGTCTTTGGCCAAATAATTATACAATCATGTAGTGAGTATATTTCTACAAGGACTGGCATAGAATATCTACTGAGATGCTTGAAGTCAGCATACATTCTAAAGCAATTGAACAGCATAGAACTGGAAGATTTTTGAGTAATGATCAATTAGTGTGAAAAGACTTCACCCAGTATTAGGGCATTGATTTGAAAAAGGCAACACTTTAGGAATGAGGATATTTTATCTTTCTTTTATCAGTACATCTTTCCAGTTATGCAGTTAATAATCATTTTATGGTGTTCACTTCAGCAGTACATATACAATCATTCTGGGGAGGGATTACGTGTACATATCATAGCTTGTTTTTCTTTTTATTAATCCTTTTTTCTCCCCTTTCCTCCCTCCTCCTTCAATTCTTTATCCCCTTTTTCATTCTTGTTGATATTATTAATCTTAGCTCATGTTATGGTCTATGATGTTCACACTAATTGAAATTATTGGGTTCCTGTATATGGCATAACTTTATTCTACTTATTTCCCCTTTCTTTCCTCCTCACTCTTTGTGCTTTTTCCATGGGACCATTTCCTTATTGCAAGAGATCCATCTCCTTGTCCACTTCTATGCACCCTTTATTATTCTCTTTATACTTTGCCTCACTCAAATAAGAGATATCATATGGTATATAAGCTTGTGTTTGGTTTATTTCATTCAACATTATATTTTCCAGGTGCATCCATTTTCCTACAAGTGTCTTAAATCCATCATTCTTTGTAGCAGAGTAGTATTCCATTATAAATTGATACCACATTTTCTTTATCCACTCTTCTGTTGATGGATATACAGGACTTAGGTACTATGAACTGTGCTGCTATAAACCCTGGTACACATGTATCATGTAGTATGATGTCCTTGGGGAAGATACATAATGGGGATAATTGGGTCATGTGGAGTTTCTAATTTCAGTTCTTTGAGAAATCTCCATAGTAATTTTTGTAATAGTTGTACTAGATTACACAATGAAGAAGGGTCCTTTTTTCACCACAGCCTCACCAACAATTGTTATTGTTTACTTTCTTAATGACTTTCAGGAATGGGGGTATTTTAACCCTAGAGCAGTTATGGTGAAACTTTCAGAGCTTTTAATTATAACAAACAGCCTGCTGTGGCACCCGTGCCATAGGTTCACCAACACTAGAGTAAAGCTAATCTAGACCCACCCAATTACGTTCTGAAAATCAGGCTTAATAGGACTAAACTATTCTTCAGTAAATTAGAATGAAGTTCTTCAGTAAATTGTTAGGGTGAAGCCAAATGCTTGTTAAAAGAAGAGAACAAAATTCATATTTCAGAAATATTGTATCCACAAGGTTTAGCTTACAATAAAAAATGTGAAGAAAAATAGAGTAAAAATAAAATCAATAGATACAGAATGACAGAGATGTGAATTTGCTAGAAAATACTTTAAAACAATTATAAATATGTTAGAAGTTTTAAAGAAAAAGACACAAAAGCAAGGAAATTGAAACTATTTTAAAGAATTAACAAAAATTATAGAACTGAAATTTTATTTGAAAGGAAAATTTCAATAGAAAGGTTGAACATGAGATTGGACTCTAGAGAGCATCAGAGCATAAGACCAGTGACTTGAGAACAGCTTTCCCAAAATATGAAAAGCTGAAAAGGCTATCTAAGCTGAAGAACAGAAAAAAAAAAAAGAGAGGGAATAACAAAAAAATACTCAATAATCTGTGGTACAGTGTTAATTCAATATTTGTGCAAGTCGGATTGCAAAAGGAAAGAAGAGGTAGGAGAGATGGAAGAAATATTTAAAGAAAGAATGACAATAACTTTCTAAATCTGGTGGAAACTAAACTTACAGATATAAATTTAAAAATTCAAATCAGAAGAAATATAGAGAGTCATTGGCATTCTTAATGTTAGGAAGTCAGTTCTCCCAAATTAAAATGTAGAGTCATTGCAATTCTAATAAAATATCCTTTTTCAAATTATTTTTTGGGTTGTAACTCTAAGCTAATTTTTGAAAAATTACAAAAATACAGTGATCTAGAATGATCAAAGCTACCTTGCAAAAGAAACTGCCTAATATCATGTCTGTTATGGTTTAAATTTAAAATCTCCCCAAAGAGTCATGTGTTCAAAGGTGGGAGAACTGGAAGGTGATTTGATCTTGGGGGTGCTATGCTCATCAGTGGATTAATCCATTGATGAGTTCATAACTGAATTTGCTATTAGGAGTGGGGCCTAGTCACTGGATCATGATCTAGAAAGGTGTGTGTGTTCATGTCCCTAAATCCTCCCTTCTCTCTCTGCTATTATTACTCCTGACCTTATGGTTCAGAAGCCTTTGGAACTGGTTTGCAGGAGTTTAGCAAAGTTTGGAAATGTAGACTAGAGAAACCCAAAAATGTTATAAGTAGAGCTTGATTGATGATTCTGGTTGGAGCACAGAAAACCAGAATGCTAAGAGGAGTGAGGACAGTAAAGGCCAAGGTGATGTTTCAGATAGGAATGAGAACTCAGTTGGAAACTAGATTAGAGGCCATTAAGTGTTTCATTCTGGCAAGGAACTTGTCTATATTTTGCCCATGTTCTAAGACTTTATCTGAGTCTGAATTTAAAGGTGGCAGACTAATCTGGCAGAGGAAATTTTTTTTCTTTTTATTGAGTTTATTGGTACAATCTAGGTATACAATACAGTTACATTCATTACGGGGATCCTGTACCTTCACAATGACAGGTCTTGGTTCTCATTTTTTCCCCTTGTCCCTGCCCTCCTTTCACCCCTTCCTCCCCTCCCCATTTACAAACACTTTATTTCCATTTTTAAATTTTCTCATTTTTTTTTATTTTCCCTTATTCCCTTTCCCCTACCCTTCCCACTTTCCTTACACCTTTAGCCCTTTTCTTCTGGCAGAGGAAATTTTAAGGTAAGCATTGGAAATTTCCAGTGTTCAGGTTCTGGCATGGATACTTTTAGCCACATCTGTAGTGAAAAGACAGAAGAGAAAAGTAGAGTGTAAAGCTATGCAAAGTTTGCAGTTTCGTTGGGAAAGAAGCCCGTGTAAAGTTGGGGCCAAGAAGAATGTAGTTACTGAAAAGATGAATAGCACTAAACAAGAGACAAGTACTTTGCACCAGGACAAAAGAAAGATGCCTTGAGGGTATCTCAGGCTTGGGTGAAGATTCAACCTCTCACAGGTTCAAGGATATAAATGGTAAACTCCTTTGAAAGACTTTCCTGTAAGATTAGAACCCCAGGGTAGGGGAAAGGAAATAAGGGAAGAGAAAAAATATGAGAAAGTGAAAAAATGGAAAAAAGCATTTTTGTAAATAGGAAAGGGAGGAGGGGATGAAGGGAGGGCAGGGGTATGGGAAAAAACTAAGAACTAAGATCTGTCATGTAAATGTACACGATCCCAATGATGAATGTAACTGTACTGTATACCTAAAATGTACCAATAAACTCAATGAGAAAATAAAAGATTAGAACCCAGGACATCACTAGGGCCACTTAGGGGCTAAGTTCATACATTCAGGCACTCAGAGGCTGCAGTGGTCTTGGCATAAGGGAGCTCACCTACAGCTCAAGCTGGCAGCATACCTTGGCATTATCCACACAGTGCAGGCTTTGCAGGCTTGCAGAATTGAAGAATTGTGGAGTAGTGGAGACTTCCACCCAGATTTCAAAGGAAGGTTGGGAGGCCAGAAAATGTGCTCCTGAGAGGGTGATATATGAAGCTGTGTGTGAAGCTGAAGGTGGGGTGAAGATCCTAGGAAGTTGGAGATACCAGGAATGTCTGCTGAAGAAAGCTTTAGGAGTGAGCAGAGCCAGTTCAAGAAAGTTCATGTGGGCTGCAATTGGTAAGGCCTTAGAGGCAGGGCTGCCCAGACTCTTTGGAGCTCATAGCTTAACCAGAATCTGCCCCAGGTGCTGGATATGAAGTTACAGGATTTAATGTTTGCTCTGCTGAGTTTAGGCCTTGCTTTGGTTTGATTTCTTTCTATTCCCTGATTCCTCTGTTTTGGAATGGGAATGTTTAACTGTGTGTTAGAAGTCTTTAAATTTGCTTTTGAGTACTATAGGACGGCAAAGGCAAACCTACAGCATACATGCCACTATGGACTGTTTGTATCATTGAAAGCTCCACAGGGTTCACACTCACTGTTTTAGGGATTCACAGCTGAATTTGCTTCTGTTTCAGAGGACGTTGGACTTAGACTTTTAAGTACTGTTGAAACTGTTAAGACTTTGATAACTCTTAGAGATAAACTAAGTGGATTTTATTTAATGAGGCAGACATGAGCCTTTTAGAGAACAGGGAAGAATATTATAGCTCATATCTAAAATGTGCCCCAAATGTCTCTCGTGCTCAGAGATGGAACATTTGGAAGTTAATTGGATCCTAGGGGTGCTATAGTCATCAGTGGACCAATCATTAATGAATCATAGCTGCATGTGCTGTTAGGAGGCAGGTCTTGGTTGGAGGAGGTGTGTTACTGAGACATAACTTGAAAAGGTGTATTCTTATTCCTGACTCCTTTCTTCTCTCTCTGTTTTCTGGGTTGAGAAGGTTTGCTCTACCCCTTTCACCTTACTGTTTCATCTTTGGAGCCATCTGACTATGGACTAAACCCTCTGAAACCATGAGCCAAACTAAATTTCTTTCTTTTTTTTTTACTAACAAAGAAAATATTTTTAAAAAACATTAGTTAATACACTGTGAATCACAATCTTAAAACAACAGCCAAAATGTTAGAGCACAAGTCATAGAAAAAAAAAATCTCTTGCAAAAAAGAAATAGTAATAGCACAAAAAACTTCTTTAAATTGCTGGTGCTGGGTATTTTGTCCCAGTGATAGGAAGGTTACTAACAAGATATTTTACTATAAATCTATAGTAGTCAGTTGGCTTTCTAACAAGACGTCACATGTAAGACAGGTTCTTTTGATGAAAGTGTGTTTGAAACTCTTGAGGTAATATCAGACCTAGACAAGGGGAGAGTTTAAAGGAAATGTGTGAGAGGTAAGAAAATATATCATCACAATGAAGTATTTAGTGATCTTTGAGACTGTAGGAGAGTATTGGTGGGGGAAAATGCTGGATTTTATGGGGCTAAGGAGTAAAAGGGTGCCAGTGAAATGAAGACAGCTAATGGAGATCAGAAGGGAGCCAGACAGGAAAGAATGAAGCAGCTAAGTATTATGTTTGGGCACTGCCTTCCTTATGTCAGTACTTACTATGATGAGTTCTAGACATTGCTTTCTTAAATTAAGTGTTCTTTGATTGTAGCTTTGATCTTTAGTGTGTCACTTGATTAAAAAAGATAAGACTCGAAACGTCTCTCAACTCATCCACTCTTCTAGGGACTATGAAATAGATTTTTAGACAATCCTAATGCTTGGCTGGTTAAATTACTGCTAGTTGTTTTAAAAAATATTTATATTTTTAAATTCATTTGGGCTCTTGCATACATTCCCCCCTTGGGAAAATTTTTGTTTCCTAAAACATTTAAGATTATTTTTCATGGGAAATCCCATTGTATTTTATCAATATTGTGGACTTTGTCTTTTACACATTTAAATTACATGTATTTATTTAACTATCTTATCTCCAAATTAGAAACTAAATTCCCTGAGGCTGAGCTCTATGTTTAATTCCTCTGATGAATGAATGGATGAAGGTATGTATCAGTGCTAGGTTATTGATATTAAAAAACGCATTGCACCATCCCTATTTTTTGTTTAAAGTGATTCTTTAAAAAACTTATGCTATGTGTAATACAACTAATTTACTTTTTTGGACAATGTCTGTAACTATTTAGAAGCTAATTTGAAAATACTTTGCATTCCCTAATCAATATTTTTCTCTTGTTAATGAAGTCAAAGACAATTTTCCCTTTCTTTCATTTGCTTTTGAGTTTTCTTCTCTTTTCTTTTCTCCCTTCCTCCTTCTCCCCTCCACTTCTCTCCTCCCTACTCCTTTCCCTCTCTTTTCCTTTCCTTTATTTTAGACTCACCACTTTTATTCAGTGTGTATCTTCAGGGTTGTGTGCCTACAGACAGAGGTCCCGTGGAAAGCGCGGTTGAGTTGGTTGCTGTACTAGGTCAGGGGTATAGGATAGAAGCTGACCTCGTTAATCTCTTGGAGACTTATTGGGTCCCTTGCGTCAGTATTTTCTTAGTGAAACACGAATCCTGATATGGCAGTTATGTACTGTGTGGGCAGAAGAGGTCAAGGAGGCATAGTTTCACATGTGAAAGAGCTTTACCTCCTTCACATAATCAGGCAGTCAAGATAGACAAATAGGATACACCATAAACAGGACTCCTGGGGCCTGGTTCAAACTGTAGCCGAGTCTTTTTTAATGTATAGCAACTCATTTAACCTTTTCAGTTGATTATTAGTGCTACCATATAGCCAGTTTTTGAGGAAGGAAGATGGTGAATATAAAATGGATTGGGAGGGAGAACCTCAAAATGGAAAAGAGGCATGGTACTACAGTAGTTAGGAGCTTGTGACCTTGGATGAAGTTAGATTTTAGGCTGATTCTTCTACTTGTTATACAACTTCGGGTAAATTTTGTTAACTTCACTGAGTCTGTTAATTCCTACCTCATATGGATATAAGAATTATATAAAGTATGTAGAACACTTGGCACACTGTCTTATTTGTAGGTAACTCTCAAAATATGCTGAATATCATATTATTTATTAAATACTTAATGAGATCATACAATTGAGAAAGACAATAAATTTGGGCTCTGAAAACTGTTATGCAAAGTTAAGGTGTGATAACATATGTCTTTGTTTATTACACTATTGTCCTACCAGAATTGCTGTGTGAAATAGGCTTTGCCACTTATTTGAACCTAAAATCTTACATATATGTTTATACTGCTCTCTTTTTAAAAAAGGAAATTCAAGAAATATTCAGCATGAATGCAGCCTCTAATTCATCTGAACAAGTTAATTGTGCCATTTTTGTTTCTCAGGGACCCTTTGTATTGAATGAGTTTATGATATTAGCCTATTTCTGTCATTTCAAGGATTATTAAGAGTGATTGAGCCCTAGTTTCACTGAATATTTGCTATGTTTTGGCTAAAAAAGTCATTATCTTTCCTAGGTTTTATAATACTACTGAGTAATTGTTGTATTGCTATACAGGAGTCTGAATCAGCTTAGGTAAACTGCTCTTAACTTCTACCTGAGAGTTGTAATTTCTGCCCTCAGTACAAAACAGTGAGCTCTATAAAGCCCTGTGAAAATGACCCTATTAATGATTGGCAGAGGGATTTTCCCTGAGACTTGACAAGATTATTTCCTTCTAAAGTTACAGCTTCATCAGCTGGAGCCATCTTGGTCTAAATAAACACTGAGTGGAATTTTCTCAGAGAAACCTGACACCATGCAGAAATATGTATGCTTGTTTTGAGCTTGACTGTGGGAATATAATGATTAGATTTATTCTGAGCCTTTCAAGGACTGAAAGTTTAGATGGCCAGTGAATAGGCGTGATGCTATGGCATAAGTTTGGGCAGTAGAATGGCCCCACATTAGGAGTCTTGATTCTACAGAGGAAGTGAATGAAGAATAAGAAGTATTCAAATTAATTTGGTGCCTGATTCACTGAACAACTTTGGATAGCTCATTTTTAAATCTTGTGCTTTAGGTTTTGGATCTGTGACCTAGAAGGAATATATGAAAGTCTTAAAACAGAATGTAAAAATTATAACATGTTACATTATTGGTATATTTAATTTTTCAAGTAAGAGAAAGCTTACTTTGTCACAGGTGCATTTCATGAAGAAAATGTAGTAAAGCATAGTCTTTTTGAGGCCAGATAGAGAATTAAAATATTAAAAGCACACAGTTATAAGCAGATTCCCTTCCTACATATGGAGGATCTCAGATAGTTGAATGGATGTTAGAAATTAGGAATCATAAGTTTTGTTAGCATTTGGATGTGTGATTCTTTATCAGACAAGTTAAGCTTTTTTTGCTAAAGCAATAAAATGTTATTAATTTTGAGTATAATATATATTGCATTTCTTTTTGCAAGAGCAAATAGTCATATCTGTCTTGAGAATCAAAAGGCAACTCAGTAAATTTGGGGAACTTAGATTTTCTTCTTAGTGATGTCCCCTTAAATCTTGCTTCCATGGGAAGATCTTAATCCAACTGGGCAACTCTACCTGTAAGTCTACTCTACCTGTAAAGAACCACAGCCACTACCTCTAAAATGCACATCTTTGTGGAGAAATGTAGGAAGCCTGAACAGAAAGATGCAAAGCAGTTTAAGCCTAGAGGGTGAAGAAATTTGGGTAAAAGTGAACAGGAAGGATATTTCACTTTGGATGAAGAAGAATATGATTATTCAGATACTGAAAGTGTTATGTATTTGGATTTCATCAAATTAAAAATCAGCTCAGAGAGAAAGAATTCCTGTCTCATAGGATGTTACTTTAGAGGAGAAGGAGAACCAGAAGGAGAGAAGCAGAGGTATTGGATAGAATTATGAGTATTGAAGTGGTTTTGATCAAAGCTGATATTCAGAGATAGAGGTCATTTATATGATATTATCATTTGTATGAGTGGATGTTAACTTGTTATTGCTTCAGGTATGAGATTTTTCTGTATGATGTTTGGATTTTCTGCTTCTTTTCCTACTGGTACATTCTAGTTCTAAGGTAATTGAACTAGTCTCAGTCTGCTAGAGGCTAATCTAGTTACTGTCATCTTGATGTCTTCATGCATTGCTTTTATCACTGGCAAGAGCATCAGACAGGACCACTTCTGGCCCTTCAGTTGTTTTCTGCTAAGGTCAGCTGATGTAAGACTCATGGCAGAGGAGTTGATAGAGGAACATTTGATCCTAAAATGGCACAAAGCATCTCTCTGGTTGCCTTTCTTTATGGAGATGGGATTTAGCTCTGCAATGCCATGTCTGCCTTGCAAGCACAAAGTCCTGAGTTCAATCCCTGGTACCTGGAAAAAAGAAACAAACAAACAAATCAGAGGAAGAATTTCTGGATGAGAGAATATTTTCAATAAAGTATACAAGAGATCATTTCAACTACTCCTGGAGAAAGAAAATGTGTCCTTCTAAGGGAGAAAGAAAAGAAGTGTGCAAAACCAGCATTTCAGTGAGGAATAAGTTGTCATTTAGAGCTTATACACTGAACCAGGAACCCAACCAAATAAAATATGCAGTCAAACAAGCAGGTAAAAAAGGAATGTCTTGATCTTGTGGGTCTTTCAAAAGAACATCTAGCTTTTTTAGATTTGATACTCACTAAGCTAGTTTCCTCAAGCTTTCACATTGGATGGAGAAGTAGAAAAACATAGAATGGGTCATTTTGAAGTTTCCTTACTTCTAGATAAGTGTGGGTTACTTTTTCCTTAAATTAATGAATATTTAAGAATATTTAACTGATTTTTCAAGTTTCTCTCATTTGTCTCAGAGAATGCATAACTCCTTGTAGTTATTCCTTCTGTGACCACTGTCTCCAGTGTCCTCTTCTCTTTTATTCTGAGAACATGAGGCACTTGCTGAGCATTTTGAAGTTTGATGGGGCTCTATGGCTTGCTCAGAATGTGAGTAGAAGTATTGCACTTGGTGTCTTAACTCTCCCATCATCCTTTTTCCTTTCACATGTTGACCAAATAGCTCAGAGTGTAGCTGCAATGTATGCCAACATATGGGGATGGTTACTCTGCCCCAGAAAGTTGCTAATATTTGTTGTGCACATTGTGAGAAGAAATAAACTTATAAACAAGAAGTATATTTATACCATCGACTGAATAAACTATCTTTAACAAGTGGCTCTTCACCTTATGGCTGACTCACTACATTCCACATGGTGTCTTTACTTTTTATGTACTAATTTACATAGAATCATAACCTAATTGGCATTGTTGATGGTAACTATGACCAGTGAGGCTATGAAATGGAACCATTAGGCAGAAGTTATGGACGAATGGCATTGGGTAGGGAAAAATGGCAGAACATTCAGCCTCTATCATTCATTTTGATTCTCCCTCTCCTCCTTTTTCACCAGTGTTTTTCCACTCTTAACGGTTCCTACACCCTAAAGATCTTTGTGGAATTTTCCAGTGCTGAGTGATTAATCACCTTGTTTTGCAGTGCTGTTGTAAATGGGGATGGGAGGGTTGTGGGAAATAACTGTTTCTTGCATTTCTGCCTTGCTAAGTCTATTTACCCCTAAGAAATGCTGGAATACTATGCATTAAGAAAATTTGTCCAAATGAAGCAAATGTCTATATCTACAGTCTATATCCATATCCACACTTCTACATGACATATTTAAATGTATTTTCTATACACTCATGCTCTCTCATGTCTCTTTCAATTTCACTTTTTAAAATTTTAGGCATGAAGACTTAATCTCAAGGGAACACAATGGCTCAAAAGGATTTAGACAATAAAGAGATGAGCTCACAGGTGAGCTCAGGTGTCATAGGACTGGGGTGATTTAGCAGCTCGGGGCTCTTCCCTTTGTCTCCACTTTGCCTTGCATAGCATCAGACTCAACCTAAGCTTGCTTCTTTGTGGCCGCAGGATGACTGACTGTGGCTCAAAAGGGCAACTTGCTTTCCTATTCACATCACATGTGAACAAAAGAGTCTTCATGGGCACAGTCTCCGAAGGAAGAAGCTTTTTTCCCAGACCTCAACAAATGTCTCATCATTCATTGCTCCAAACTGAGTTATTGGTTATCTTGTTATGTGCTTAGGGTGAAAGTTTTGCTGATTGGTTTTGGCCAGGGGGTGTCTACTGTGGGATTTAGAATGGACTTAACCCCACCCCATGCATCTGCATAAGAATATGTGACCAGTGAAGCCTAGAAAGAAAGTCTTGAGGTTGTTGATGAATGAGAAGCTGGAGGGTGGTGACTAAATAGTGCTTGGCCATAGTGGCTTTGCTTTTCTCTTCATAGCTCCACACTGAGGCTTCTGTTTGTCCTCACTGTTCTTTTTGATGCTTGAAGGCATTGATCTTGGGTGGGATTTTGAGAGGGATAAAAACAAGGCACTTATGGTTGCTAAACTTTCTTTAGAATTTAGTAAGAGTGTTTGCTATTAGTAAACAACTGAGAAATCATAATAACTTCATAAAACACCCATACCTGCAGTAACTTCAGGATCTCAAAATCAATGATGTGTTTCTCTTGTGATGTACATCTTTGATTCAGAATGACAGTAGTTTTTTGAAATGATGCACCAGCTCCCAGTCAAGATGGTTCATCATTCAGGTCTATGCCGGACAATTCTCTAATACCAAAAAAGACCAATCTAGGGAAACAAATGGTCTGTTCTAGTGTTTGCTTCCTATAATGTATCTTCCCGAACATACCACCAATACTCCCAATATACCTACTCAGTGAATATGTATTTCCACAAAGCATGGTAGACAGAGCCACCTGACCTACACCCTTCATGTATTCATATCCAAATCAAAGGTCACGACAGTTGGGGCTCATAACTGTAGAACCAGCCACCTAAAAATACTGGCATTTAGTTCTTTCTTTCCCAAGGAGGAAAGTATACACATCAGGAACAAATATGTTTTCTTTTGCTTCTTCCTGGTACTATTCATATAAATTTGAAGGACATAACTTGATGACTTTCCTAAGACATGGTAATAATGGAACAATATGACTAGCAGAGGGGGGAACGGTGGTACTCCTATGATACAAAAATGAAGGGCTAGTTCTTTAATCCTGGGACATTATTTACAGATTACCAGTGGTTTTAGTCATCATGTCAGCCATTCTATAGAATTCTCAGATTTCTCTCATTGCTGGGGCGAAACCTAGGGACTCACATACACTAGGCAAGTACTCTACCACTGACCTACAACCCCAGCCCTCAGATGATTCTTTCATTTTTTGTTTTTGTATTGGGGATTAAACTCAGGTCCTTGTGTTTGTGAGGCAGATGATGATTCTTTAAAGAGATACCTGAAGGCAATGAAATCATAAAGGTCTTTCATTGAAAATCCAGAATTGTGGAACTGGCTCTGCCCTTTGGACTTTGAAAAGGTTTTACTAACTCTACAGAGGAGTAAGATATAGCCCCTACCTTGTGGAATGTACTATTTAGTAGGAGAGGGATAAAAATCCAATAACTATACTATAAGGAAAATGTCATAAAGTGATAGCAAGGGTATTTGTGGTTCAATGTGGAAAACAAGTGAGGGCAAAGAAATCTGTTGGAAAAATCACCAGGCAACTGCCTGGGGATGTGGCATTTGAACTTCCAACCTAAAAGGATGGACAGGATTTGGATAAGGGGAGATAAGGATCAATGGTGTACTAGGCCTAGTCTTACAGCGTACCAGCAGTGACAGCAGTGGTTTCTATTATAAGAAATTGTATTTGGCTCCAGTGTGTGGTTTGAAAGAATATAATCAGGATGGGAATAACTAGAAACAAAGATGTCCCAAGTGGTCACAAATACCAGACTAAGGAGGGTAGATTTAATCCAGGAGGAGATTTCAGAGGCTTTATAAATTTCATAGCCACCCCATTGTCTCATAACAAGTCCCTTAGACCTCGTATCAGAATCAGAATGTTAGCTTTGCCCAACTGTGGCCTGACAACAGGTTAGTCCTAACATGGAGGTGCAGTTCTAGGAAGCTCGGATGCAAATCCATGAAGGATAAAGCTGTGAATGGAGGCAGAAAACATAAGGAATCTGGTGTTAAGGTTGCAGGTGAGAGAAGGCAAAGAATCAATATCCTGGAGGCCATGTAGAGAAACACCAAATGACCTTCTGAGTGATAAAGAGCATACATGATTTTGCTGAGTTACAGAGAGAGGCACACACTGTGGTAGAATGGTCAGAGAGTGGGTGATCTGATCCTACCTCCCTGAGTTTGGTATTACCTACCTGTGTGGTTATAAGCAAGACTGTGGGAACACTTCAGCTCCCACGGTGTTATGAGGAGTTGAACTGAATCCACATTTTTTCTAATGTGAATACTCTTGGCAATTAATAACATAGGGTACCCCATTAGAAAATAAACATTCAATGGTTAAGTCAGTTTGGAAAATGGTGCAGACTCAATTCTATGCTAGGAGTTAGGATGCCAGTAGTGCACTAAAAGCTTAGAGAGTTCTTCAGGAAGAAAGGCAGTTTTACTCTGTTAAGTTCAGCCTTTCCCAATTTAGGTAATAATAATATTATTTACTGTTTTCCTTCCATCTGAGTATCTAATGGCCTTTTGTGAAATTTCATGGAAAATTTTGGACTAAGTCTTTTGCCTGTGCCTTCCTATTCTCACTTTCTGTAATCCTGTGTTACATTTGAAGTTTTCTTCCCAGTCTCAGATTTTATAAATGCGAAGGAAGTTTGTTTCTCTATCCCAGTTAAGTGAATTTTTCCACTTATAATACAGGATTGACTACTATCCCCGATCAACTTTCTTGCAGAGTTGAGGCAAGAAGTTCTTTAAAAGTGTTTTTAAAAGAGCTTAGAGATCCTCTAAGAAAGGTGATCCCTGGTGGATTTGTCATATGGCTTCATTAGACACCTTGTATGCTAAGGAGCTATCAACTTCAGCTTCTAGTTTGGAATCATCATTTTTCTAACTTACTCTATTAACCAGGAAAGAGCTGAAGGATTTTTGCCTTCTCTCTCTCTCTCTCTTTTTTCTTTTGCATCTGTATATAATATAATTTAACCTAGCAAAAAAGACACTGATTGTCTGTCCCACAGGACTTAATTAACTCCTAGCTTCATGGTGCTCCATGGAAATAATAAGAAAAGTAAAAGTTCGAGTGTTCTGTACCTGCCCACTTCCACCTCTGGTGCATAATGAGATGTCAGGAACAGTGACACTGATGAGATGTGTGAGAGATGCTCATTGCAGGAGGCAGTGAACTGCTTGCTTGGCTTCTGGGAGCTCTGGCCAAGTTGGAAGAACTGCGGACCCAGCAAGCAGCCCTTGCTTTCAGAATCCAATTTCTGACATTCTCCCCACTCATCTCCCTGCCACCTGAGCAGTGGTTTTGTTAACCTTTAGCTCTGCCTTCTGCACCCTGGTTGGATGTGATGACAATTGTCATGGGACAGATGCCATGTTTATTACAGTGCCTGTAGCAAATCTGGACTGGAAGTGCAGGATTCTACCAGCCAGCCCTCAGGGGAGCCCATTAAGAAATTGCAAGGCTAATAAAAATCATGCTGGATGAAATTACAATCCTCTGGTGCCACTCTGTGATGGGTTGAATCTGGTTTTACATTTTAATGGAGGCAGTGACTGAAGGCTTGAGCCAGGACCTTTATACCAGCAGTATTGAAGGTTTTATACCTTCTTAACCCAGAGCTGGAATGGACAGCAAGAAGATGAGCTTGCTCCTCTCTTTGTGTGAGGTTTCTGCACACTTGAGATAGGAATTTATTAATATTTTGGATATACTCACAATGTATTGCTGCCAGAAGAAAGCTTCACTCTGTCATGTGGCATGAAATTTGGGCCACAGTTAGTCTTCTAGCCTCTTTTAAGCCTTCAGTGATCATGCCCAAGAGCAGTCTGGGGAGCAAGTGGATCCAATTCTTGTCTCTTGGTAAAAATTACTCTAAAACTTCCTTATACTGGTGCCTTCTCAGAAAGGAAATTGTGTGGCAATAAGGAGGGCCATTCACCTTCACACTGCATTACATCTCCCTGGGAACACTGCAAGGAGGTGAGGCTGCATTCTCTGCTGCATCGCCTTAGCATAAAGCATTTGTAATTTTACTTGGTTAATTGATTGTTATCAAACACTAGAATGAAATAACCAAGTACGCTGGGAAATGTATGTTGTATCTGTGGAAGACTGAGGAAAACAGAATGCAAAACATAGCAGTGTTTTCAGTACTAGCTATGATACCACCAAGAGAAGCCTATTCAGTGTTTTATTGTAAATACTACTACTATTAATAAGAGGAGATACCACTGACTGAACTATGAGAAGCCCTTTTCATGAGCTACTCATTTAATCCTCAAAAGGAATTTGACTTTAAAGTGATGCATGGCCATCCTCATTATACAGATTAATAACTGCTCAGAGATGCTTAGCGGCTTGTTTTAGGACACACAGCTAATTAATAACAGAACAGGGACTCAAATTGAAATACAATTTCCAGGG
Organism: Fukomys damarensis; assembly: GCF_012274545.1. Taxonomy (NCBI): domain Eukaryota; kingdom Metazoa; phylum Chordata; class Mammalia; order Rodentia; family Bathyergidae; genus Fukomys; species Fukomys damarensis. The sequence continues at coordinate 43,924,751 of NW_022900926.1, forward strand.
TCTGTACTATTACTGTTAATTCTCACTTGGAAAATAATTTAAAAGAAGAAAGAAAATCAATTTTCTTTTGTAGACCTTTCCCCAGATAAATCTGGGAAATTGCTATGTAAATTTGTGGAAGTAGATCACTGAGTAGTGGAAAAAGCATATATTGAGTAGCGGAATATATTAAAATTTATTTGCTACTCTCCAGCCACAACTGTGAGTGTGGGTCTGGTTCTGGTGTCCTTGCCCACCACAGCACCTGTAGATCCTGCCTGTTTGTGGGCAATGTCCTGTCATTTGTGTTCCAGGTCTTTTCAGTGAATTTTCTGCTTCCTCTATCCTTCAGCTCTAGAAATTATTTGAGTGTGTGTGTGTGTGTGTGTGTGTGTGTGTGTGTGTGTGATCTGATGTTTTTATCTTTGCTGAAACTACTATAGTAGCAGACAAACTTTTGTTAAGTGAATACCTGAATGAACACAAAGAAGAATGTTCCCCATGTTTGCCTGTAGTGCCAACTACTTTGGCGGATTTAGACAGGGAGACTGCTTGAGCCTAGGAGTCCAAGGTAAACCTGGCAACATAGTGGGACCCTTTCTAAACACAGAAAAAGGCTTACTATCCTGTTTTGAAACTTTTTAGAAGTGGTTGCTGTAAATATTGGAAAACAATACTCTGATCAAAGGCATGAGCTACACCCAGGGTGACTATTCAGAAAGGCTTTACCAATTCAAAGCAAGACAGCTTCTTAACCATGTCAGTTTTGCCATTTGCCACCTGCAGTTTTCTGCAGGCTGCAGATATGGAGACATGCTGGACACAGACAATTTCACGCTATCATTCTAAACTTGTTCGGTAAGTCTTGATAATGTGAGTAGCATTTAGCAGAAAGTCTTCATTTTGCAGTAAGGATGAACTTTATACTTTCCTTTTCTGCTATTTTACTGAAGAAATGGGTGGCCAGATCTCTAGTCTCAGGATGTTTAGTTTAATTTTGCACTCTAAAATTTTTTCTGGGAAATGAGTCAATACATCTTGTAGTGGAAATAAGGGGTGCTATTGTGAGGCAGAATATTTAGAATATTTAGCTGTCCATCAGTTCCATTATTCCAACTTTTCTTCTGAATGTTTTGGCCTCTCTGTGTTACTAATGCAGCACTTTAATGTACAGAGTGAATGGAAGAAATACATTTTCATCTTTTTATAAAAGATATATACTTGGAATCAAAAATTTTTAAAAGAGATCATTGAAAGAGAAAAAAAAAGTGATCCTCTATACTTTCAGAATTCAGTTCTTTTCACCCTGGATAAGAAAATGTTGGTCAATGAGGTCATAAGTTGATAAATGCAGCCTTGGCGTCTTTGTTATGTAGTCTTGGAGCTAGAGTGTGTAAAGCTGGAAGCTCCCGATTTCAGTATGTACAAGCATTGGGTGTAGAACTATGAAGCAATTAAAACATGGTCTCTCTACATAAAATAAGTAAATTTCAATATTGGCAATGCTGGAGTGATATATTTATTGCTATATTTCTTACTACATACCTATCCATGAAATTTATCATTAAGAAAAATTTTAAGATTTGTGTATAATATCTTAAGAAAGTTTTCTTTTCAACATCATGGAATGTTGCCCCTATTTTTTACTGGGCTATCATATACTTCTATGGTATAAGCAAAATCAAATCACAGTTGGCCTGTGTAAGCCAGTGCATTTGTTGGACTTATTTTTCTTTAACTTTTCAAGTAGTTTCAAATATAAAAAGCATAATTTTAGATATAAAAACCATACTCATCACCCTTGCTATGGTGAAGATCTAAAATGTCCCCCCTCCAAAATTTCATGTATTCATAGTTGAGGCTTTTAGTAGATAGTTGGATCATGGAGGTACTGTAGTCATTAGTGAATTAATCCACTGCTGAATTCTTGGCTGAATGTGCTGTTAGGAGTGAGACTGGCTGGAAGGGATGGATCACTGGGTGTATATTATTATTCTATCCTGCTTCTCTCTTTTCTCTCTTAGCTGTCATGGGTTGAATAGCTTTCCACTGTCATGCCCTTCAGTTATGCAGTTTGTGCTTGGAGCTAGTCAACCATGTACTGAACCCTGTGAAACTGTAAGGCAGAATAAATCTTTCCTCTTTTTAAATTGTGCATGTTGTGGATCTTGTCCCAGTAATTCAAAAGTGACTAACCCAGGACATTGGTACCTGAGAGATGATGTTGACTTTGAGACTATACCTGACATGTGGTTCAGAAGCTTTTGAAACTGGTTTGAGGAAGGAGTTTGGAAAGATTTGGAGATGTAGGTTATAGGATCAGAGCTTGTTGGAAAGTTCTGGTCAGAGCTCAGAAGGCCAGAATGTTGTTTGGAATATGAATAGTAAAAGGCCTTCTCATGAGGTTTCCGATGGGAATAAGGCTCTCTACTGGGCAAAGTACTAGAGAACATTTGTGTTAAATTTTGGCAAAAGAATTATCTTCATTTTACCCATGTCCCAAGACTCTGTGTGAGGCCAAATTTAAAGGATGGTTGTTTAATATATCTGTTAGAGGAAATGTGAAGGCAGCCCAATGTTCAGATTGTGGCATGAATATTTCTGAGTGCTTTCATCCAGAATTTCAATAAAAATCAGGAGCATAAAGCAGAGCCAACAGATATAAAAATGTGTAGTTTGTTCAGAAAAGAAGAACACATAAAATTGTGGACAAGAGAAATGTGGTGGGTGAAAAGATTAGCACCATTAAAAGGAAATCAAGAGCTGGGTGAAATGGGAATATTTACTCTTTGTTATTTTCTTTTTAGTTTTTATAGGGGCTCACAACTAAGAGTTTGTCTTGAGTCTTTTAGAGGATACTTTAAACTTGGACTTTTCCGCAGTGTTGAAACTATTAAGTCTTTGGTGATTCTTAGGGATTAATTAAATGCTATTTTTCTTTTGGTAGTATTGGTACTGGGGATTGAATCCAGGACCTTTGTACTTAGTTATATTAATTTTTTTTTACACTTTGAGACAGGGTCTTGCTAAATTGATAGATCACCCAGTTTGGGCTTGAAATTGCAATTCTCCTGCTTTAACCTCTCGAAGTTTGGGATTACAGGCATGTACCACGACACCTGGCCATAAATGCATTTTCCATAATGAGATGGACAAGAACATTATAGAGGCCAGGGGCAGAATATTATGATTTAGATCTAAAGTGTCTCTTCAAAGACTCATGTGCTAGTGGTTAAGCTTTTGAGGGTGATTGGATCATGAAGTGATCCAGTGGATTATACTATTGATGAGTTTATAGGTAAATATTCTATTAGGATGTAGGGTCTCTTTAGATGAAGAGGGTCACTGGGGGTATGACCTATTAGGGTGACTCCTTGTCTTGGCACCTTCCTTCTTTTTCTGTTTCCTGACTGCTATGCTTTGAGAAGCTTTTCTTTGCCATGCCCTTCCACTATGATGTTCCTAGTTTGGAGTCAGCCAGTCATGGAATGAATGTTCTGAAACCATAAACTAGAATAAACCCCTTTTCCTTTAAGTTTTGGGTGCCAGGTATTTTGTCCTGTTGAGGGGAATGTGAGAAAATAGTTATCAACTAATTTACTTTTTTAAAAAAGGTTTCATTGTGGACTATTTTATAGTGGCTATACTTTCAAAAGAGGAGTCTAATAATAAGAATTTTAAGGATGAGGGTGAAGTTTTGACCTGGTTGCCTCATAATTTAGTATTAAAAAATTTCTATATTTTATATTTACTTATACTTGCAGAATCATGACCCAGCTAAGACTTTTCCTGTTCTGCTTTCATGTTCCTTTTCTTATATTTCTATTTTCCAGCCTGGTCCTAATTGAAGGTTTAGATTGATAAAGTCTTAAACTTTCTGGTGTATTTACATTTTAAGGCAGATTTCTTAGACTCAAATAAGTGAAGTAATAGTGGTAGAAAAATTGCAATGGAAGATGATTTTTTTTTGTGTGTGTAGAAATTTTCATGCTTGGTATTTGGTACTCCATCAAATTCTATTGCCTGAGCAACTACTGCAATAAATGATAGTGTGAGTATATTGAAAATTTATTTGTGACAATCACATAATTTATAAATATTTATTTTTTGAAGTATTAGGGATTCACACTGAGCTACATTCCCAGCAACCCTCTCCCTCCAGCCCTTTAAAAATTTTGAGAAAGGAGCTTACAAAGTTACTATGCTTGCTGCTCAGGCTAGGCTCAAACTTGTGATCCTCCTGTGCGAGCATCCCAAAGGGCTAGAACCGCAGGTGTGTGCCACTTGTAAGTATAAGTATTTTTATACATTATTTTCATATAAGTATTTTATACATTATAAGTATTTTTATAATTATTTTCACAGCATGATGGGAGTGGATATTATTAGCTCCATTTTACGGATAGGAAAATGAATGTTCCAAATTATTAAGAGACTTGGCCAGGGCTCCACAGATTATTAAACTGGAGCGGGCAGTTTGAAATGCAGTCTGCCTAATATTAAACTTTCTCTTATCACCGTGCTATATGCTAAATAAATAACTAAAAATGATAGTGAGTGGCATTACTGGGCTGGGAAGAAGAAAAGACAGAAGGATAGAAAAGAAATTTATGTTAATCAAAAGAAAGTTCTGGGTAAAAAAAATCTCATATCTAATGAAATACAAGCAAGGCTACATGGGTTCACTTCAATGTCAAGGACATACCTGTATTTTCTAAATGACAATGGAGATTTTCTTTTATTTTGAAAATTGCCCTAAAAGCAATTATTTTTTTATAGCCTCTATCTGGTTCCCTGGTCCTGGAAAATAAGGAAGGCTTTGAAAGATGGGAGGGGCTTCCTTCATTCCTATCCTGAGTTAGTATGAAAAGATGCCCACTGGAATAAAACAAAGAAATATGCCAAACAAGGGAAGCAAAAGGACTTGGTGAGCAGATACTATCGTGGGAAGAGACGACATCTGCACCAGGTTGTTAAGATGTAGCCAGTCAAGATGGCCGCCGCAGTAACCACGGGCTATGCAAGGAGATAAATGGTTGACCCCAGCCAGTGTCAGGCTACGATTGATGCTACTATCAGCCCTAGTGCCTTCCCAGTGATTTTTTAAAAAAATCTTTGATAGAGTGTGTTATCTAGTTACTGCCATGAGGGCAATAGCCTGGAGGGGTGAAGGAAAAGGAAAGAATAAAAGGTCACTCTAGGACAACAATCTCAGTCCAACTAAATGAGAAAAAAGGATGTAGCTAAAAAAGGAAGAGAATAAATAAATAACAATAAAGCAGTTGCTAGGTGCATGCGTGGCATACGTGAAATTGCTGTTTCCCTTCTCTATGTCTTTCCCTCTCATCTCTCTTTTCCTCTCTCTCCCTCTTTCTCCATTCCTCACTTTTCTCTCTCTTTCTTTCTCACTCCATTATTCATACTTCTCTTCCTTCTTTCTCTTTTTATAAAACAAATAACAGACTGAGCCTTTGCAGAGGGGATTGGATTAGAAGATATAGCTATAGATTCTTTGATTTTTTTTCTCTTAAGTTTTTATAATACTCCAATTTAAGAGTAAATCTTTTTGTAAATTTCTAGGAGACATGAAAATAAAGGCCTTATTTAGCTCCCTGTCTGGAAAATAGTGATTCAAGAATCAAAGTGAAAAACCAAATGAAGCAAAATTCTTCCAGATAGTGGAAAATATGTGTATATAATATGCCATTAGTAATTTATTTGTGGTGAATATGTGAATCCAATTCTGTGAAAGCATTCCTACCCTGCCCTACATACACATGTACACAGAGACAGCCCACAGGTGTGCCTGCCTGTACAGCTTTTTCCATACAAACCTAAATAAACTTTAGGAAAAACAGGATTAAAATTGTTGCTGCTCAGGACTGATGCACCAGTAATTCTATTTCCTATTAATAGTAACTTTAACTGGCTCCTTTAGCTTCAAAGCAAATTTTTGAGAGGGGGGAAAAAATAAGGAGAACTAAAAATTGTGTTTGTTTGATTTTTGGTCTAACAGAGTATGGCTTTAATTAGTTGGGTTTTTTTTTCCTTTTTCTTTTTATTTGGCCTGGAAAAACCTAGATCTCTCTGCTGTGTAGTTTTTGTAGCAGGTAAAACAGTGATACCAGGACAAGAAAACTGAAGTTAGAGTAGACCTAGAGTATACTTTCCTTTGAAGAGAATCATAGTGGATATAAAAATAGCAGTCCCCAAATCAGCTCTGTAAAGAATACAGGAATATATCTTTTGGCAGGTTCCTCCTTTTCTAAAGCCATAGGACATTAGTAATGTGACTTTCTGGCCTAACATCATTGGTTCTCATTAATCATCTTCCGTTGGTGAAACTGGAGGATTTGCTTTGTCATCCTTTCCTCTGTCAAGTGCATTAGAAAGTGCAACAGAAACACCCTGAGCCTACATGGCGGGAGATTTGAGTTCTAGTCCTTGCCAACACCACCATACTAAGAGCCACTGGGTCCTTGACTTAATTTCTCAGTCATAATTTCTCTTCATATATATGATGTCAGTAGTGCTTAACCATATCTGCTTGCAAAATTTTTGAAATTTTAAATGGATCTACAGGTGTGAAGAGCCCCTAGAGGTACTAATGTGTGATTTAACTTGTAATTCTTCATCAGCGTGGACTCCAGTGGCTCCTGAAAAATGCTTACATAAAAACCCGTCATGTAGCTCTTACATTATGGGCTGATTAAGCAGTGGTTCTTGGACATTTCCTTAGGATTATTCAAAGTGTACTCAAGGTAGGGAGATGAAATTTTAGAGCTGGATGAAGAATATGTAAAATAGATGCTGCGCAGTTTGGTTGGTTAATGATTAGAATGAAATACAAATTTAAAATTGAAGTTTATTTTATCAAGAATTTGTCTTTTATTGAAGCATAATTTTATATAACAAAGTATGCAGATCTTAGGTGAGTATACTTAAGATACATATGCATAACATACATATTAAGATACCTATACATTAACATTTGTATATGCTATAAAATCCACATTTCCAAGTCAGGACATAGCACATTTTAGTTACTGGGAAAGTTAATTTTATTACTTATTTTATTTCATTTATTTTATTTGCCATAAATGTTGATGTCAATAATTGAATCTTAAGAAATTGTTTTTTCCCCTTATTTTTGTTTAAGGAAAATATGCAAAAGGCAAGGAGTGACTAGAGATATTAAGCACCTGTCATGCGTCAGGCTCTGAGTCAGTCTCTACTAACTCAGTACGAGTCCTTGAAAAGCGATCTGCATTTCATGGGTAAAGGGCTGAACTTCCAGGAATGCACGTGCCGACCAAAGGTCCCACAGCGAGGACAGAGTGGAGTTAGGGTTTACATTTGTGTTGCTGCCTCCAGGGCCCATTTTCTTCAGTTGGTGAAATAAAACAATTGCTATGGTTTGGGAACTTGAGAGTCTTTTGTGGACTCAGAAATACAGAAAGTTTAATTTTCAGAATAAAACTAAAGAAAAAAACCCCTTGAGGGGAGAAAACTGATTGGGCATACTTTCTGATTGGAGATTCAGTCTGATTTGATCATCTTTCTGTTTCTGAGGCTATATTTTTCTCATCATTTCAGATTTATGAAAGCGTTACCATTATTGAGACTAGTTTTTATGTCACTCAAGGGCATGGACTACAAAGGTCTGCAAACAGCCCCTGGCTCCCTGACTTTTCAGCATTTTGTCTCTGGCATGTTCCTTTGCCTCTGCAAGACTCACTTTTCTCATGTGTAAATAAGGCGAATGAAGAAGATCCTCATAGAGTTTGAGGTCTAAGCAGGCTAAGAAAATGAAGGCTGTGGTGAAGTGCCTGCCATCTACTAAATGCCCAGTCAGTGCTTATTATCATTATGGTTATTGCCATCAGTCTCTAAAGCCTTAAACTTTGGCCCTGATTATCATTGTTGTTATGATTTTCACTTAAATGCTTTCCAAATGCAAATGCATTTAAAGTGCAACCGAAATTGAAGGGGGGCATCTGAGTGGCTAACAGAGTACTCAGACTCTGAGATTATCCAACTGTGCTGTATACATCTTGCCCCAGCCTGTCCTACTCACTGGTGCTTCCTTCACACTCATATCCTCTGTCCTCCTGCTCTGCATAGAGCCTGTTATTGCATGTGATTCCTGCTAGCTGATCTATGTGTTCAGGAGTAGTCTGAGCTCCCTGTACCGTGCCCGGCATATAGTTTGTGCTGTGCCGCAGTTTCCAAATTTCATTCCTGGACCAAACTCCTCATGCTCTGTAAGGCTTTTCTGCACTTTTACTGATTAGAGAATAGGTTCAAACATTTTCTTGATTCTCCTACACCAGCAGCATGAACTTTAATTATTTTGCTTTTTAAAAATAATACCTTGGGGCCTTGAGTTTGATCCCTGGTACCAAAACAAAACACCCACCCCCAAACAAACAAACAAACACCCTTGGACTGGGGCTATAGCTCAGTGGTAGAGTACTTGTCTGGTGTGGGTGAGGACCTGGGAAACAGTATTGAAATTCCAAAAAAATGTGTGTGCCTCAGTAGAGAGCACATGGTTACGGACAGATTTCATTGCTTCCTTGCTGTTGTACTGTAAGTTTTATGTCTGGGAGTTTCCAGGAGTCCCCAGTTCATTCTAACCGATCCTCTGTTCTCTTTACCATTTGAGAAAATAATGAAAATGTATAGATATATCTGGAGAATTAGAACAAAAAGTTCCTGAGTGTAGCCTTGAAAGGCACTTGCTGAAGAAGTACACAGGTTCAGTGAGTGGAAAACGTGCCAATCCCTCCCCCAGTTCTTACCAGTCGTCTTCCTCATAATCAACCCACTGAAAGTATGACATCAGCTTCGTGCTCGTCTGCTTTTAAGCCCTGACACAGTGTTTCCATAGTCATAAGCCAAATGCTGTATATTACTGATATTTCTGTCCTTTTTCCTAATTTAAGAAATAATTACAGCTATGCATGTTCCCAAAGCAGTATTCTTTTTAGTTCTCCCATTCAATTTTTGCTTGCTTTTAAAACTGGAGCTACACAAAGATTAAAAATAAATTGTTGCTGTGACTTGTGCCATTTTGAATTAAAAATATCAAGAGTATATTCTGATTTATTAATGTATTATAAATTATTTTCAGAACTACCACTTGTATAATTTTTAGAAATAATTTAGATGTCATATAGTATGGGAGAATAAAGGAACATATGAGATTTTATTTGGTATTTTAAAAGAAATTATGATCCAGTGTTTCTTGGCGTTTCTGTGGGAAGTCTATCTAGAAATAACAAAAATATCTTTGGACAAAATTCAACTATTCTGTTTTCTCTTTCCTCCTTCTCTAGGTGTAACTCTGAAGTGTCCTTGATGAGTCTACTGCATCCCTGGGCATTTTCTCCTTTGTATTGTGAGGGTAGCTCAACCTTGGTTTGGTGAATGCAAACCTTGAAATTACATGTCATTTCCAGTTCACAGAGTCTGAACTTCCTTTACTTTGTAACTGAGATTTCCTCTCCATTCCTCAGAGGCATTCCAGATTTGGTTATAATTTCTGCTTTTACTTTTACTTGGTCCAGAAATGCCTCAGGCAAAGGATACTCCTACGTTCCCCAGCACAGAACCGGCTTCAGGGAAAGGGTGGTGGTTCTGAACTTCTAACTTATACTGGCATCCAGACATGTTCAAGGTCAAGAATCGGTGCAGGATCACTGCACATGGAACATTGCTAGTGGGACGTGGCGTGAGGTTCAGGCTCATGCTCCCACTTTGTTTTAGTACAGCATGGGGATGGAGACTTACATATCAGTTTGTTCAAGAGCAGGGCATGAGTATCTTTTTATTTCAAGCTCATTCTCTCTTATTCACTTCATTCCTTCTTCAAACAAATCAGAAAGTCTCAAGTCCTCTTTGTTAAGAAGTAAAGAGTTTTTTTCTAGGTCTTCTTATTGGGGAAGCTATTTGGTTAATAATGGATTTACTTTCATTCAAAGAACTAGAATTTTATATGGATGCATCCATACCTTTCCCCCAGATTCACCAATACTTTTAATGGAATTACCAGTAAAGTATAACTATTTTAATGTTGTCTTTCTAAAAATCAATGGCTGGTACTAGAGTCTTGGTGAACTGTTTGTTTTGCCCATTGTCATAAGTCAAAGTTTTCAGATCTGCCATTATAATCCAGCTTGTTATAGAGCAAAGAATTTCTCTAACATTTTCCTGCTAGACTTGAAAACAATTAGAAACGTGACTAGAAAGAGTTAAAATTGTCCCCTTTAGTTCTGAAACCAGACAGATCTGGCAGAGCCGGGATAGCAGGTAAAGGGGTTGCTATAAACACTTTCTCTTGAAAGCTGTTTCTTTTCAATAAACACACCGTTAGGCCTTGGCAAAATATTTCCAGTTGCCTTCATGGGTGGTGCAGTGCTAGGAGCTGTTAGCTCATGCTCGGTTAAATTTCAAATGTCAAAGCTCATTAATAGTGATTTTAGCCAAAGACAGCTTATGAGGAGCTGTGCAAACTTAACTTCCTCAAATAAAATGAGAAGAAAGATGACCATTTAACATTGCTTTTCCTCCTCCTTCTTCACCTCCGCTTTGAGTTTTTGGTTTTATTGACACGTAGGTTTCAAGTTTATATTCCACATTTCCCTTAATTTGCCTTGTCCTTTTATCTTCACCCCCACCCCCAGATAGGCCTATTACAAAGGTGTCCCAATGTTTCTTTGAGTTTTAGGTAAAGTGTTTTGTGTGCTTGAAGCAGGCCTGGAGGCGTCTGTGAATAGGTTAAGACAGTAAGTTCAGCTTTTGAAAGAGAGAAATGTACTGTGATATGATTACATGCTAAGATGCTGTTTCAGCCTTGTCCAAAAACAAATGCAAAAGGAGATTCCATTTACACAATAATGATTTCCTAAACTGAAAGTTTTTACCCATGCAAGTAAGCACCCCTATTATCTGCATCATGGGTAACTTTCACCATGCTAATTACCTTGAAAATTAAATGAAAAAATAATTTTCAAATTGGTGGAAATTTACTTGTGCAGTTACCACTGTGGGTCAACTAGTGTTAGATTCTGTGACAACTAATTAAGAATTAAGCTACCAATTACAAGCTCCACATCAAATTGGCCTCTCTTTGATTTTGGATCTTGCTTGCAGCCACACACTGTACTGTGCTGCATGCACACTGAGGAAGCTGATCGTGCATTGAGGAAGTCCCAGCTGTGATATCTCCTAATGGGACAGGAGGCCAAGGAGGCAGGGAGAATGAATGCTTTAGTGGTGCTTCCTCAGAAGATGCTTTGGAGCTTCTTTAAAAGGACTCTGTAGCCACAGTGCTTTTGAGGAATCTGAGCTTAGGTTGTATTGTGATGTCTATGTAGGTCTAATCAGAGTAGAGTTAGAGTAAAGTGGGAAGAAGATGCAGGGTGAGTGTGTATCAGGGGATCCTGATGCATCAGAGGCTTCTTACGAGGGATTATAGCAATTCCATCTTGGGGCGGCTGGCGTGGATCCCAAATACGGATTCTTAACCTTTTGGACTTTTTCCAGTTTTGACCAAAATAATAGAATTTTATCCCCTTCCCAGAAATCTGCTTAGATTTCAAGAAAGTACCTTAGATTTGGCAAATGTTGTCATGCTTCCAAAGGCCATTATGGTGAATAGCCATAAGAGTAGTCCAGTTACTCTATTTAGGTGGACAGTTTTCACCAATTGTTCAGGGATTTCAATGATACTTGCTCACAGTTTTAAGAGCATGAGACCATGCTGAAAGCTGTACTCTTCAGAATACTAAAAGTTTTCATGATTTCTTAAAAAAAAACCTCCTCAAATATTTCATAGATATTTTCTGCAGTAGTATCATAGTCTGGAAGATACTCTGAAAAATACTTTCTTCTAGAAACATTTAGATTTTGCTCCTCTAAGAAACAACCCTGTCTTATTGGAATGATTGGCTTGTATATTAGTTCCTTCTTGAAAGTGAGTTTTCTCAAAGCAAGAAATTATGTTATTTATCATTTTTTTTCCTCAGGATCTGGCATAGTACCCAGCTCGATAAATGTTTATTGGTTGAATATTTAGTAAAACTTCATTAGTTGATACACCAACATTGTAGTTAAAATATTTAACTTAGGAGAAAAATTAATTTTATGGACTCTAACACATTAATTATCTGCATGCAAACAGAGGCTACAAATTAGAAAATGTATCTACCTGGCAATTGTGAGGCCCTAAATTTGATTCTTGTTACAAAAGAGAGGTGGGGAGAGGGAGGGAGAGAGAGAGAGAGAGTGAGCACATGAAAATATGGGAGGGGATAGTGTGGCTCCTGGTACAGCTTGAGGATGGTGTAGGACCTGGGGGCGCGGATAGGAGGAGGTGTGAGGAGGAGCTGGAGGTGAGGCTGGAAATCCATCTGTGGTGGAGGCTCATATGCTTATTGAACTTTCACCTTTTTTTCTAGGAGATGGACATGAGCTCTCATCTGAGCTCTATACCTGTGTATTCTAAGTGTGTGTGTGGGGGAGGGCTGTGTGTATATTTGTGATGTGTCTGGAGGGAGAGTGGGGGAGAAAAAGAGGAAAAGAAGGAAGGAGAAGGAATATAGGGGAGGGAAGAAGGAGGGAGGGAAGAAGAGATAGAGAAAAAATATGAATCAGATGAATTTTTCTAGGGAAAGAATATTACCAGTGGGGAGGAGAGTGGAGGGATGGGTTGAGACTAAAAACAGACAGACCAGAATGGTTACTGCAACAAATGGTCATTCATTTATTCATTCATTAATTTTTAAAAAACCTGCTCTGTACCAAGTCCTGTCCTAAACTCTAGGTGCCCAAACAGAAATGCTTTGTGCTCTCATGAGGCCTTCAGTCCAGAAGATCCAGACCCTTAGATGAGCCGTTATCAGACATTTCCAAACATTATGGCATTGTGTCCTGACCTGACCATGTTGCACCTGTGTGCTTGTCTATGCTGTCATTCTTACATAAGAAGGCCCTGTGTGCACCTGTGCTAAACAAGGAGGTTATGATGGGTCCTTAAGTGCCCTGAACCATGAAATGCCCTGAAGTGGCTCCCTACAGCCACGTTTGTCATAAGGGTAATGACATTGTCTGTTTCTAGGTCCTGACCTCTAGTGCATCCTCTCCACTGGCCACTTAGCTTTGATAGCCTCTCTCCATTGAAGTGCCCTGGCCAATGAATGGCTTCACCAATGTGATCTCAACTCATGTACCCCCTACTAAGCAAAAACTTCTCTGAAATATCTTCAGTAAGACTGGTTTTGATTATGCTGTGGTGAACTGTAATCTCTTAACACCAGTTCATTCCAAGGTAATTTTGTTTTGATGTAATTTTATGGCTCACACTTTTTTTTTTGTTACTGGGGATTGAACTCAGGACCATGCACTTGCGAGGCAGGTGGTAGAACCACTGAGCTAAATCCCTAGCCTCTCCAATGCAATTTTTTTTTTTTACTTGACATGTTAGCTTACTAATTCTACTGTCATACACTGGCAACCTCTTTAACATCTAGAAAGACTAGATGTAAATTAGGACTCCTTTGTCCTTTATATACAGATATATATATATACACAGGAAAGTAAAACAAAATGCACAGACATAAGGGACAGTGATCAACCACACTTCACCTAAACTACGTCATTTAGAGCCCTTTGTACTTTCTTTTCCTCCTCCCTCTCTAGCACAAATATGTCTACTGCTCAGATCAATGGTATGATCATTCCATTTCCTAGAGATAGTATTAATTTTAACAAAAGGATATCTACAAAATGTGTTGTCACTACCTCTACTTTTAGCATACTTGGTGCACTTCTAAACATCTAGAAAGACTAAATGTGTCAAATACGGACTCAAGTTTCCAATGCAATTTTAAAACCTCAAAATATATTAAATTTTTAAAGACTGCCCTATGTGTAGGCTGGGAAATGGTAATCCCTCTCTTTCTCCATATCTTTCCTTCCTTCTCTGAGAGCTTAATCAAGAAAGGAGAGAGGTAGGGCTAAAGGTGACACCCTGCGTCACAGCTAAAGTGCCAACCGCGTGGGCACTGTGCAGTTGTGAGTTCTCTCTCATGGGCATCTTTGTGTGTTTCTCAGAGATCCTTGCTGGGGTCTTTGGTTTGCAACTCTGCCTTGCTGGCTTATCATTATGGGGAGCTTCACTTCTCTCCCAACGACCCAGTCTTTTGGGAAATGTACCTTTAAACCACAGCAGACCCATTTCCTCTTGCAGAATCCCTGCTGATCTCTGTTCCTCCAGTGGTGGATGCTGGTCGCTCCCAATCCAGTGCTTTGTCTTCCATAGGCTCCTAGGCAGGGACAGCTCCTGCCAGCATCTTGCCCTATGGCCTCCCAGCTGCGAATCAAGTCCCAGTGACTTTTCCAATGGGCTGTCTCACTGGCTCCATCAAAGCTCCTCTTTTGTCTTGGGCGCCACGGGGGGTGGTGGTGGTGG
>NW_022900926.1:43939233-43945002 GCF_012274545.1 Fukomys damarensis
GGGGTAGGGGTTTGGGGGGTGAATGGAGATAGAAAACACTACAACACACCAAGTACTGCAGGAACAAAGCCCAGGAAGTGCAAGGGGGAAGTAACAGTTCTTCTGTGTGGACAGGGAACACTAGCTATACCTTCAGCGAGAAGGAGGGCTGATCTGGCACTGAAAGAAAGAGTTTGCCTTCTCTAAGGGGTTGAAACCCCCTTCTGGATGAGACGATTGAGGTAACGTCAGTGAAGGAAGGAATGGGGACACGAACGGACACAGGGCGTCTGAAAGCTAGGGTGGATTTTGTGTGCCCTAATGTAGGAAGCAGTGTACCGGTGAAGAGGTGAACAGGGACTTGAGCAGAAAGGCCTTGTAGATAGATACACACATACTCACAGAAGCAGGGTACATACCACATACCTCAGAGCAAAGACAACCACACCTGTTGAGGGTTTTCTTTTTGTTTTTCACTTGTTTGCTTGACCTTGAGAAAGATTCAGTTAGTGTATCTGGCCTCCAGTGTCCTCATCTACAAATGAGGGTATTGGATATTCTATAATTTCTCAGTGTCAAGCTAAGTTCTACAGAAGCACTGAATGAATGGGGATGTTGAATTTTTAATCTGTTGGTTTGTTCTAGAGAAGTAGGGAACTCAAGAATGTTGCTGATTTTATCAAATAAGAAGAAACTTCTTTTTTTTTTAAAGTCTTAAAAATTATAGTGAAGCCTACATAACCTAAACTTACACAGTTTTAAGTGTCCAATTCAGCAGCATCAAGTAAATTTACATTAATGGGTAACTGTCACCACCATCCATCTCCAGAATAGTTTCGTTGTCTCAAACTGAAATTTCATCTTCATTAAACAATCAGCCCCTGGTGCTCTCATCTTAGTCCCCAGCCAGTATTTTATTTTGTCTCCATGAATTTAACTACTCTAAGTATCTCAGTGAAGTGGAAGTATGTAGTATTAATCCTTTTGTGTCTGTTTTACTTCTCTTAGCATAATATTCTCAAAGTTCATCCATGCTACAGATAACATGTATCAGGATTTCTATCCTTATAAGGCTGAATAAGATTCCATGGGATATAATAGTTGCTTCCAGCTTTTACATATTGTCAGTAATGCAGCTATGAACATGAGGGTACGAATATGTCTTTGAGATCTTGCCATCAATTATTTTAAGTATTTATCCAGAATTACTTGATCGTAAAATAATTCTATGTTTAATTTTTTTGGGGAGCCGCCTTAGTATTTTTCATAGTGACTGCACAATTTTTTTTTATAAAGTCACTGGCTTGCTTAAATGTTTTAACCCTTAAGGTTTTTTAAAAGATGTAATCAACCCGGTGAAGGGGCTGACTCATGATTTTCCAACACTACTCGTGTAAACTCAAGGTTTAGGTTCATCTTTGGAGTACAACTTCTCTGTTGACAAGGCTGTTGCCAAATTGCAAAAATTCTCCATTTTCCCTCTGGTTTCCCCACTTCGATCTCGGTACTAACAATCACATAGGAGAAAGGATTTTTTCTTGCATCTGTAGTGAAAAGTTTACCAAGAAACAGTAACTACTCTAGGTCTGCCAAATAAATGCATATACTGTCTGCGGCATTTTACTTGTACTTATGCGATCAACGTACCAGAGTTCTAGTTATTCCATATTTTTGCCAAACTTGCTATTTTCTGTTTTTTGTTTCAATAATTGTGGCCCCAATGTGTGTGAACTGGTATTTCACTGTGATTTTATTTGCATTTTCTTAGTGATTAGTGATGTTAAATGTCTTCATGTGCTTATTGGCCATTTATATATCAGAATGTTAGTTCAAGTTATTTGCCCAGTTTTACAACTGGGTTGTTTTGGTCTTTATATTTTATGGACATTAATCTCATTTTATTTGAAAAATTAATTTTATTAGTACATTTTAGGTATACAGTACAGTTACATTCATCACTGGGATCTTGTACCTTTACATGACAGGTCTTGGTTCTCATTTTTTCCCCTTATCCCTGCCCTCCCTTCACCCCCACTTCCCCTCCCCACACCATTTACAAACACTTTATTTCCATTTTCTCATATTTTTTATTTTCCCTTATTACCTTTCCCCTACCCTTCCCACTTTCCCTACACCTTTAGCCCTTTTCTTCCTATTTCACATTGTCAATTATGTCATTAGGATCTTATGTACTATTATAGTTTTTCACACCAGAGAAACTATTCGATATTTACACATGTGGTTGTGTTTTCAGTATCATATCCAAGAAATCATCTTCAAATACAATTTATCTGAGGTTCATCGAATAATTTTTTTTCATAAAATGAAGGTTTTTTTCTGTGTAAAAACAACATAAATAATCTTATATATAGCCTAATAATAGCCTACATTTTATTTTAAAAATCTGTATAATGTAATTAAGCTTCCTTCATTTTCTATTTTTTACCTTCTCTATTCCTAACATACTTTGGGTGCCTTCTTAGTATGATCATTGCTTAGGAAATCAGAAAAGATTTCAATCATCTATCCTCAACATATTGTCTTCAAATGTTCTGAAAAGGTTTAAAATAATGTTTCAAGCAAAATTTAGTTTAGTTTGTTTTGGTCTGTCCATATGAGGATCTTCAAGCACAGCAGATCGGTGAATATCATGGAAAGGAAGAGAGGGTAAGAAGGAAAAGTTGATCCTGGTACATGTGCTTCATGAAGAAATATAGAGGTTTTGTTCCCCCATCCATAAACAAACAAACAAACAAACAAACAGGCAAAACCTGACTTTGAATAGATCCAGGAAAGAGAAACTTCATTTGAGAGGGGTTACCAGAATATTGTCAATTATTTGAAATTGGGAAATGTAAGAAAGCTTTACTACAAGCTTGCCAAGGTTTTCATGGACTCCATTGATGTGATCGTTCCTGAAATGCATAAGGATGGCTTTAAGAAGAAGAAAAATTTAAAAGAGCAAAGATCACATTGACTTGTCTTCTACATTGACTCTACCCCTACTCAGTTCATTTAATAATCTTGTAGCAGTTACTTATAAAATAAAACAACAACAGATATCTATCTATCTATATATCTATATATAGAGTTATATTTCTTCCCATTGAAAAATAGGGATTGATTTCCTGATAGCAGCCATTCTTTCTGGGGTTAGATGGAATCTCAGTCAATAACAAATGTTGGCGTGGTTGTGGGGAAAAAGGAACTCTTCTCCATTGTTGGTGGGAGTGCAGACTGGTGCAACCACTGTGGAAGTCAATATGGAGATACTGCAAGAGGTTCCATTTGACCCAGCCATCTCTCTACTGGGTATCTTTCCAAAAGAATTAAAAGAATCATATCACAGTGATATATGCGCACCCGTGTTTATAGAGGCACAGTTTGTAATAGCTAAAACTTGGAAACAGCCCATTTGCCCATCAGTTGGAAACTGGATAAAGAAGATGTGGTTTTTCTATAAAATGGAATACTACTCAGCCACAAAGAATGAGAAATTAGAGTCATTCATAGAAAAGTGGATGCATATTGAGGATATACTCATAAGTGAAATAAATTAGTCACACATGTGTAAATACCGAATAGTTTCTCTGGTGAGAAAAACTATAATTGTACATAAGATCCTAATGGTATAATTGACAATGTGGAATAGGAAGAAAAGAGATAAAGGTGTAGGGGAAGTGGGAAGGGTAGGGGAAAGGAAATAAGGGTAGAAAAGTGGATGCATATTGAGGATATACTCATAAGTGAAATAAATTAGTCACACATGTGTAAATACCGAATAGTTTCTCTGGTGAGAAAAACTATAATTGTACATAAGATCCTAATGGTATAATTGACAATGTGGAATAGGAAGAAAAGAGATAAAGGTGTAGGGGAAGTGGGAAGGGTAGGGGAAAGGAAATAAGGGAAAAGAAAAAAAATAAGAAAATGAAAAAATGGAAATAAAGTATTTGTAAATAGGGAAGGGAGGAGGGGGTGAAGGGAGGGCAGGGGTAAGGGGAAAAAATGAGAACCAAGACCTGTCATGTAAAGGTACAAGATCCCAGTGATGAATATAACTGTACTGTATACTTAAAATGTACCAGTAAACTCAATGAGGAAAAAAAAAAAGGAAAATAGGGAAATTAGTTTATATTTTCTTAAGGCAAGAAGGAGCCACACGAATAGTTTTTAGTAAGTTTGATTTTCAGCAAGGGTGTAACAACTAAAGTTGGAAGAATTTTAGGGTAAGGCATTTTGCACTTGTTTTGGAGAGGTATTGTGGCCTCTGACAACTCTTCAATATGTCTCATTGAATTAGCCTGGCCTTTAATCCCTGTGTAGTTGATTACTGCTGTTTTAAGATTTATTTCATGGAGGTCTCTGTGGTTTTCCACCTTCTAAACTATTAAGGGATTTTTAATAACTATGCATATGGATTCTTTAGTATTGGCTGATGATTCTGAGTTTTCTGCCTTAAAAAACATTAAAGTTTTTCAAGTGTTTATATACACTTATGTGTATATGTTATATGTCCATGTTTATATATCATGTAAATTGCAAACAGTGAATTCCAGGTGACTGTAAAGCAATTGGTTAAAGTACATTTTGCTGTGTGGAAATTATATTGAACTTTGTGAATTTTTGGAAAGGCTTTCAAATATGTTTGCTTTATAGGGTTTTCTCTGAAGACTTCACTTCAAAGAAAAATGAATGTATTTAATTAATCTTATTCAACAGCAGTCTAAATAATAAATTAAATATGCATAAAAAAGATCTTTAAGCACATGTATATATTACAGTCAATTTTTGGATGTTTTACTTTTAATCAATGGGTATTTACATCACCACCTGCTTATTACTTCTCTTATTATTTCTGCTTATGACTTCTATTATTGATAACTGATCTGAAAACTTGAAAAAATAAAATGTAGATTTTTTCCCATAAAGTCAAAGCGGCATGTGGTTTTGATCCTGAGAGTGGAGGGTTTCCATCTGACTGCTCTATCTGAAATCTCAGGGACTATTTCCTCCCTTGCCTGCGCTGCTGTTACTGGTAGTTGGTGTTATTCGATTATCTCTACATTTTAACCTTGGTGTTTACCTCTAATGCCGCTCAAGTCAGTAAATGATTCATTGCATCTGGAATCAATAAATAAGGTTTGGCAGAAAAGGGACAATGTGTGGCGGATGCGTTTGGAGTAAAGCGAACAATGGATTTGAAACTGTGCTCTAAGAGCTTAGAAATACAATTATGCATTCACCGGTATAGGAATAGGTACCACAATGCCTGGTTCATAGTGACCGCGTGATTGTTTGACAAGACTGATGGCGATTTTAACCAACATACCCTGTGTTTACAAGAAAGATATCTGTCTTGCAATAGACAGGAAAGTTCCTCAAATTTCATCCTAATGCTGAATCACAGCTTCCTGGGTTTCCTTATCTTAGGAAGAACTAATAATTTTTGGCATTGGCACTGACAGGAATGACCTTGTGCATTGCCCCAAACCAGGCAATATGCTTGACACATATCTCGTGCTTGACACACAATGCTTTTTTGGAGTGATCTGAAAACTCTCAGGAACATTTTTTTGTTTTCCCTAAGAAGTATGTAAATCTCTTCTACAAAGCTTAAAGAAGTAGAGATAAATTAGTCAAGGCCAGCGAAGAAAGATAGCAGGTATAAGATGGATTTCTCCAGTTTCTAAGCTTGCTTCTTTGGTTTTTTGTTTCCCCTGTAGGACTGCTTTCTCTCTCTCTCTCTCTCTCTCTCTCTCTCTCTCTCTCTCCCCCTCCCTCTCTCCT
>NW_022900926.1:43945108-44014821 GCF_012274545.1 Fukomys damarensis
CCCTCCCTCCCTTCCTTCCTTCCCTCCTTCCTTCCTTCCATTTTTAAGTGGGAATAAAAAGTCAAATCCTCTTCTCTCCTCAGGAAGCAATGCTTGTAAAAGAATAATACTATTAATGCCAGTTATATCCAAGTGTCATTTTCAGAAATAAAGTCACAATATAGATTTTCTGAAATCCTCACTTTCTCCCCCAAGGATACATGTCATGTCTGTGGTCAGGATCAGGAAAATTTTTCATTTCTTCAGCATTTAGAGAAGTTGTGATGGCATAGAAGTCCTTTTGGAATTTGTGGCATATTTTTAGTAGTCATAACTTTCCCTGAGCACATGAAAGGTCTGTATCAGGTCTTAATTTACGCTGCTTGGCATCATGAATTCAAAATTTTATGTTTTATGTTCTGGGGTGAGGAGAGTCATTTGTGTAGTGAGAGAAGAACAATCTGGCCTTCTGCCCTTCATCCCAACATAATCTTTTTCTATTCTTGTGAGTAGTACTTTCAGTGAGGAAGGAAAAAACACCAGACATATTCTCTGTGAAAGTTTGCTCTCCAAAGAAGGTCAATATGGTGACATATTAGCTGCTATTGCCACTTAATAAAAAACCACATTTAGGCAATGTAATGCCTATTGTCTTAGTTATTTTTTTTCATTGCTGAGACAAAATAATGTCTAAAGTTAAGAGTGGAAAAGTTTATTTGGCTCCCAGTTTGTAGAGGTTTTGGTGCAGTCAGCTGGCAGGGAGGCATGGCAGAGAGGCATTGCAGAGGAGAAATAGTTCATGGTGGCCAGAAGGTAGTAAAGCAAGAGAAGGTCTTTCTATCCCTCATATTGTACCCAGTCTCCCAGGATTAGGGTGGTGCCAAACCAATCAGTGCATTGATTTAGTAATCACCCACCCTTAATTATAGCATTGCACCATGGTTAATCACACAGTATATTTAGCCACCTCTGAGAAAGCCAAACTTATGATCACAGGAGGCTTTGGAGGTGACACCTAAACTTTAACAAGACATAACACCTATTTATTATATCACAGTTCTGTGAGTCAGAAATCTGGGTACTGAGTAGCTGGGTCTCATAAGACTGAACTCAATATGTCAGCCCAGCTACCCTCTCATCTGGAGCTCAAGGACATCCTTCAAACCCAGACTGTCCACAAAAGTCAGCTCCCTGAATCCATAGGAGTGAGGTCCTCTTTTTATAGCTGGCTATTGGCCAGGTGCCACTTTCAACTCCTAAAATCTGCTGAGTCCTAGCCACATGGCAGTTTCCCCCTTCAATATAATTGGAAGAGTCTCTCTTTTAAGAACTCACTGGATTATGTGAGTCCATTTCCTTTTTTATTAGCTCAAAGTCAACTGATGCGTTGATTGAATTACATCTGCAAAATTCTTTCCCTACTGCTATAAACATAACCTAATCATAAGAATGATTTCCCCTCATATTCACAGGCTCTTTTCCTACTAAAGGGGAGAGAATTGTGCAAGTTGTATATACTGGGGGGTAGGGGTCCTGGGGGCTTCTCAGAATTCTACTTAACACAGGTAGTATGTTTAGGGATTTGAGAAGGTCACAGCCTTTGTGAAAGTCAGGCTTCATCTGCTGGCTTTGCAGGGGTGTATTCCATGTCCCCTTAGACTTCATACATCTCACTTAGGTCTAAGAGACTTATTCTGGATCATTTCTGTTTCTACTGAGTCTAAATTGGATCTAGCATTCATTCTTTCAAGTGTTCAGTCCTGAGCATGGTGGGGTGGCGGTGGTGGGTGAGGGGCTCTCTTTGTGACATAACCTTAGGAGAGTACTCAGGCTTGTGTTCAATGTTTTCAAAGCTAAGACGTACATGATGCCAGCAAGAAGACAGGCAGAAGACTCAACCTTGTGTTGTTCTGATCCAAGTATTAGGAATTATTGTGAAATAATCTTATATCCAGAAATGTATCCATTCAGTCAGCTCCTTGCCCTCTGTGAGCTGTGGGCATAACTCCTCCAAACGGGTGAGAAGAGAAGAAAAAGGAGGAGCCACAAAGGGACTGAATTTGTTTGGACTAATCAGAGGTCTACCCACTGTCCAAACAGACCGTTCATGACAAACTAGCTTGACACTTCTTTAGTCTGGGAGGTAAATGTAATCAACTTTTGTTGTTTCTGTTAAATTTTCTTTCTTTTGCCCTTGAGGAGATCATTATTTCTATTGTATGAAGATAGTAGCCCAAACATTAGCAGTAATTAGAGCAGATGGCTGTGAATATTTCTATGGTAAAATACACTGATGGTTAGTTTTCACTCTCTGGATTTCTTCTCCTTTTGCTCTGCTGAGATATATTCATTTTGCTTCCCTTCAGGTATAAAAGGGAGGAGGAAAAAAAAAAAAGAAAAGGAGGAAAAATAAAGGTTCCCCCAGTGTATAAAACTGAGAAGCTGTCAAATGTTCATAGCAGGGAAAATGCGCTCCTGTGTATTCAATCACTGAAATTAAGTGTTTTCCGAGGCGGTGCAGTCATGGGTCCATTGCATGGGGAAATAACATGTTGTAGTCCATCACTTAAAATGTTAACCTTGTCTCTTACTAGTGACTGGAAGCAGAAACATGTGCTGCATGCTCGCTGGTTAAATGGCAGTGTGTCGGCTCTGTGAAAAAGGCTAGCATGTATCTGTCAGTCTTTTGACTTGACTCTGTGCATATGTGTATACATGGGCACACACGTGTGTGTGGGTGGCATGCATACACACTTTCACATACACATACTGGCGCACACTTCCAATTGCTTTTATGTGGCCTTCTGAGACCTGGCTTATTGTTTATTGGAAAATGAGAAGAAATGAGCCAATTTCCAGTACCTTCCAGTATTCTTTACTAAGATATTTTGCTTAGCTGTAACTTTTAGGTAGCTGTTATAGTTTAGATCTAAAATATCCCCCCAAAGTTTCATGTATTTAGATGTGGTGTCTTTGAAAGGTGATGGGATCATGGGCCACTGTAATCATCAGTGGATTAACCCATTCTTGAGTTCATAATTGAATGTACTATTAGAAAATGGCACTGATTAGAGGAGTGGTCATGAGGAGCATGACCTGGAAGTGTACATTCTTGTATCTGGCTCCTTCTTTTTTTTTTTGGTACCGATGATCACACTCGGGTCCATGTGCTTGTGAGGAAGGTGCCTGAACCACTGAGGCAAATCCCCAGCCCCTCCTTCCTTTTCTGTTTACTTTCTGGCTGATCCTTTGCCATGCCCTTTCTGCCTTGGAGACGGATGACCGTGGACTCAAACCTTTCCTCCTTTAAGTTTTGGGTCTCAGGTGCTTTGTCTTAGCAACAGGAAGGTGACTAATACAGTCACTATAAGTTTTTATTTCTAGTTACAGAAAGTTCTATTTTGAATTCATTTCATTATTGTTGGAGTATTATATACTATATTGAGCAGATCACTGATATTATACTGTTAGCATGAATCTGAATACAACAGTGGCCCCCACTTTCCACAAAGTACTAGGTAATAAACTTTAGGCTTGATGGGACATATTATGTCATGAACTGACAGTAGACATAGTAAGTACACAATTCATAAATGGTTGTTGAGGCCATGTGCCAGTATCAAAATACTGGTTTGTACTGTGGACTGGCTTGTGCACTGCTATATAGTATTTAATGTTTCACCAAATTATTTGTTCTATGGCATAGGAAGAACTTGATATCCATGAGGTCTGTGTGCAGCATTCCTCCTGTTCTTCTGGCAGCAGTTTCGGTACCCCTCACACTCCTTCCTCAGGGTCATCCCCCATGGCCTCTGACCTGTACTGCACTTTCCTGCTCTGATCCCTCATCTCAGAGATGCTGACCAATCTCTCAGAATCACACAGTTCCACCCATCCTAGCATTTCTGATTCACTTCCCTTGTCTTTTTTTTTTCTTAGAGCCCAAAACTTACTTTATATATTTGTGATCTTCTTAAGATACAAACTCCCTAAACCCAAAGACTCATTTTGTTTTGTGCTTAAACTAGTGCCTGAAGTACAATTTGTGCTCAATAAATATTTGTAGTGAGCAGGAATTCATCTGTTCTTTGTCCTCGGCAAAAAGCCTGAAAGGGTATATGATTATAAGTAAGACAGTGCTTATTAGGTACCTTCAAAAAATCTTAGCCACTATTATCAATTTTTTAAAATTAAATTTAAGTGGCTGGAGGAGTACCTATATTTTTTTTTAGGTATGAGGATTAGGGATCCTGTAAGTCAAATGTGTGTCACTCTGGTTGGGGTATTAGAGGTGATTGATAAACAGTAGCTGTTATTCATTATTATTTTCTTCAGCAAGTAGAATGATCTTCAGACTTTAAATTCAGAAGACATGCTGTTAGAGGAGACTGAAGATTCAAGTGTAGGAGAAGGTAAAGCTTCTGTACATTTTTTTCTGTTTAGTCACTGTGATAGTCCTCTGAATCCCCAAAGAGTGCTCATAATTACATATATGAAGCACTGAGATGGAATCAGGGATCTCTGAGAAATCACAGAAGTTGGAAAGTGTGTAGAACCAAGAGATAAGATAACATGTAACCCAGTTTTCTAGGAAGACAGGGTAGCATGGAACTAGGCACAAATCTGTGGCAAAAGGTACTTCTGACATTTCTTTGACTAGTTGATTGCAAGGCAGTGTGGGCTGACTTTCTGCTGTTATTTTCTTACTGTGAAGGGTTGTAAACATTAAGAAAAGAAAGTGATCACTGAATGTTGGTGTAAGCTCAACAAGAATAAATTATGTAAAATAATTTATCCTTTTTTTCCTATTCAAGAGCTATTAGATTATAGATCAGGGTTTCTACTGGTAATGCTGAATTTGGACATGGTTAACTTTTTTATAGTACATATGTTTTATTTCATAATCAACTGAAAAATATCAGCCTGGGCTAATGTATCTGTGGTGTCCAGATTAGAAAAGAAAAGGTGGTTCATGCATTGGATTTCACCTGTAAGGCAGACTTCCAGGGCCCTCCAATGCCATCTCATGTTCAGAAGCCCATAGCACCTTGGCTATGTCTTCATTACTGAATCATTTACACTTTAATTATCTGATTATTTGTCTTTTTCTAAATGATAGTATAAGAACTTCAAAAGCAAGAATGAAATCACATTTTTTCTGGGAAAATTGCCTTTGTATTAGCTGCTATACGAAGTGTTTGTAATTTTAATTGACCAACAAGGTTAACATTACTCAATATTATGATGCAACTCTTAAAAGAGCCAAAACTATTACTTGGTATAGTAAGTGTTATCTAATAAATGCTATGAAAATCATTTAACCATTTAGAGGTAATAAATAAGAATAAAAACAAAGAAAAATGTAGAATTTCCCAGTAATATAAATTTCAAGTTAGTAGTAATAATATGTATATATAAAAAACTAAGAAAATCAAGAAAATAAAAGTGGTATTTATTTCACAGTAAAATAATGAATTATGTCACAAAAGAAAAGGTAATAAATTTAGCTTCATAAGAATTAGAAACAGTTTTATATAGAGGAGCACTGGATAAAAGTAAAAAACAAGCTTCATATTAAATTATTGTCATTATTAAAGTATTTTAAAGTTTGGTTTAGTTACCATAAATCTAAAGAAGAGTGGACCAATCATTTTGCCAAAAATAATTTTAGGATGCGTGTTTTAGGCCAGTCCATACTGTAAGTAGTGTGATTCAACAGAAAGCCAAGGAGCTGTTGTGAATCTTCACAGTCTGTTAGGGATTGGCTGAGTATGAATAATATTTTAGATGGTAACAGAGGCTTTGGAGGAAATAAAGGCAGCTAAGAAGGTGAAGAAAATGTTGGTCACAGGGATTTGTCTTTTTCTATTTCCAAGACTTGCGTACTGAGCAAGAAGGCATTCTGGTAAGGTGTCAGAAGTGTTCTTCCTTGTCTTTGTCAGCCAGGAGACACTGTGACTAGAGAGATTCCCTCAGCCCCTCCCCTGCACTGGCTCAGCTCAGTGCACACACACATGCACACACACACACTTGCAAGTAGGTCTTTGCTTTGCCTGATGTTCCAACTTGCTAATCAATGACTTCTTTCAAGATAACTCTGGTGGTGTTGCAAACACATTTAAGGTGACAAGTAAGTTTTGCAGACACTGCACATTCCCTGAAGTTCAGAGAAATGCTGACATGCTGTAAGAAGAAAACAAATTGCATAAGCTTCCTAGCAGAGGCAGGGAAGTTTTGCTTTTTTCCCATTCTTTTGCTTTATTTGGGGCTGTATGTTTTGAAGTAAAGATGAGGGGATATTCTGGACTGTTCTTTTTTCTCTATTTCTGTATCTGCTCTCCTGAGCTTGTAAGGAAATGATTTGCTTCATCTGCAGAATAGAAATGACTGATTTGTATACCTCAAACCAGAGCTAATGACTGACCATCCTGGGAATTACAGGAGAAAGAACCTGTATTAGGTGGAAGTGAAACTCACATTGACCTATGAGCTCGGTTTATGATACAGGTGTTACCTCGATCAAAAGTGTCTCAACAGAGAGGTTCTCAAATATATTTTAAGAATATATTGATAAGAGCTCTTTTCTAAATGCTGTAAATGTTCTTTTTGTGTGATTAGATCAAAAGATGCACTGGAGGATGAAGATATTGAAAGGGGAGTCATCTCCACTTGTCCATGGGGCACTGGTCTTGGGGTCCTATGTAGAAATTATACCTCTACCTCTGACAATTCAGAGGAGCTAGAATCCTTATGGCAGCAAGCTTATGATCATGGATAATAACATCGTGCAGTCATACAGGTACAGCGTTCCTTTATTTTTCTGGATAGCTGTTAAGTAGTTGAGGCTACATTAATTTCTGACCTTTGTATATTTAGTCACTTTTTAAAACAAAAGCATGAATCATCAATAAACACTTTTCCTCACGATGTCTTTAATGCAGCCAGGGAAGCATTTGAGCACAAAGGAGTTTATATCTCTTGAAACTGAATGATTAACATTTGCATTTACTTGAAATTGGCCACAAGATTGAAAATCAAATCAATGCGACATTTCCTAGGGACACTGGATCTGAGTCACAGGTTCTAGTTTAGCTCTTTCTATCATTTGGTTTATGTTTAAAGAGAGCTTGAAAATAGAAAAAGGAATGTGAAATGGTATAGAGTAACCTCAGTGGAGAAGATGCAGGGAAAGCAGAATTTTTAAGTATTTTAGACCTTAAAATCTATTTGTTCACTTATTGTATCAGAAAGTGTGTGTGTGTGTGTGTGTGTGTGTAATATCTACAAAAGTATGCATGGGATTATCTGATAGAGTATTAATTTAATAAATTATCTGAACAATTTATATTGAGACATTTTTTAGGGGTGTGGGAGCACAGCTGTAATCAAAGCAAAGTCCTCGCTTCATTTGGGTAAACTCAATACATGATAAATACACAAGGATTATCTTACACAATACCAGAATGAAACATTAGTAGGGGAGAGATAATGAGTTAATGTGCTGTTTCAAAAAATAAAATACAGGGAGGAGAGGACACTTCAGCGGAGACATGGGTGAAGTAATGGAGTGTCATACTGATATTTGGGGGCAGGGACTTCCAATAGAGGACCCAGTAAGCGGAAGATTTCAGACGAAGATCTGCCTTGCATGACTCCTCTCCCTCTCCATCACTGAAACACTTTGAGGCTTGGCTTACTGAGCTTTAGCATGGAGATGACAATATTTGATCTTCCCATCCACTGGGGGTAGGTCTGAGTATAGAGATTTTTGAAGGCTGACAGGTCCGGGCCAAAATGTCATATCACATGAAAGGTAGCTAATGGCACACACAGGTGCATCAGAGAAAGGCAGAAAGTCTTTGGAGCTCACTCAGAGGTCAATAACAGATACCAGTGCTAACTGTAACAATTTTATAATGTTCTCAAATTAATGGAAGACACCATTAAATAGTTTTCCGTCGACTCCCGCAAGTACCTAATTATGTTTAGCTGTTCTTTACCTTTTTGATGTGTCACAAGCTTGGGTTTTTTTCATGGTTCTGTGGCTGGGCTGTGGATCTGATTGCTAGGTTAATGTTTCAGGAAGAGTTATACTGCTGACGGCTTTGTAGTTTTTACAGTCCATTCAAGTCCACTCTGCTCACTTGCTAGCTAGTGAGTGACCCTAACTAAAGACTCTGAACTTCATGTGTTGGCTTGAGGGAAACATATTGCTTGCTTCTTGAGGTGTTTCTCTCTCCCCTCCTTTCTAGCTCTTGCCTTGACTTGGGTCCCTGAAATAGACTTGTTATCTGAGGAGATGACTAAAACCATAGATCTCTTGGCCCCACCTCCTGAGCTTTTGATTTCCTAGCTTTACAGTGACACTGAGGGGATCTGTGTTTTATAAGTTCTGTGCTGAGAAACACTACCTGAATCACCTTTAAAACAAATAGCACTTTACTAGAACTGGTCTCTGGCCTGGAAATCTAAGCTTTTTCAAATGTCTTTGCACTGGGGACCTTGAACTGACAAGAGAGATATTCTGGCTCAGTCTTTTTTGCAATTAACTTTACTGTCTTGATCTTTTTCATCTTCCTACCATGCTATTTTCCTGAATTAAAGTATTATAAGAATATATAATATATATCCTTATAAAAGTTATTTTATCTCTCTATAACTAGCTGTATAGTGAAATCAGCAGGAGAGTTAACCTTCCCTCCAATTTTCCTTGTCTAGGATAGGCATTGTGGGGAGTGTGTCATAAGACTTGCAATGATGCTTATGTACAACTCATTCTTTTTTCTGTTCTTCTAAAACTGGTTTTCACTATGTCTTCTGCCTTTCTGTCTCCTATTGGGATAAGTGAGACTTTTGTTGCTCCTTTATAGATGTAGAAAATAGGAAGACCGTGCTTCCTGCCATGCCAAAGATTTGGTGATTGAATTGGGCCATAATTCAGAACGATTGACCTAGGGGTCAATGCCCTCTTCCGGAAAATATACTGACTCTTCTGGCAACACAATTTTCTATTTTCTCAGAAATACTGCAGGGCACAATTCTACGCCAGGTGTAGTTGTTGGCATTACAGATATGTCTTTCCTGCTCAAGGATCTCCTCTCTGCCCTCAACATGTCACAAGAGGGTCTTCGAAACACTTCATTGTGCAGGATCTCATGCTTCCCATTTGGTTGTAATCTGAGTAGGATGTAGATGATGTGGCAAGATGCAGACAAATGCTGAGTTTTTTCCTTGAGGGAATTGCCTTCTCCATTCAGATTTTATTAAATTTATCATAAACGTAGCTCCATAATTTCACAAGACATTTAGGCATGTTTTTAGCCCCTTGCATTAGTTCAATTCTGCTGTCTGTGTTTTTTTTTCTTTTATTGAGTTTATTGGTACATTCTAGGTATACAGTACAGTTACATTCATTGCTGGGATCTTGTACCTTTACATGACAGGTCTTGGTTCTCATTTTTTCCCCTTGTTCCTGCCCTCCCTTCACCCCCTCCTCCCCTCCCTGTCTGTGGATTTTTATGTACCTGTTTGGAGAGACACGTGACTTTCGAGTGGCCATGAGCTAACAGGAAAGCCAGAATCCTGAGAAGAGAAAGGAAAGCTGGGCCGGCAGGGCTGCCACCTCCCCTTGGCTCTTCTCTCAGCTCTGCTCCCTGCCCCTCAGTATAAATTGCAGGCTGTTCTCTTGCCACCTGTGCATAAGCTGTGCTCAGTACCAACGCACCACGCACAGAGGAAAGGCCGTGATATCACCAAGTGCCGAATGGGGGATAGGTCTGAACACTGGGCAGACGAATGTTCCTACAAAACAGGGACACTTGGCAGTAAGACCAGTGAAAAATGATACTAATTGTGCAAAGCAAAATGCTACCCATCAAGCAGAACATTTTAGTTCTTCCTATTCCAGGCTATTTATGACTTTTTGTCCAAGATGCAACACATGTCTATAAAAAGTGGAATCAACTCCATCTGTTGGGTAGAATGCGAGCCTGTGCTGAAAATTTTTAAAGAAGAGTAAATTAATGGGGCTGGACAACTTTACCTATTCCGTATTTTCTCTTCTTTGCATTAATTGTATGAAGAAGAGGGTGGACAATTTTATCAAAACATTGGAAATATTTAAATTATTTTAATTTATTTGAAAAGATTCTATTTTGATTGGTTATCCATATTATACTTAAAAAAAAAAAAAAATCTCTTTTCCAGGGCAACTTTTCCCTGAAGTTTTGCTTGAGATGGTCCAGGACACACAGCTGGTTTCCTAACAGACAGCCACAAGATGGCGACAATGTCACAGTGGAGAAGGGCCAGCTGCTACTGCTCGACACGAATACCAGCATCCTCAATTTATTGCATGTTAAAGGTCAGTGAAGTTGAAGGTCCCATCTGTACAATTCTATGACTTGTAGGAAGCAGAAAGGAGGGGAATGTTTCGGATAAATTCCAGCGTTTGGTTGACAATGTATTCTAAGACCAGATTTTGCAAGGAAAAAGAAGTGGGCAGAAGGTTTGAAGTAAAGGCCATCCTTTTGGCTCTTATAAGCACAGAACTTGATTATTTTAATTTTTAGAAATCAAGAAAGCTAACAGTGTTCTCAAGGGATATACTTCTTAAAAACTAGAGTACACTTCTCTACTCAAACCCTTTGTAGTCGTGCTTATCCAAGAGAGCTCCCACAATACAGAAAAATGCCTGAAATCGGCTAATGCTACTGGCTTTGAAACTCCCTGCCAAGAACACGATGTCTTCTTGCTTTTGCCCTGTTGTGGTTTTGACTTCTTGGTCATATAAATAGCCTCCCTTATTATAAAACTGGCCATATAGCTCTAGGGCCTAGGAAGTTGGAGGAGACTTGGGAATTCAAATTTCAACTCTTTCACCACATGGTCAAATGACTAAGTCAATTATTTCACCTCTCTGTCTGTGGGTTTCCTAATCTGTTAAACGAGAATAAAAACGATCTCTTACTTCAGGGGCTAATAATAAGGAATAGATATCAAGGTACTTTTGTGCAGTGACAAATGAATATTTGGGAGATATGATTATGAATGTCTCTAAGACTCAAGATTAAAAGCATCCTTTACTATAAATGAGATGTACTAGAAATATAAGGTGACCATTTAAATTTAAAAAACTGATACAATAAAAGACACATGGGCATTAATCCCCCTTAAAATATTTCCTGTCACTTTTAAACACACTCATCTCCTTGTTCTTGCCACTTTCTGAAGCTGCTTGGAAAGACTTCTTTTGTGAGTGTCTTTATGAGGTGTGATCAGAAATCTGGTGAATACTGCTGCCTAGTGCTGTGTAGTACAAAGGCAGGCTCCTAAAATCACTAAACTGTGTCCTCATCCAACTTATTCACTAGACCTGGTGTGGTACAACTTCTGCCACTTCCTCAAGTCAAAATAACCATGGAAAGTAAATGCTTTGAATTGGTTCAGAAGATGGAGGCAGCCTCTACAGCACAACTAAAGTCACTCATGAAAGAGGACTTCCAGAACTGATTCAAGAAGTGGCAAGAATGTCATGATAAATATGTTCTAAGCCAGGGGGAATGTTTTGAGCGAGAGTAATAGCAATGTGTCATTTACTATAACAATTTTAAAAAATTTGAACATTCACCATGTTTTTTGACCATACCTCACACAGCTAACACAAACATTTGTTTTTGTTAAAGACATGGCTACAAAACAAGACATCTTGAAGAGAATAAACTCATGCAATTTTAATACCTGTCTCTTAAAGATGAAATCAACATTTTTGGATGTAGTATTTTGTCATTCTATATTTTAGGAAATTTTTTTCTCTAGCATTGAGACATTTTTAGTACAGTAAGTGAATTAGCAATCTTTAGGAGGAAATTTGTCTGTCAGCTTGGACTCCTGCCCTGTAAGTGTGATGTGGGGTGTGTGTGTGTGTGTGTGTGTGTGTGTGTGTGTGCGGCTAGTAGCTATGAGAGATGTTGATCTATTGACAGCTGTCAACTACATAAGGGCTTGCGATGACACAGGAAAATTATGTACACAAGGCCTCATCTCAGGAAAAGATTCTCTTGTCAAGTCTAACCTGTGCTGTCCCATAGGAGTTAAGTTTTGCTGGGGGCTGGGGTACCTTGGGGTGTACAAAGCTCTTGACTTTATATTGCTACAACCATTTTGGAGAAATTTCCCAGCTCAAAATCTTAGGCTAAATAGTCTCGGGATGTAATATTACTTCAATTGCATTCAGTCAAGGAATGGAGTTGATAGAACAAAATAACAAAGACAGAGAAGAGGCATTGGAGGCAGAAAGGCAGGGTGATGTATACAGGAAGCTTTTCACTGTTAGAAATTTTAAGATCTGAAAGACTCAAATACATTAACTTCAGTAGTGGTGGTTCTTAATATCCCTGGATTAGATAATATTTTACTGTCATTTTATTTAGAAAAAGTGAGCTGTGTTTGGAAAGATCAACCTTCATCCTGTGGGGAGGAGAATCAGTCGTCTTCAGGAGCTACTCTTTCTCCCAGGGAGGAGGATGAGTGGGAGGAGTAGGAATACGAAGAGAAGCAGAGATTCTGTACACATAGACATAGGAACGCTGAGACTTTTGTCATGCAGATATGGGTTACAGCTTCCAGAAATAATGAGAACAGAGAAATGACACAGATCAGATAATTTGAGAATTCTTATTAAATAGCATAGGAACTCTGAAATACAAGAAAAAAATGAGGAGGGGCCGGGGATTTAGTGGTTCCACCATCTGCCTCACAAGTACAAGGTTCTGAGTTTGATTCCTGATACCATTAAAAGAAAAAATGAGGGATGACGCTTAATGTCAGTAATATGTAAAATGACGCATGTAAAACATCATTAGGAAGTAAGCAAAGACATATGATTTATAGTTCTAAAATAGGGGATGCAGCAGTGAGGCAGAATATAGACTGGAGTAATCAAGATGTCAAGGATGTAGGGTTAGAGGTGGATCACAGAGAGGATGAAGAGACATTCATTTGTATCTTAGGCATGTTTTGATCACATAGACATCAGTGTTCACACAGAATTAAAGTTTAGGGAGCTACCCCTTTCAGTTATTAAGACTGTGTCCAGTGGCTCAGGTCAGCGACACCAGAGGCATTGTGTGCTTTTTTCTTTTATTCACATCCTGTGACCATCCCATCAATGACTCCTGCTGGCTGGCACTTTAACATAAGTTCCATATATCAACACCTCCGTCAGTATCAATCTAGGCTTAACCCTTATAATTTGGCTTCGACTTTTACAAATTGCTTCTAAACTGGTTTCAGTGTTTCCAGTTCTTTGTCCTCCCCATAAGTAGAACCCTTTTTATTTGCTGTAGCAATGTACTCATTTTATTTTATTATTTTTTCAGCTTTAATTGAGTTTATTGGTACATTTTAGGGATACAGTACAGTTACATTAATGTACTCATTTTAAATGTTACATTGTCTGGCCTGCTGTGTAGCCAGACATAGTCTTACAGCTAAAAGCCAATCAATGAAATATAAAAGGAATGTTGTATAGGATATTAAAGAAATTCTCTAAAGTATAGCTGACCCAGTAGGAAGCATATTTGGTTCTTCCTCCTCTTCCCCTCCTCCTTCTCCTCCTCCTGTTCCTCCTGTTCCTCCTCTCCCTCCTCCTCCCCTCTCGCCCTCCTCCTTCTCTTTCTCCTCTCCCCCCTCCTGCTCCTGCTGCTTTCCCTTTTTCTTGTATGTAAATGTGGCAGCGAAGTTTTCAGCCACATTTCACAGCATGAAGTTGCTTGTGAAGAATAAAAAAGAAGAGTGGGGAATCCAGGAGTCTGATGACTCTGGAGTTGCCATGTTAGCTGACCACTTCAAATTGCATTTTTTTTTTTTTTGGAAAAAAACAAGACTTCATGTGTTTAAGTCATTGTTATTTGGCTTTTGTACCATATGGTATAACTTAATTATAACACTTTGTACTCTACGTCCTTTGAAAATAGGTCAGATTTTGTTACTCTCTTAAAAATCCTCTAATAGCTTCTGATTTCATGAGGAACAAATTTCAAAGTTCTGTTATTTAACCTCCAATTCCTTCTTTAACCTTGTATTCTTTTTTATGTATATATTTTCAGGGGATTTGGGGTGGTTCCCACTTTTTAAATTAATTTTATCGGTACATTTAGTATACAACACAATGACTTTCATCATTGGAAATTTGTACCTTTATGTCATCTGTTCTTATTTTTTCCCCCATTCTTCTGCCCTCCCTTCAACCCCTCCACCCTTCCCTATTTACAAAGACTTTGTTTCCCTTTTTCCATTTTCTCATATTAATTCCATTCCCTTCTTTCCTTTTCTCTACCCCTCCCTCCCACTTCCTCTTCCCCTTTGGACCTGTTCTTCCTATTTTACATTATCTGTTATACCTTTTGATACTTATTTACACCTTCAGTTTCTCACACCAGATAAGCAAGTCAGTATTTACATGTGTGCCTTACTTATTTATTCCCTCTGTTTCAGTTTTTATACAAATATGCCTGCCTCAGGACCTTTGTGTATAATGTCCTTTGCCGGATATATTTGCCCTTCAGATTTATGTGGTTGACTCCCTGATTCTATTTTACTATTGACAAAGTATGAATTTATCAGAGAGGGCTTGCTGGTCCTATCTTCAAAAATTACAACCACTCCCCATTATGCTCTTTTATTTTACTTTACTTCACAGTTCTCATGACCACATGGCATATTATAAATATTTTTTATTGCCTCCTCTACTAAAATAAGCTCAGGGAGGAAAAGAACTCATCAATTTATGTACTATTTTCTCTTCAGGATCTAGAATAGTGCCAGGCATATGATGAGGGAGAGGTCAAAATTATATGTTGATTATTGAGTGAAAGGAAAAGTAAATGGTTCAGAAAGAGGTCAGCTACCAGATGAAACAATACATATATTTTAAAAATCCTTGCTCTTTTAAATATTGTTTTCCCAATTAATTTACTTTAGCCATACTTTGTTGTTCTCAATGACACATACCTCTCCACGTACATATACCCATGCCACACACGTGTATACTCATGCGTGTATCTCATAGGTATATACATGCATAGACTAGCAAACATGTACATGTTCATATCTATTCCTACACAATATGTAAAGATACACTTGACATACTTGTATGACTATACATATCATTATGATTTCTTAGGAACATGAAACCTATTGCTAAGTTATTTTTCTGTTTCTAAAAGTCATTTGAAGAATGCTTTTATGATGAAGAATTCCAACTCTCAAATATGTGGTTGATACAGTATAACTCTCAACCTCTAATATTTATGGTCTATAATATGTGTGAAAGCACTATTAAAATATGAGATTGAATCATTATCATCATCATCACCAATAGTAATTCACTCTCTGGATGTCTGTTACTGCCTGTCTTTTTCATATCCATTCATCAGATCAGAAAAATAGCAGAGTGGAATTTTCTTTGCATATATATGCAAATACACACACACACACACACACACAGAGGCTGAGATTAAAGCATGACAAATTTCAGGTCCAAAAATAATTTCTTCAAAAGACTTAAACCCACAAAATAAAAAGTATTATGATGAAAGTTCTTTCTTGGCTATTTTTATGTTGCACAGAATACAGGAAGTAGATGGACTTTGAAAGGATTAATGCTAAATAAAACTGAAACT
The DNA here is from genome assembly GCF_012274545.1 of Fukomys damarensis. NCBI lineage: Eukaryota > Metazoa > Chordata > Mammalia > Rodentia > Bathyergidae > Fukomys > Fukomys damarensis. The sequence continues at coordinate 43,960,771 of NW_022900926.1, forward strand.
AGGTCACCTAGGAAGTACATTTGGAACTGCTTTATGAAAAATATATTCTGTATATTATTTTCTGTTTATGTAGAGAACTAGGCTCTGAAATCGAGGAAACTAAAACTTGTACTTGTGAGCCCTCAAGAGTGTTGAACTCTCTGTGCCTGACTCATATTTCCAACTTTAAAATAGAGCTGACATTGTTTCTTACACATGTGAGTTATATTGTGGAGAGGATTGTACATTTCTTTATGGGGGTTTGGAAATAGGACCAAAAATAAAGTTTTCCACCATTATTTATGATGCCATTTATACCAATTCTTGAACTTTATAGACAAATGCTAGATATTTTTGTCATCATGATATGATTTAGCTATATATTTTTTTACTTTAATTAGAGAGAGACCCAAAATTGATCTATTTATTATCTTTATGTATTTCCTCCTTCTCTCCCTCTCTTTAAGAAATATCTTAGGGGTACTGTAAATACAGAAGAGAATTAATCATTTAATACTAATAAGCTGGGGTAGAAATAGGCATATTGCCTTGATTTTGTCAATTGTATTTTTTGTTCTTTTATGTTAAAATGCCCAATAGCCAAAGGCATTCCTGAATTGAAACTTATTATTTTTATTTCAAGTAATTATGATGAGCCATAGTAACAAAGAAGGAATGTTACCCCTCCTGTCAGAGCATTATGCATCCCAGGCAAGGATCTTGGGCTACAGTTCATAGTGAGGAAGCATTTATATTTCCTGAATGAAGCAATGAGTCTTTTTCTAATTTGGTAGTCAAGTAACTTAACATAAAGTGACTTATAGATAAAGTGTAGTAAAGTGTCAGTTAGGGGAGGAAGAACTGTCCACTGGCCTTGAACTTTTAGATTATAAATATATCTCTCTCTCTTCTCTCCATCCTATTTCTCTCTTCCCCTTCCCCTATACATATATACATACGACATATGGAAACTGAGTTGATAGATATGTTAATTTCCTTGACCATTGTCATCACTACATATAATATATATGATATATATTATATATATAAAAGCATGTTGTATACTTAAATATAAACAATGAAAAGGAGACATTTTGTAGTTTCTTACCACTCACAGTGCCATTGCTTTAAAATGCTTGAGCAGAAATTTGTTTCCAGTCTCTACTGCTGTTTAATAGTGCAATGGTTCCCTTTAATGTGATTTTCTATTTCTTGGTCTACTGGTGTATACCAAGGTAGTTAATGCTTGGCAGACTTTTGAGCCAGAAAGAACCAACTGTGAATTTAGGCTTCAGCACATACCCTCTCTGCGACCTTGGGGAAATGGTGACTGAATACCTTTGGTTTTTTCCTCACTTGGAAATGCCTGATTATAATGACAGCAACAATTAAAAAGTAGCTAGCATGAATTGTTTGTTTTGTGTGGCAGTATTACAATGTGTGGACCATCTCATATGGGAGTTTTGACTATTAAATGAGTTCAGAGTAAGGACTCGGGAAATATTTATTGTTTCTTTTGCATTAACAGAGATAGCAGAAGAGACACCTGAATACCAGGCCTAACTTATAATTTTATTTACAGATAGTGGCTGTTTCTATACATAAAACAAACTGGATTACTGAAAGAATTAGCTGAGTAATAAAGAGATTGGGTTGCTTTCGCCCATATTATCTTCAGAATGCATATTTAAATGTTCTTCTTTCCATTGCGAGAGAGGGATGGGATACCCAGGTAGAAGCAGCAGAACCTTTTTGTTAGTTTGCCTCCATTTTTTTTGTTGACTTCGTGGCAGCATGATTTGCTTCTGCAGTTTGGAAAGTGGTCTTGTTTTCTCTACATTCTTTCTTTAGTTCACTTTTAAGGACACTTGGATCTTTCTGAGTCTGTTATACCTGAGGTTTCTATAGCATGTAAATGCACATTCTTGATTTATTGAGATGAAACATCTTTTCTTGGCAAACTGTCAGGTTCACTGTTGAGTTTCTTCAAGCTTTGGAAGGGTATGACGACTGCACAGTGAGGCGCCAAGTGCTATACTAGGCGGTCTTCTCTATCCCAGGGATTATGTACACTGCTATCCCCAGTTACCACTGAACTAGCCTCAGATTCAGTGGAGGTGTGCCTCAGGTAACACTTTACAAAGCAGTTATCTAGGAACACTATGCAAAAGGGCTTTCCTGAGGTATCTTGTGCCTCTCTGTCATCAGACCTGTGCGAGTCACTTAACAGATGCCTCAGCCTACAGAAAAACATCCATCAGAAGACAGGCAAGAGTTTTGATAAAAATGCAATATTCTGCATTAATATTTCTGTGTTTGTTGAATATCTTGGTCAATATGAAAAGTTTTGTAAAAATTGTTGCAAACTAGTAAGTTTAAAACAATTCATCTTCAGAAGGAGGTAAAGTATTAATTCTCTCTTTTCTTAGTTGAAACGCAATTACCCTCAAGGCACGGGATGGAATTATTCCCAACAGATAATACAAGGTTGACTTTGTGGCATATTGGTAAGCACACTGGAGCTTGAGTTCAAATTTGAGGAAGTCACAGACTCTCATTTGGCTTTGGGCAAGCCCTTTCCTCTCTGAATCAAAATACAAAATGAAAATGATGATGCTCCCCTTCCCGTCATAGTAATAAAGTGGCTTGGAGAAGCCCCTAATGAATGGTAAGATTGTTTCTGTGTGTAGTCATGTGGAGGAGGGCCAGAAGAGGAGTTGGAAATTTTGAAATCTATTTTTAGCTCCTTTACCTTGTGTTGCTGTATGTGTCAGGACTCTCTTGCTGGGAAGAGGTTTTGCCTCTATCCAAAATTAAGTGGATCACTGATAGAATTTTAATTGGCTAAGAACTTAATTTACTTTTATATTCAGTTCTTCACAAATATAATATCAATATGTCTTTTCCTTCCCTCTTCCTTTGGAGAAACTTATAGAGATCAAGGCTGTAAGTTTAAGAAAGTAGGAGCCAGGTCTGTTTCTGCTTACCTTTATATGGTCAGTGCCATCATGTCCCAGGCATGTAATAGTTGAGTAATTATTAAATTACTAAACCAATGAATGAATTTCGGACCTAAAGAGGCAAATTAATGTTAGTTGTGAATTTCTATATAATCAAAGACCTTCCTGGTACCCTCAAATGTTAGTGGGTTAGTCCAGACAGGGACCAATCTCATTTCCTCTTTGTATATCAGGAGATCAGAGACAAATGCTTTTTAATGTGGGGGACACTTGGCTTTGAAACCCCTTATTTTCCTCAACCAGACAATGTCTTACATTATTTACCTCCAGAGAACAGTCCCAGACACACTTGATTAGCCTTAAATGAAAGATAAGCCATTGCTGTGAGAAAGGACATGCTTTCAATAGATAGGCAGACAGACAGACAGATAGATATTTAACAATTTACAGTTTTATGTCTTGACAACTTGTATATTATAATATGAAAAATGCTACCAAAGGGGACCAGTCTCTTCCTAGCACAGAAGCTATAATATTTTCAGTAATAAAAGATAAATGTTTCAAACTTCCTTACTTAAACCCTTCATTGGCTTTCCATTAGCCCTTAATTTCAAGTCTAAACTTAATATGGCTTACAGAGTCTTTCAGGACTTGGTCTCTCCTTACCTGTCTCATTTGCTGATTAATGGTCCCTAGATTGTATTTAGCCAGACTGGGAATGGAGCTAGAAATCTGGGATTCTTGTGCAGATGAAAATATATTGGAGATCGAGCATTTCATTACTATTGTTTCTCATGTCACGTATAATATTCCTGGGGTCAGGTAAAGGGAGGAGATATCCTCCGTTTTAAGAAATTACCATAAGAAATATCTAATGCTATTATGTTATGGCCAAATTGTGTTTACAGTATTCAGAAAATAATTATATTTGATACCTTCCAAAAAATAGTCTGCTCAGAGAAGTCTATCCATTTGTAGGCTGGGAACATTGCTAAAGAGAAGGAAGAGTATTATTTGAATGAATTTGGTAGCTAGGGAGATTTTTATCTGCTTAATGCAGATATTGGAGAAAACAGGGGTTTTTTTTGGACTTTTTTGTTTCATTTTAGAAATAGTTTTCTTTCTGAAATCTTAACTGGCATTTTTGAAAACCATGGAAGAGCCGAAGGCCTTGAGCACTTAGGTGCAAGAAGCTCCGTCGGTAAAAGAATGTAAAGATTTTTGGGGTATAGAAAGAAAATTGAGGTTTAGTTCAATAATTATTAAGAGCTGTAATGACAGGTACACTTATGAGTTTTTAAAAAGTATTTCTACATAACTTTTCTTCCACAAACGTCTATATTTTTCAATTAGTATAGAGTTAGTTCTGTTACCAGATTGACTTAGTGAGTTTTATATTTTGTAAAAAAAAAAGGAATGCTCTGACTTGTAACCTTCATCTGCTCTCTCAGTTGTCTGTAAAGTAGGCCGCTTCACTAAAACTAGGGTATTTCCCTTTACCTGGAACAAAATTCCACATCACTATGGCCATTTAGAATAAAAACTGTTTTTGTTTTGTTTTGTTTTTTAACATTTTTACTTCAGCTACTGGCAGAAGGACAGTACAACAACAGTAAATGTTGGAGGAATGACTAAGGGAATTAATCCATAATTGCAGGCTTGTGCTTCTTAACTGTGTAGATGACGGCAAACATCACAAGACTATCGACACTGAGTCCATAGCATAATCACTTAATTTACCTATCTATGGTAGGACACGAGCGCAAATAGTGTAAGCTGGGAACTTGTATGTAAGACACATTTCTGAGCCCCAGAACAAACCAACTCTTTGGCTGAGCCTCCCCTGCCCCTTCAGCTGTGGTGTAAGATTTCCAGGTGATTCTGATATGTGCTCAAATCTGAGAACAGCCTAAAACAATAAAAAGAACCCTGCAGGATTGTCAGAACTGGAAGGCAATTAACCTGGCCCAGCTGCTCTTTTCCCAAAGGCTATGTGACCCCTTGCAAAGAACAGTGGAAACTAGGCTGGCTGTGTGGAATGGGCTAATCTCGAGCATGGCATTTTCAGTTTGATGCAGTTCTCTCTCCTGCCAAGGAAATCTGAGCTGATGTAGACTGTTTTTCCAAGCTGCTATTGTTTGTGGCTCTGAGTCAGTGCCCATATATATATATGTATATATATTTTCTTCTTCATGCTCCCCATTGGGATGCAGTACAGGCTAATTAGGGACTTAGTGTGTGGCTTCCATTCTGGGGAGGTGTATGATTCTTTTCCTGCATCCTGAGAACATTTTTGCAAACACTTTCTAGTTCATATTTTCTTTTTTTAATCAGGCAGAGACATTACAATTAAAATACCGTTAAAGTGATTCTGGCAAGTATTGCAATAAGCATGTTTTTAATTAAAGGAAGAACAGGGGGATGCATAAGCAGCATCAGCTAAAGGGGAAAATTTTCACCCAATATCTATTTTAATTGAAATGAAAAAGAAATGGGAAACACAGCAGCAGCAGCCTTGGCCGGCCTGTGCGCATAGCTCTGTCCCAGGTTGCTGGGGTTAGGTGGACTGTGCTTGATTAATTAGTAGCCAGGCAGAGCGTCCATTCTCTCTGCCCCCAATCCTTAAAGCCTGATTTATGCCACACACCCCCCATGAATATGTGAGGGCTCAGGCATCTATTTCCTGAACTGCTAGTGGATAGGATTATGGAGCGTGGACTGAGCTCTTGGGGGCTCTCGTTTGCCAGCCAAATTGATTTTCCGCCTCTGTGGCCGGGGACAAGCCCACCTCGAAGGCTTCTGAGGCTGTGCTCCAGTGAATCAGGCACAAGTCTAATCCGGATCTTGCCAACAAAGGAAACTGTTTGCATCCCCGTCAGAATGTGGGCTGCAGGCTGTGGCTGCCTTCACTAAACATGCATCCCCTCTCCTCTTCCGCTGTCCAGCTCCCACCCCCAAAGCACCTCATCGGAGTACGGGTGGCCGTGTGCCCCAACTCTGCCGGGACCACTCAGTGAGCTCTCTGCATTGAGACAGGGCACCATCTGTCCATTCTGAATGGACGGTCATCTACAGTTTTCCATGGGCAGACAATTCCACAGGCTCCAGACTATTGACTTGACTATTTACATTTGAAAAGTAATGAGATACAGGCTGCTGAAAATTTGAAGGGAAAAAAAGCTGAATGAAGGTTAGTCAATATAGGTAAGTAAATCGGATAGTTTACATCTCAAAATTTAGGTAGTCGATGCTTTGAGTAAACACATTATCTAGTTTGGTGATACAGATGAATCAGCTGTTGTCCTCAGATACCTGCCTAGGTCGTGTTCAACCTGTCATTTTCCCTCTGCTTACAGAGTGAATCAGTCTTCCTGGATTCACTTATCACCCAACATTCACTCCTTGGCCTCCTGTACACTGGTTCTGAGGCCTTCATCTTCCTAAACATGACATCATTACCATCTTCCCAACTCTTAAATCTTCCCCTAGAACCAGCTGAGACTTCTTCCAACTCATTTAACACCCTCAATAATCTTACTACTTCTTTTTACTCTAGTCTTTAGATATGGATATTTAGTGATGTTGTTCCTCTCTTACTTCCCTTCTGTTCTCAATCTATCTGTCCTCTTTTCGAGAACTCATTTACTTCCATAGTTTCATCTCCTATTTACTTGACAAATACTTAGTGATCACTTATCACATATCCCATGTGTCAGGCACTGTTCTAGCCCCATGAATAATCACTGTGAAAAACATAGATCAAAATCTTGCTCTGATAGAGTTTTCTTTTATGAGGGAAATAGTAGTAACTGTAGTTTGATTAAATATCCTTGGTACCACAGAACAAGATGCAATGAGAGGAGGGTAGGAACACATGTTGGGGTGGGGTGGCTGGGAGGATTTGCACAGTGAGTTCAAAAGCTGTAAGGTAGGGGCAGTAAGGCATGTCAGCATGGTGGGAGTGTTGGGAGCAATGAGGAGAGTAGAAGAAGCCTGAGCAGAGACCAACCCTGAAGGATCTGGCAGACTTTCACTCTGAACATCATGGCGGCCACTGGAGGGTTTTGAGCAGAGAGATGATACAGTTTATTTGAAAAGGAAAGCCAACAGCATTTGGTGCTGTTTTGAGAGCTGACCCTGAGGTCAGATGAGGGCAAAAAAAAGCGGGGCGGGGGAGGACTGAGTTAAGAGGCTGTTACATAATCCAGGGCTGAGAAGAGAATAATTTAAACGCCAATGTATACATGGAGGTTGTGAACAGTGGTTGGATGATGGAGACATTTTGAAGGTAGAATGCATAAAATGTTCTAATGAATTGGTTGTAGGGTGAGAGTGAAAGCTGACTCTAACTGATTTCAGACTGAACAACTAGAAGGATGGAATTAACCATTCATGGAGGTGGGAAGGACTACAAGAATATCTGTGTGGCAAGAGGAGGAGTTTAAGATTTGATCAGAAGCTCATAGACATCCAAGCAGAGGTGTTGAACATGAAGTTGGCATATGAATCTCAAGCTGAGGCCAGAGGTCAAGCTTGAAGATACACATTTAGGATTCATCAGCAATTAGATACAATGTTATTTAAAAATCTTGAGGCAGGCAGTGTGCATAAGGATAAAAAAGTGGCCAGAGGGTCATGTCTACAGACACACAAAGTGCTGCTAGTAGGGGTGATCAGAGAAATCTCAAAGATAACTGAGAAAGGGATACTTGGAAGGTGGAAGACAACCCAAGAAGATCGAGTGCTGAGCAAGTGAGGTGAAGAGATTTCAGGAAAATAGTGAGCAATGGCCACACAGGAACATGTATTAATCAACATGGTTGTCATTTGTGACTCCATCCTGAACTGTTTTGGTGGAAAAGTCTGGGTAAGGATTGACTAGGGAGGATTCAAAAGAGTAGGATGAAGGAGTTGAACACAGCAGGGGTAGCCAGATCTTTTGAAGAGTAATATTATATGGTAAAATATACTCTATATTTTTTCTGTAAAGGAAAGGCAGTTAGAAGTCTGTGTTTGTTTTCTTAAAAAAACACAACAAATTATTTTGTGGTCATTACACAGGATGGTTAATTGGAGGGTTAGCCAAAAGTAGGTTTTGATGTACTTTGCAAACATTAGCTAGCTGCTAAAAGTCTCTTTTGCTTCCCTTGAAAAGAAATAAAAGAGATGTTTAATGGAAAGAAGTGATTACATGTAAAAAGTTATGTTCATTTATTTATTTTAGAGGGGAAGTAACAATAATGATGGTTGATTGATTTTTATAAAATTACCCAAGGTCACTTGTGGGACATAGTCAGCTTTCATGAAACTCCTAACAAGCAATTTGAGGGTCAGAGCCCAAGGCTGATTTCAGCGCTGCTCTTTATTTTAGCTTTCAGAAATGGGGCCAAGCTCTTTAAAGTGGAGAAAGAAAGTCCTTCAATTGTCCTCATGTATTCAAGTAACTGTCCTGTGAAGCAGCCCACGTGTATTTATTCCAAGATAATAAGGTGTGAGGATTGAAATCTTGAGACCTTTGCACAGAGATAGATGAACTAGTTCTATATTCTTTCACACGAAGCTTTTACTTTGCTTATCACTTTAAATTATTTTAGGCAAAAATTGCAGAATTCCTCATTATCCTCTTTTAAAGTACCTGGACGTATGAATGTTTTCCACTGATAGAGTGAAGACGGGATGCATGTTAGCAGGGGTTAATGATGACCATATTAATCAGTCCTGTTTATAGCACCCTTGACAACACAAATCATTCATTTTCCATGGGCCAAACTCCTCTTCCTTCATCATCACCACTATTTGCTCCTGTCAGTAATGATGTGTCCAAATTTCTACCAGTTTGTCTCAGCGTATTTAATACTTTGCTTAATGGCACAGAGGGCAAAACTAAGGTTTATATTTTTATCCACTAATCCTTGTAATCTGCTTCAAATCCTTTCTGGAATGAGGCAAGGTATATCTCCATTAACAAAATTAAAATAAACCATACATAAACAAGCCATAGGCAAACTTATAAGGTTAACACATGTTTTTCCTTAAATGTAACTATGAAAACAACCCTAATTAATGAAAAAGCTACCAGGAACGGTTTGTGGAAATGGATAAAATATGAGCTTTTCTGTCAGGTTGCCTGGCTTCCAAGGCTTGGCTCTGCCTCTCCTGCTCAGGAAGAAGTATGAGCTGCTTTGTGCCCTCATTCTGCTCTATGAAATATAGAATGGGGTGCTTACATCTCAGGCTGGGTTCCAGAGTCATTTCAAACAGTACCTACAGATTAGGCACATAATAAGTGCCTAACCACGGCTAGCTCTCTAGTTTTCCCTGTTGTCTTATTTGAATTTTTGACCATGTATATATCTTTCTCAGGTAGAATTCTAAGTTCACTGTAGCACAGTTGGTGTTGGGAAAGCATAAGGCTCTTGTCTCTGTTTATATTTAATGCACATCTTGTGGCACCCTTATAGATATAGACCTCAAGTGTCTCAGAGTTGGAATGCCATCCAAACCCATGGTCCACTAGATGGGCATGGTAAGTTAGGATGTCAATGCCACATGTCAGTGTGTTAAAGAGTTCTTGTTAGCGTAAATATGTGGACTGCAGCACATGTCATATTTCTTTCTTCTTGTTCACAGTGGGATTCACTTTATCACTGCATTTCTAGGAGCAATGACAATGGAAGGGAAAATTAAAGTTGAAATTTCCAGTGGGTTTTGGTAGTCTGGTAAGCAGAGTGTTATTAAGCCTGTAGCTTGGCAGAAGTGTCATGATGGGGTCAGTGTAGCAAGTGAGCAGATCGTGGTGATGCTGGGGTAACTGTAGATGTTAAGTGTGATAGCAACAGGTACCACTGCAGTATCTCCATTAGGTTTCAGACCCTAGAGCAGTACCCTATGAGCATTATTTTAATTAATGTCAAGTAAATATCTGGTGACTATTATAATGGTGTGTGGATTGGGTATTTGACACGAAAATATGTTAAGTGCCTGAGGTCAAATGTCATGGAAAAATATATGGAAACATATATTTAATAAGAGGCTCTGGAATGCTATTTATATACATTGGAGAGGGAAGTCCTCAGCGAGGAGTTCACAAGGAGGAGCAAGACATACGAATATCTGACAAAAGAACATTCTAAGTAGAGGAAGAGTATATTGCATATTTTGAGGCCTGTTTGAAAATAGGCAAGTCAATGTGTTTGAAGCAAGTATTAGTCAACTTTATAAAACCTGAGGCAATTTATTTTATAAAACAGTTGATTTTAGCTCACAGTTTTGGGTGCTGGAAGTCCAAACAGCATGGTGCAGGCCTTTGTGAGCACCCCCCGCACCCCATGCACACAGTAGGCTGCATTATGTCCTTGAGAGATGGGTCATGTGCTTTTCCTATCCTGATAATGAAACCTAAAACATCCATTTCTAAACACCATAAATGCATTGTTTCTACCCTCTTAAAATATGATTGATGTAAGACCTTAAGGGATAAACTGCTGTGTGAGTTTTGGGGGACAAACCTGTGCAAACCATACCAGAATAGAATTGCTTCAGAACAGTCATAAAAGATGATGTGGCCAAGGTGTTGGGGATGGGTGGCAACTCATGAGGGGCCTTTTGTATTCCAGTATAAGGACTTTGACATTTTTTGGGAGCCAATGGGAAACTAATCTAGGGTATGCATGAAAGGACCTCTGGAATTTCCAATACACAGTCATAACTCTGACCACTTTGTTATAGGTTAGAAGACTAAATTATGGTATTTCTAAAAACAAAAACAAAAACAAAAACAAAACCAGTCAGAGCTGGGGGACAGATTTAATATGTCATCCGGGTCTTTGTACATCAGGAAGGGTAGAGGGGTTGAGGGGAGGGCAGGGGAATGGGGAAAGAAGATAAGAACCAGGACATATTATGTAAAGGTAAAAATTCCCAATAATGAATGTCGGCATATTGGATACCTAAAATGTACCAATAAAATGAAGGAATAAAAGAAATAACTCATCCCGGTTTCAGGGCTTATGTGAGAAGTTTTTGACATGATTGAGAACATTCCATGTGAAATGTAAATATTATAAATTCTTTTAAAGAGAGGTATTATAAAGATGAAAATATTCTTTTAATATTTAATTACTCTTTTAAAATACTTCTATTATAAAGATACATTCCTGTGTTACAGAAAATTTGGACATTAATGCAGAATGGTATCTGAATCTGTTAAGGTTCTTTGGTTGTATATGATAGGAATAAACTATTCTTGAAAATAGGAAGTTTATTGGGAAAGTATTGAGTAGCTTTTTGAATCAATCAAAATTAGGCACAGAAAGAAGTAGAAACCAGGGCATTAGAGATGAGGAAGATTGGCGGGTGGGGCACTCAGAAGCCAGAACTCTATGTAGGCTCATTAGAATGCTGCTACTGGATGTGAACATTTCCTGTCTTTCTTTTTACTCCGGATTTCTTTTGAAGCATTAATATGTGACCCAGGCTGTGGTCAGATAAGAAGTATTTATTGGTAGTCCCCTTGCATTCAATCAAGGAGGAGCCATCAAGGAAATTATAATCTAATACCAAAAGAAAGTATAATCATGGGGGCCAAGCTAAAATGCTGCAAATGCCATGATGCTAAGCCTAATCTTCTATGATTTTTCTTTTTAATTCCCATAATTCTTACAGTTTTGGCACATTTTCTTCTATCCATTTTTCTTGTGTACTTCTTTCTCTGTCTAAGCTTAATTTTATAAGTTGCTTTCTTCTGTTGCTAAATGGTAAAGTTAGTAGTCTTCTCATCCCTTAGCCAGCTCTAAATTGCTAGTCATTTAGATGATTGTCTCAAAATTACTACAAACAAAGCTACAATGAATATTAATATCTAGCCTAAACTGTTTTCTACCCCTGAGTGTGTTGGAGGCCCTATTGCGTTTCTAGAAAAGAATGCCAGATAAAATAAGCCTAAAAGCCAGAAGGTGTATATAAATGAAGGAGTCATTGGAACACTCAAGATGACATCAAAATTGGGAGCCTCATCCTCCTAGAAATTAACTATTTCCTCTTTGTCCATTAGGAGGCAAGCTGGTTTTCATGGGTCCAGGACCTATTGAGCTCAAGGCCCACGCTATCCTTGTTTCTGATGGTGGAGAGCTCCGGATTGGATCGGAAGATAAGCCCTTCCAAGGCAAAGCTCAGATCAAACTCTATGGGAATTCCCACTCTTCTCCCTTCTTTCCCTATGGTGTCAAGTTCCTGGCTGTGAGGAATGGAACTCTTTCACTGCATGGTGAGTTTAGCAACTGACCAGAGGAAATGAAATAGGGCTGTGTCTAACAAGTGCCTGAGCAATGGCAATTGATAAAACTATTTAAAAACACTTGGCTATTAGTTGCTGAGGCAACAGGTCAATTAGAGCGTGACATGATTTCCTTAAACAACAAATAAAATTGTTATGGTTCCTATGGCACATTATGCTATGGTTCCCAATTATTCCTCTTCCTGTGAGCGGATTGGAGGCTTTTCCCACTGTCAGGTGCTCAGTCTCTGTGTGGGTGGACATACTTCCCTGTTCCACTGAGAGTGGGCTTGACTGTGGACTTGTTTTGACTACTGGCACATGAGCAGAAGTTATAGATTACATAATCAGTAAAAGTTTTAAGAGTTGTTCCCATGCTTTAGCCATTTTGCTCTTTTTCTCCACTTGAGAATAGCCCATCCCTGATCAGGGCAGTTCATTCAATGTGGGAAACTGAATTAAGACAGCATGTGGCAGATCTGATTACTGCTGTCTTGTTTGTGAGTAACGAATTGGAACTTTTGTTGTTTTAAGCCTGTGAGATTTGAATTTGTAATTTCAGCATAACCTGGCAAAAACTGACTGATATTTAGCCTACACTAATGTTTTTCTACCTGTAATATCCTGGCATTACAAACCAAATGAGGGTAACTTCATTTTATTGTTGTTGGTAAGCCTCTTCCCTCTCCCATCACTAGCCTGTGAACAGAGTTCAATTACATTTGGAATCCTCATACAAATGGGTTGGATGTTCATGGATTATTAGAAGAAAACTGTGATTAGGCTAACGTATGTTTCTGCTTCCCCTTTACTTGCCTCTGATTGCCTAATTCTACTTTGCACAATGGACTTTTCCCCCTTAAGTTTCAGGAAATTACTAAGTGTGACAGGATCAACTGGACAATGTTGAGTGTTATGTATATTTCTGTGGATATGTGCATACTTTTGGTTGCACAGCATGTGCCAAAGGCAGATCAAACTGTGGGCTTTTGACAATATCCCAACTTCCAGAAAATGTGGTGTTTTCTACATTGACATTTCTGTATTAGCATGACAAAATAAAACTCCGCAATCACAGAGTAATTGTTCTAGATATGTGCTAACGAGATTGACATTTTTCTCTGTCTAGGCTCTATCTATAAGGAACTGTGAGTCTCAGTCATTGTTTACCAGAAAGCACTTCCTGGCCTCTTTTGTTTTACTATATGAGGAAACAAGATCTTTTCCTGAGGTGTTTAATTAAGCTAGACAATGGAGGTCATTGGAGACAATAAGGTTTAAAAGCTCAATAACTATTGGACAGAAGTTCAAAAGCCTGCTCTCCTGATTTTCATATTCTCTTTCCAAAAGGTCTGTTTTCTTCCTACCTTAATTTGCCAGACTTAGCTGACCTTGTAGCCCAGGACCCACAAGCATTTCTTGTTCATTCACAAATAGCCATGGTCTTCAGGTGTGTGCTCTAGACTGATGGTCACTTAAGACATCAAATCAGTTTTGCTGTTTACCCATGGGAAAAAAACAGCTGAAGAACAAAAGGGCATAGAACAAAAGGGCACAGATCAGGCTTTTGTCCAGGCTCTTGATCATCCAAAGGACCTGAGAGTCCTCAGATTCCAGAGCCAATGTCCTATACAGTGCAGATGGTATAACTCCTGCTAGAAATTGGAGCTCAAATGAGGGGTGAAATTGTCCTAATTATTTTACTCTGCCGTTTTCATTGCAACTGTTTCTCACTCTCACGTTCAACTTGTGAGAGATTAAAGAGTACATAAGTACACGCTTATATACCTGTATTTTAAATAAATCTTGTCCTTCGTTTTAAGTAAATAATTAGTGTCATTGTTTATAGCTAATATCGGGCAATTAAAGCAAAATGAATACTTCTAATGTGTTTTGAGAATTTTGAAATTTAAAAAAAGTTGCTACTCTACCTGTGGGGTATTGTAGATTCTGAAACCTCCTTTCCCTCTGCTACTCTTATTTCCGTCTTCTCCCCCCACTCCCTTTCCATTTCTTCTTGCTGCCTTTCTTCCTCTTCCTCTTGTCCCTGTCCATATTCTTCTCCTGTATTTTCAGACCCACCAATCATAGCTGTTTAATCCATTCCCTAAGCCCCTTCTCTTAAAGGAGTGAGTAGGACCTCTCATAATGTATAGAGCTGCACATGTAACATGGGCAAAATCAAGCTCTGGCCTCTCTGATGTGATGCCGCAGTCATACTCATTTGAAAGAGACATTATGTAGAAGACAGCTTAGCATTAGGGCCAAAGAGATCCCTTTTCTGATGTATCTGTCGGAGACACACAGGCACACGTGTGGCTCATCCATCAATCCTGCTCCCACTGTCCCTCACCACCTGGGGTCTCAAACAGATTTCCCCTCTGGCATGGTGGTATATCATGCTTAAAATCGTTACATAATTTCACTGGCCTTTTCCCAGGGCCAAAGGTGGGTCTGGTGACACTGAGGCTTCTCTCATTTTCTCTAAAGAGAAAAACTAATTTTCCTTTGCTGTCAAATACGCAAAGCTGTGAACAACTTGATTCACTGTCTTGTATCCAGAAAGTCCCTAATGACCCAACACATACTCATCCCCTCAGGATAATGTGGTGTAGAGATTCACCAGTTTTGTAGTGCACTGGGCTCTTCTGAAGAGAGCTTATGGGTCTAGATCTCTGGGTCTCGCCCCCAGAGTCTAATTCAGTGGGTTTGGGGTGGGCCCTGAGAATGAGCATTTTGGTGGGGCCCTCTGATTTGAAACAGGCAATCCCTTGGCTGTACACAGCGACTCACTGGCTTTAGTGGTTGATAGTTGGGGAATCAAATCAGTTCAGTTCTGCTGCTCATCAGCCATTACCTTGGGAAAACTGATCTCTGAAACCAGCAAACATATCAACCCTTCGTACTCCTGGTTCATGACATACTTCAGAGTTTCTAGTACATGGTGACTCACAACTACTAGTAGTTCTTACGATTTTGATTCTGTTCTTTTCCAAAACAGTTAAGTATTCAGTGCCAATAATTTTCTTTTTTCAGGGGTGAGGAAATTTTAAAGAGGGGCAGAGGCTTTTTTTTTTCTCCAAAAATTGTCACAGGGCCCTCTCTGCCAAGTAATGTTTCTCTCTATTAATTTTCATGCCTATCTCTCTCCATTAAAGTGAGAGTGGGTTTTAGCCTTGGAGATCACAAGGTAGCAACACTCTCAGGCACCTGTTGTTCTGTTCCCACAACCAACAGATGCCTTGAGATTTTATCTCTATGGTACAGCAGCTCCCAGCACAGGACAATCTTTGTTCCTGGGGTCAGTTATAAACAAATTCTCAGAATCCACCTTCCTGGGCCCTAATGTGGTCAGAAGCAGGCCACTCACTGCCCCTAAAAATGGTCCTTTGTGGCTTGATTCCTGACATCCATCAGGGAGAAAACTGATGAATTCTAATCTGGCTCTCACTTGGATCATACAGACTCACATAAAAGGGCCTGCATGTCAGTGATACCATTCTCTCCACTTCCCTTCTTTCCTGTTCTTCATCACTTTCCCTAGTTTGAAACTACTAAGCAAACAGCAGACTTTGTTGCTCAGCTGTCACAAGGAAAGCTGGAGTTGAAAGTATGTTTTATGTCTTTCTTTAAATGCACAAAAACTAGTACATTCATATACTCATACACACACACACACACACACACACACACACACACACACAGTACCCCCCCCACACCTGTAACCCTTCCCCCACTGTCTTTCTGTGTCTGGTAGTGGATCCCAACAGGGCATGTTCTAAATCTCAGGTGAAGTTCAGACTGTTTAATAAGTCATTTCACCTGCTCACTTTGACAAGTTAGTATGACCAAAGAGTTTCAGGATTCCTACTAAGGAGGTCTGGGGTTTGAGTGGTTGTGATCAATAAGGAAATTTGGCTCTTGACTCTTGCCTTGGCTACACCATCTGACAATCCAGCTTCACCACTCTGAAATGAGTGTCAATCATTTGTCACTTTTCAAGGGGGTCGCTGTCAGCTGAGGCAACTTGAATTTTTGACAATGTAATTATGGCTCTTGCTTCCACAGTGGGAGTCTGAGCAGGATGGAGGGGCTTTTATTGATTGTTCAGCAGGGAAATTTATCAATGTCTCTCATTTCATTTCCAGTTCCTCCCTGAGAAATTTGGCTGACAGTTTCTTAGGAGAAAAGCAGTCTTGTGGCCTTGACTGGACTGCTTTGTCCTTTTCAAGAAACTAAAAAATATAGGCATTAAATATCAATGCAAATTTCTGAGAAAAACTCTCACATGGGACGCAATTAATGACAACACTAGTGCAATTGGTATGAGCATACAAATTTATTATGAATAAAGAGGATCTAATAAGCAACTTTATATGTGGTTTGTTTTCCTTCTATAAGTACAAAGTATCTGCATTTCTGTCGCGCGCCGCTCGCCAGCAAGAAAGCACGCAACAGTTAGGATCCTTCTGAGGCTTTATTAATTGTGTGGAGAAGGCACTCAAACAAAGGAATACACTTCCTTATATAGACTAGAGTTCTTCCACATTAGGCAACGCCCCATGGCAACAATTACTCCTCCAATGAGGATTTTTCCTAGTGTAACAGACTATAGCCAGTGTGGAGAAATCACCATCTCGCGATCCTCCATTACATGTCTTACATCTCATATTCATATATAAATCATTATAATTATAGCAAAGCAGGCAAACTCCTTTATCTAGCAAGATAAAATAACTATATCAGCCTAAAGCACTAATTGGGCACTAACTCAGCAAACTAGGCAGACATGCTCTCCACACATTTCAGTTCCATGCTGTTCATAAGCACTGTATTATGTTCTGTTATTGCAGTTGCTAAAGAGTATGGGCTGGGTTTAAGAATGGTTTAGTGTGTGTTGACTAGGCTGTGTATAAGAGTATGTTTCTGGTCAGTGATTTTCATATTGTACTCTGCAAAATTCAAATGGGTCCTGGAGGAGCTTCAGGGGTTCTGTAAACAGTGAAGTATTTAGGAGTCAAGCAATAAAGGCTTGAGTTGTTCAATTAATCAATTCATTGCTTTTATCTTTATTGTGTATCTGTCTTCAAAATAATATTTTATTAGAAAAAAGAGTTCCACTGTTAAAGCTGTGACTGAAAAGTGCTATAGTAGGGCAGCCTTTCATTTGTGGTGTGTAGATCCTATCTCTGGGTGAGGAGCCCAGGGCCTTTCTGTGCATGATTTGTTATTTGGCCAAGACTGATTAAGCTCAGACATTTTCTATAGAGCTTGTCCTCTGATATAAGACAAAACTTTCTAGAGCCCATTTTCATTTCACGATGGTTCCTCTATATCAACAACATGCCTTTCAGATCTCAGCTTTTTTGTCATCCAATCTATCATTTCTGGGCTGGTCTCCCGTCTACCCATAACATCTTCCTTTCCCTCTGCTCTTTATCTATTTTTTCTTGAACATGATTTTTCTCTTGTCTCTTATTCTTTTTTTTAATTTTTTTCAGCTTTAATTGAATTTATTGGTACATTTTAGGGATACAGTACAGTTACATTCATTGTTGGGATCTTGTACCTCTACATGACAAGTCTTGATTCTCATTTTTTCCCCTTACCTCTGCCCTCCCTTCACCCCCTCCTCCCCTCCCCATCTACAAACACTTTATTTTCATCTTTTCATTCTCTCACATTTTTTTCTTTTCCCTTATTACCCTTCCCCTACCCATCCCACCTTCTCTACACCTTTAGCTCCTTTCTTCCCATTTCTAAATGTCAGTAATCTTATTAGAATCTTATGCATTGTTGCAGATTATTTACACCAGAGAAACTATTCGGTATTTACACATGTATGACTTATTTATTTCACTTAAGAGTATATCTTCAATATGTATCCATTTTCCTATCTTGTCTCTTATTCTATTAGGTTAGAATATAAACCATAGCTGTGACATAGCATTTTGTTTTTTTGGTATCTAGTTTTATTATTCTTAAATACTTCAGTTTTAAGGGACAGAAGCCCAATGCAAGCAAACTTAGACAAAATAAATAAATGGATCTATTAAGTTTTGTAAACCAACCACAGGATGGACACAGAAGCACCTACCTTTGGACATGGGAGCCTCCAGTGTTCTGAATGCATCAGACTCACTCTTGTCTCTGGTTATCTCTGCGTGATTGGCATCACTCTCCTGTTTCTTATGGACTTCTGCACGGCCACTGGTATTTCTAGGTTTTGCAATGACTTCTCTTTTCTGCCACTAGGGAAAGGAAGCTTAAAAAAATTATCTGGGAAAGCCTCTCAAAGTCTGCTTGATTTACCTAGTAGGCTTAGGATCTATATGACTTCCAGTGGGACAAAATGCAGATTGTCCCTATTCAAGTTTCCTTTTTTCACTCTTTTCCCATTCCCATATGACTCAAATTTAGATGTAGAAATGTTCAGATATGGTACAACAACTACTGTTATATAGACTATATGTGAAATTGAAATAATTTGACATTTGCACAACAGATATTTGGGGTCAGACAAATAAAAATATCCATTAAATTCCTAGTACAGGGCTTAGAACATAGAGGGGTCCTATCAAATAGCATAAGAGATTAAAAAATTGCTAAAAATTTATGCTCTAATTCTACTTAAAATTTCAATGTTTCCCAGAATTTTAACAGCATTATTTCTTCAAGGGTCTTATGGAAAATAATTTTCTAATATATATTACAGTTTTTATTCGGCCTCGCCAGGGATCTTAGATTTCCTTAGTTCAGTGCTGAAGAGGTTCTCTGTTCTTCAATAGCGTTTATCACCACCTGAGATTTCATGAGACATAAGTTGGCGTGGTGAGTAAATGTGCCATAGGCTCTACAAACATTCTAGGCAGAACAGACTTCTTTTTCTGTGGTCACTATCTTCATCCATATTCCAGTTGTTCTTTTTATTTGTCCATTGACAAAGAGCCTCACATTGCTTCTCATAGCTTCCTAGTTAACTTCACATATTAAAAAGGCCAGTAGTATTTAATCCATTTTAAAGCTGTTC
Source organism: Fukomys damarensis (assembly GCF_012274545.1). Taxonomy (NCBI): domain Eukaryota; kingdom Metazoa; phylum Chordata; class Mammalia; order Rodentia; family Bathyergidae; genus Fukomys; species Fukomys damarensis. The sequence continues at coordinate 43,980,014 of NW_022900926.1, forward strand.
ATTTAACATTCCCCTCTCACTAGCTTGAGGCACCACTCGGAGTGGTAGGTGAAATGTCTGCTCCTTCATTCTTCCTCCAGTCCTTCCCATTTTACACTGTCTTGGCATTGTGGGGAGGGAGAAGAGGTCAGGCAAGAAGTTTAACAAGCTTGTCGCTTAACTGTGCAGCTGTGGCCTCTGCTGAGTGTTGCTGCCATTCTTGATAATCCTGACTGCTGTTTCTCTCTTCTTAGATGCCTACATGGACAATTACAGCCCTATAGGAGTCTGTTGAACTATAGTTTCCCAATGGGGAACTCCATGTGGGTGTGCAGGCTCCTTAGCTTCCACCTCAGGGTTGGTCCTGGGTGGGATATCAGAAAGTTGGTTCAAACCAAGCTACTTTTCTCAGAATCCACTTGATCTAGAAGACGCTTATAATCCCTTCCATACCACAAATGTGCTACTCCTCATCCCTTTCTCTTTTCTGGATACACATTCTTTTAACATTCTTTCCCCTGCTCAGAGAAGTGTGAACAGCTCCACCAATATGTTGTAAATGAAGGCACCCAAAATGGAAGAAAGAAGCCTGTCTCCCCTTCTTCTCAGCAGCTCTGTGATTAGACTTATGAAGGCCTCTCTCTTTGCTCATTTTGAAAGATCTTTAGATCTTCCTCTCTGGAAGGCCAGCTCACCCAGGCTGATGATTCACCTCTTTTTTTACTCAGATAGCCAGGGAAGGATTTGCCTCCAAAGTGGCTAAGATAGCAGAGTTACACTCACTTCTTTTTAATGTGCTCTAAGGAGACATCTGCTCTCCAGCTTTTTATGACTGCCTTACAAGATGGGGTGCTTTTCATCTCTTTGTCCCTTGCTTGTGTCCTACTTGGCTCCATGGGAGCCAAGGTTCTCCTCACTACTTGTTACATATCTGGAAAGGCACTGGCAGTGAAGTTGTTTGTAAAGGGAGAGCCATTGGTTTTTTTGTATTTAAATTTGTTTTTTGCTGTGTTTTTGTTTTGTTTTTGTTTAGAGCTAGGAAGGAAAGATTAAATAGAGGGGAAGACTGAAGGATGAGGAAAATTTAAAACCAATGCCTTACTTCTTAGTAGCATACCTTCCAAACTTAATTGGCATCATTAATGAAAAATAAGATGGATTTTTTTCTGCATTCTAGCCAATAATGCTTCAAAAGTTCCAGAATACCACCATTCTGTGTAAAATGGCTGACTCATGGCTGCTAAAAATTTGACTGGGAAAAAAGTAACCTTGGAACAATCTATAAGAAAAGGTCCCTTAAATGAAGTAGAACCCACACTTTGACGGACTTGTTTAAATGCGTTTAAGTGAACATGCTGTTTTTAAGGTCTTTAATTTTAAGTGTTTACATGCAAATGTACACTTCTAATTAGAAATGAGTTCTAACTATTCAATAATCCAAGTACAGCAGGAACCCCACTTAGAAACACATTGTAAGGTACTTCAAGTTTCTATATATACTTGAAAGTTTTAGCATTAGTTAAGTCTTTTGGTTGTAAGTGACAGAAAATTCAATTCAAACAAAAAATAAGGGCACTGATTGCCTCATACAACTGAAAAACTTGAGGCACAGCTGCATCCAGGTGCTGTAATGAAGTTGTTAAGTCTTTGCTTTTCTGCATCTCTTAGTTCTGCTCTTCCCTGAGTTGGCTTCTTTTTCAGTCAAACTCTTCCCTTGCAGAGGCAGAAACAGGGCCCTTAGGCTCCACATAAAATATAGTGCGTATTCCCCAAATGTTCCCATGAAAATCTCAATGTTCCTCTCACCATATTTCACATCCATTCTTTCTTCCCTATCCCTTGATTTTAACATTCTGTGATACATTATGTTTGGCTTATTCATCATTTTTTGCGCACTTATTCTACTGTTCCTGCTAGCAGAATATATACCTAATTTAGGCAAAGATTTATCTTTTTTTTTAGCTTTAATTGAGTTTATTGGTACATTTTAGGGATACAGTACAGTTATATTCATTGTTGGGATCTTGTACCTCTACATGACAAATCTTGGTTCTCATTTTTTCCCCTTTTCCCTGCCCTCCCTTCACCCCCTCCTCCCCTCTCCATCTACAAACATTTTATTTCCATCTTTTCATTTTCTCACATTTTTTTCTTTTCCCTTATTACCCTTCCCCTACCCATCCCACCTTCCCTACACCTTTAGCTCCTTTCTTCCCATTTCTAAATAAAGATTTATCTTTTTTGTCTGTTTTGTTTTCCATTTACAAATCCCTATTTCCTAGAATAATGCTTGGACTCATAGGCTTTCGAGATTTTTTTGAGGTTTTTGTTTCATGAATAATTGAATGAAAAGCTTCAGCAGAGCCTTGGATTGAGTTGGCCCCATTTACATCATAAGCTCTTTGGGCCACTGTCTGTGTCTGGGGAAGTAGACCTTTGAAGCCCAGAAAGAACCAGGAGGGGCTTATTGAAGCAGGATGTGAACAACCAGTCAGAGTTAGAGTCTGAGGACACAGCATTTCTTAAAACAATAGATGTATTACTAACCAGAATAAAACAAAATGGGAAGCTAAAAACTAGTTTGTCCACTTTTTAAATATTTGAAAAACTTAATGTGTTTACTAATTTACATGTTCAAATTAATATGGTTTAAGTAGATTGCTTACACTAATATATTTTGAACTTATTTCATTTGGCTAGAAAAAAGTCCAATTAACCACTTCACTAGAAAAAAAAAGCCAGAATAAGGAGAAAATTTAGTGTTAAAAAGTATATAATAGAATTATAGTTTTTTTCTTGATTTCTTTGTTTTGGAAATGTTAAAAGGGTGAAGATGATTTAAAAATAATTTTAATTAGAGGATCCAGGATCTCAGGAATATTGACATACAGAGGAAAGGGCAGTAAAAGCATCAATATTATTAGAATTTGGTTCCAAGCCAAAAAGAAAGTTGTCATTGAGCAGTGATATACCATGTTACACATGCTTGTCTAAGCTATGAATGAAGGGATAAATAGCTTGCTTCCTCCTCACTAAGACCACACACAGAATTAGGACTTTACCATTTACAAGGCAGTAAGTTGAGCAAAGCAGCTAGTCTGAGAAGTGGAAAGTGAACTTGTTCCAATGCTTGGAGAGAGCTTGTCTAGTTTACTGATTTTAGGCCTTTGTAGGTTACAGGGCAGATTGTAGGGAGCTACTTCCAGAGTTCTTTCCTTATCTTTGTGAGGGGAGAGAGAACAAAAATAAACACCATTTCTTTGTCCCATCTAACAGATTGACCATTCCCTGAGACTGTTAGAAATCAGTCAATGGCAATACAATTTCTCTTTGTGGAATTGAGGCAGTAGGGCAAGGGAGGAGACCTGTGTCTATTAGTGATAAGAAAATTCCTATTTCATATCAAAAGCAGAGTATTGCTAATACTACAAATATTATTATAGAAGAATATGTAGATATAAAAAAGTAAATTGTGAAGGTGTTTCTCAAATTAGAACAATGAATTGTTTAAATTCATAATAGTTTTAAAAAACTATGAACCACTTCTTTCTGAAGTCAATCAACTACTGGTAGAAAAATAGTCCTTAAGCTTTTCATATGGTTCTATACTTAGTCTCCTAATTTATATTGGCTATATTATTCATGAATTAATAAGGCTGTATTAATCAAGGTTCTCTAGAGAAACAACAAAGAAGGAGAGGGAAGGATAGAGGAAGGAAGGGAGGGAGAGAGAGAGAGAGAGAGAGAGAGAGAAAGTTTTAAGATCTGAAGTCAACAAGGAGAAATAATGCATAGTTTCCTGTCCAAGTTCAAGTTCAAAGGCCTGAGAACTAGGATAGCTGATGGCATAAGTCATAGTCTGCAAGCAGGAGACCAGGAAGAGCTAATACTCAGTCTGAATCTGAAGGCCAGGAAGCCTGGTGTCTCAATTCAATGGGTCAGGAAGAAGTGCCTTTGCACTCTTTTTGCTCTGTTCAGAACTTTAATGGATTGTATGAGGTCCACCCACATTACTGAGGGCAATCTGCTTCATTCCTACCAAGTTAAATATTAATCTCCAGGAACAACCTTAGAGACACTCTCAGAATAATGTCTTACCAACTGTCTGGGAACTGTTCCATCCAGCCATGTTCACAAAATTCATGACCACAGTTACTAAAGTGGGCCCCCTTTTCTAAAACTGACTCTGTGTTGATCTTGGATATATAATCCAGAAAGATATCCAGACTCTTGTCTTGACCCAAAGCTTCTCAAGGGAAAATAACTAGCTCCAAGATCCATCTCTCCCTCTGAAAAATTCTATAGTTTCCTTTTTTCCCTCTAAGATGTGGCCAAATTCATTCACCCTAGATGAACTTGACTTTGCTCAGCCATGGAGTCTCCTTCTGGATGGAGTGCTAGGAACTGAGCTCTGGAATTAGACTGCAGGGGTCCCAATCCTGTCTCTACCATTAAGCAGCTGGTGGACCTTAAAAAATTAAATTTCAGTTTCCATATCTATAAAATGGCGGTGATGTGAAACATTCTTACTGTTTTATGTAGTTTAAGCCAAATAAAATAAATAAGGGAGTAAACACAATGGTGAACATTGAACAACTACTCAATAAATGTTTGTCACCTTCATTGTTACTATGTATCTACAGTTTTGATTTGATGAAATGATTTCACGATTATAATAAAAATATGAGAGCTGGTTGTTATTTTCCTGTAATCTGTTCACCAAAACAATGGTTGTTCTTATTGACATCTCATTTCTCCTATTTTGTTCACCACCCTGTCTTGTTTATTTCAATTTCTGCGGAATTTGTGAGACCACGTACTTCCCTCATTCCCATTATTGTCCTCCTTAGTTTATGACACCTTCAGCTTGTCTCTGAACTATTATGCAAGCTTTCTAATTTATCTTTTACTTGAAACTCTTGTCCCTCTCTGACTCATTCTTTGCTCTGGAATTGAGGTCATCTTTAAAAAATCAAATCTGTTTCTATCATGCTATCGCTCAAAACTCTTCATTGGCTATACATTGTTCTACAACAAAATCCAAAATTTCTACCATGGCTATAATGCACCATTTTAGATCCCTGCCTATACCTTCTGTCTTGTTTTCTCACTACTTGAGCCCAGTTCTCCAAGAGTAAACTTTTTGGTTGTTGTTTATTAACTGGTTAATAAGTCCAGCTTTTGTATTTTTTACACTTTTGAATAGCAAAAGAAGTTCAAGTCTGTTAAGTAAATGGAAAGCTACATAGGCAGAAACTTGTATTTTTTTTCTTCAAAGAGTATTCTTTCCTATGTACCATCAAAGCAAAACTATCAATAGTCTGGTCATGGAGAAAGAGTATCATTGAATTGGGTAATACGTTCAGTATTTGTTAAAATTGGATTTTACCTAGATCCTGGCACTTTTTAATGTTCAAAGCTAATTCCCATTTTTTTCCTGTCATCCAACTCTTACAACAATCCTGTGAAATGGGAAAGATGAATTATTACTTTAATTTTAAAGATGATGAAACTGCAGCCCAGAATGAGAGGTAACAAAAGTTTGTTCCATCCTCTTCACGCGCATAAGATGCACTTAGGGTGTTTCTGTTTTGCATATCCATAGCTGACTTTTCCCTGTGAAAGACATAAGGAAGACACTCCTTCTAGAAACTGTCTTTTCAACTGTAATTTTTAAAGATTATTTTGGGGTTCGGAATGGTGCTTTACTATGTATGGCTCCTTTTGTGCCATTCTCAACAGAGCCTGGTTTCTTTCCCAATTTGTTATGTTTCAGAAATTTGTGGGATTCCCTGATCTCTGAAATAGCAAATTTGCAGATTTTTGAAATGATTGTTGCCTTTGGTTTCATGTTTAGAAATTCTGTAAAAGGGACTGTAATATTTACGTATTATCTCTTAGTACTTTTCTCTTTATTTTTCTTTTAACATTCGTGTCTTTAACCAGGATCAGTAAACTATATAGCCCATGGACTAGATCTAATTAATTATGTTGCTTTTATAAACAAATATTTATTGAAGCACAAGAATTCCCATTTGTTTAAGTATTAACCGAAGCTGCTTGGTGTACTTCAAATATACTTTTTTTTTGTTTTTCAAAAAATAAATTGCTGTATAAAATTAACCCTTTTTATTTTATTACCTTTAAGGCATAAATCCTAGTGATGATTATCAAAATGGTTACCTCTGTAATAAAAATGATATTTAACTTTCTATATATTTTGGCATGATGAACATAAGTGGGTATTAAAGGCATTCCATACAAGCCTTTAGCTCAGCCCAAGTGGATTTTGCACCACTACTGAAGGATATTCTGTATGGATTAAACCTGGCACTCAGAGGAGCCTAAGATTCTCATTGGTGCTTGGAAGGCCCCGATGTTTCCATTCACCTTACAGTGTACTCTTTCTTCCTAGTCACTTATTTTGAATCAAAGCAGCAAAAATGTAGAGCTCCAGTTGCATAGATCCAGAAGGTAGCACTTCTTTGATACCTCTAGAGATATCTCTATTGGATCTCTTCCCATTTTGTTATCTGGGCAACGGACTCATTTTTCTAAATCCAACTCATTTATCACTCTTCTAGGAAGCTTTCTCAGAAGCAATGACTTCCTTGCTGTGAGTGAGATGGCCCATGTCTGTGTGTGGATAGACCCTGGGTGACCCTCCATCTTAGCACTTAACATGATGCATTTTGTGTGTGTGTGTTCTTCTACTAGTAGTGAGTATTTCACAAAAGAGACTGTTCTCTTCATGTTTGTCTTCCCAGTGCTTACCGAACTTTTATCTACACATAAGAAAAGATAGCAGTTATTGCTTTGCTATGGACATTGGAGAAGCTACATTCAGAAACATGGAGGAAGTTATTTGCATATGGTTGAGAGCAATGTTTCTAGTTGTTTTGTGAGTTCTTTTCTATTTCCATTCTGATCTGAACATTATTTTAATGAAGTGATTCTTCTCTCTCTTCTACTTTTTCCTTTCTCTTCCTCCCTCAATCCCTTCTAATTATTTGAAAGGTCTTGGCAGTTATTTACTTGGAATAAAGATTTAAGTCTTACAGAATAAACAGGACAATTAGTGATTTTAAAGTGTGTCAACCCATAAAGATTACTTTTTTCTCTCCATGCCAATTTGGTAAACTGGCTTTTCTGGGACTGTGTAATTATGGATGAGTGACCCTGAAATGCTTGAATAATAATTTATAGGAAATACAATTATGAGTAGAAGTCGTTAGTGGGAGTAAGTGGATAGTTTGTTGGCTAACAAACAATGAGATCGCAGTGTGGTTAAACATTGTATTAAATTACAAGTTAAGGGCATAGCCTATTTTTATTTGAGCATATTTATAAATTATTGAGCTTTAAAAATTGTAGTTTTAGATGTCTTTAAAAAATGTTGTGGTATAGGAAGGAAGGGAGGGGGCCAACCTAGGTTTTCAGAGTCTTATGAAGAGAAATGACTCACATTTGCCACCTTGCATGGCACTTGTATAGCATCTATAACAAAATTTTGAGACTCAAAAGCTGATCGGTCACAATTAATATACACGTATCTTCCAAGGCTAGGAACTGCCTTACTTGTCTACATCTCTGGTCCTGGATTCAGAAGACCTGGTCAGCGTCTGGTGCTCATATCTCATTCTCCTTGTCCTTGAAAACTTTTAGTCTCTTATGTATACAATCTGTTAATGAAAATAAAAATAAGAAACAAAAGCCAGCAGAACAAAACAAAATCAGCTCTTACATCAGAGGGAAAGTATGTAGCATAGGCTAGGTTTATTTGAAATTCTCAATAAATGTGTGTTTGGAAATTATGACAGATGTAGAAGAAACACATAGCAGTGACCCTACATTCACAGCACTATTAAGACTAGGATATAAGAGGTATGATGAAAAAACATGGTTAATGTTTAAATATAAAAAATTTATTATAGTGAGGTACTTATTGCCATTAATCTACTTCAAACTACCCACCCACTCCAAACACTTTCATTCTTGCCACTCTTTGAAGCAGTCCTATAAGTGTCCTTAGTTGCACTGTTACTGCTTCCTCAGTGTCCAGAACTGATTCAAAATATTGACCTTGCATTGTCATTTTGAATTGGAGCTGAGCCAGAAGTCACATGGTGCCAGAACTAGTAAATAAGGTGGATAAGGACACACCAAATGTTTTTATGTGACATAAATTGCTGTAAATGGTTGATTAAAATGGAACAAACAAAGCATATACAGAATATTTAAATAAAAACTTTATCACAGTGGAAAGCACATTACCATTTATTCCCATCAAAATGCTCCCCCTTGCTCTGAACACATTCATCTCATTGTTCTTGGTAATGTGTCTTTTACTGTAATACATTAAAAAAATTTAAACATCAACCATAGTTAGACACCTGTATATACACAGTAATAATTAGAGAAGGATTTAGGACTGAAATGTATCGTACTGACTATAGGTTTGTAACTATAGAAGTCTCTCCAGGTCCCCCTCAGCCTGCTCAGCTTCAAGGGCATTTTAGTAGTGATGACGAAAATGTTCCTGCCTGCAACCCACAGCTCCCACAGGTCCCCTAGCCTTCCTCAGCATTCCTATCTTCTGGCTGTGGGTATTCTCGTGACATAGTTCATGTGAGTCAGTCAACCAGGGTGTCAGTCATAGTTACCGGGAGGCCTCTTTCATGCTGTTTTCCTTCTGCTCTGGCTTCCTTCATCGTTGCCTTTGTCTAGGAAGGTGAGCCCCTGCCTTGCTGCTGGTGAACATCATGAGGAAATGGAACCTGGCACTTCAAAGGTACAGGCTTCGTTGATCCCACATGGTCAGCCCCAAGTGTGGAAGTATACGGTGTCAGTGGAGTGTGGTGACTGCCTTTCTAAGCCACTCAGGGTCCAAGCTAATTACCTGGATATCTAAGCTTTGAAGGACTTGTTTCTCCATGTCTTGTTCTTGATTTTTCTCATTCAGAATGAAATATGGAGTGTTTACTACATGTTAGACACTGTGAGTGGCTTTGGTATCATAAAAGTGAACAAAAATAGAAATGGTTTTGATTTCACATTTAGTGGGAGAAAAATAGATTATTACTGAAATAGAAATAAAATTTCGGTAGTTTTAAGTGTAGAGAGGAGAGGCATGTTGAGAATGTAAATATTAAAAAGAATAAATTTTCTGGAAGATAAGTTAGGCAAAACTCTTGAAGACATTGGCATAGGAAAAGACTTTATGAACAAATCCTCAGTAGCATAGGAATTTGCACAAAGAATCAACAACTGGGATCTCATCTTATTAAAAAGCTCCTGCCCTGCAAAAGAAACCATCAGCAGAGCTAAGAGACAACCTAAAATTTGGGAAAAATTTTTTTACCAGCTGTTCCTCAGAGATGATGGATTATGATAAAGGGCTTGTTTAGTTAGGAGGGGTTGGGAGCTTCTTTAGGAATCAAGTAAAATATTATTCTAAGGAAAGCAGCAAAGCCTGACAGGAAAATCCCATACAGAAGAGCATCAGGTACAAAAGCCATTTAAAGAGTTCCTTCAAGCTCTTCCCTCAGGGCCAGTCTGGTCCGTGTGGTCAGGGGAGGCCAGTATCTGCCCAGTATCTGCCATGTCATCCTCTTCTTCATCTACCTCTCGTGTAAGCTTCTTTTCTTAGGCAAAATGACTCAAATAAGTGGTTCTCCAGCTACCAAGAGAACTTGCCATTCTTAAATCCCATCTGTACCTCTAGCTTTTGCTCTAGTGAGGATCACATACCACTACAAGCTGTGAAAAAGAAGGTACAGAATTAGCATCTTAAGGAGGAAGCTGATGTTCTCTCTGACATTTAATGGAAGAGGTGGGATTTGAACCATGGTTTGGAAGGATAGGTGAAAGCAGACAGCAGGCCATACAGGTGGAAAGGACAGAATTGGCCAAGGGAAGAGGTAGGAAGGGTACTGTTAAATGAGAAGAGGTAAAGATACTGAGATTTCTGGAATAGAAAACTTGTTAAGTTAGAGACTATAAAGAAGTATCAAGTTATAGAGAATTTGGGAAAGTCAGAAAAGGCATTTGGGGCTTGATTACTTAGTACTCTAGGGAAATACTGCAGGTTAATGGATAAAGAAGCAATGCATATAAAAACTTCACAAAGCATTTTAAAAAAGAATATAACAAGGAATTGTTATAAAAGCTGTTTGCATAGCATCTTGCTCAGGTGATCGTCACAATTATTTTGGAGTTTGAGGTGACGGAAAGTTATCCACATGTCAATATATACTATGTGGTGGACATGAGAGACTCACACTCATGAAACATCCAAGATTAACATTTAGTTATATGCAGAGAGATGTAATTTTTGTGGTGAGAGTGAATATTTTCAAATAAATTATAACTTTCTAGAGGCTCTGTCAACATTCAAAGGCATGTGAATTAAACATACACTTAAAGATTCTGTGATTTTTTTTTCATTCATTCTGACTTGACTGTTACTTCTAAGAATGATTAGTTGAAAAACATGTTTGTTGTCGCTGCTGGCTTTGCCATATATAGCTTGTAGGTTGGTAGATACCTAATTATTACATATTGATGCGGTATCCGAACACCTGATCACAGGGTTTGATAGCACTGTGTCTTTGATAAACAGTTTTCTATGTTTGGTAAAGATTTTTCTATGTAGGCCACCAAGAACAGGTCAGAGAAATTCACACATATGCATATACATATAAATAAAATTTATTTCATTTTATTGTTCCCAAAGGTTAAGATATACAAATAAGGACTAAAATTAAAATTATTTGCTTTTGGGATGATTTATGTCTTAATTTTCACCTGCCCTATAATTAGAAATTTTGAACTCTGTAAAAATTTTTTAAGATTAAAATTATTGCCTGAGTAAACTTCAGGAATCATATCATTAACCCAAAGACCTTTCTAAGCTGAGAACAACATTACTGGTACAAGTGCCTGCACACATACAGAAAAATAAAGAGGAAAGTTTAAAATAATTTGAAAATGATTTATTGTTGGCTTCCTCTGTAGTTAGAGATGTTAGTATTATTACTTTGCTTCAGTTCAACAAGGGAGGACAGAAATTTGCTGTGAGCTGGTAAATTGTGATCTATTACAAAGGAGGAAGGAAATGCACTGAGGGTGTAGACAGAAGTTGGGAGTAAGCCATATGTTTTCTGAAATATTGCTTTAGATAATGCCTTAAAAATATTGCTTTGACCCTTTCTGGAAAAGTCCCACGTAAACTCTGAGGCTGATGACCTTCTTAAATCTCATGTAGTTAAGGATGAGTGGGCCTGGTATAGGGACAGTCAGATGGGAGGCTGGAGTACAATACACACTAAGATATCTAGAGTCACCGATTTTCTCTTTGAGTTTTCTTGACAATCCTCTCCTAGACCCACCCAGTTCTAGAGTTTGAAGGGATTATTTGAGACAATCAAATTTAGGGCCACCATTCCAAGGTAGTTTTGCTTTTCCATCCTGCTTACATGATTTGCAAGGTTGGTTGATGTCTGCTTGTGAAAAATCAGAGGTTACCATTTTTTCTCTATATATCAGAGTCTATCACTTTTTCTTTTTGGAAGAAGGAAGAAGTAATAAAATCTCATCCTCAAGACACAATGTGATGCAAGGAAAAAAGGAAAAAGACTAATATGTTGAGGGTCTGTAACGCAGCAAGGTTCAAGCTACATGTTTCATAAATATTGCCCCATTTAATCCTCCTAAAACCCTATTGTAGAACACCGTTCTATTGTATTTTAAATAGAGAAAATTGAATCCAACCCATCAGTACATGATGCAATCAAAATATACAGTGAATTTTTAAATTAAGAAATTGTTGCAATAAAAGACCCATTGCCATCGAACTCCCTCAAAATACCCTTCCTTGCTTTGAATAAAATCATCTCTTATTCTTATCATTTTCCAAAGCAGTCTGGCAGTCCTTCGTGAGTGTCTTTATAAAATATGATAAAAGGGTGAATTCTGCTGGGAAAGGCAGGCTCTTAAAAATATTACAGTTTGCCCTCATCTCCCCATCCATCTTATTCACCACAACAGCATGACTTAAAGACACCCACGGTGGAAGACTTCCAAAACTGCTTCAGAAAATGGCAAGAATGATGGGGCAAGTGTGTCCTGAGCAAGCAGGAGTATGCTGAAGGAGATTGTGATGTGACTTACTGTAATACATTGTTTAAAAAATGTGAACATTCACTGTATTTTTGCCCACATAGTGTTACCCAAAGGAACCTCCGACTCATCTAAATTTAGCATGATATCTGATCTAAATGCATTGTTTTTCATACCTCCCTCTTCTGTGCTGTACCACTTTTATTACACCTTTTACAGATGAGAAAAATGTTGCCTCCCAAACCCATTTCAAAATAAAATACTCGTCACAAAATGATAATGATGCTGAGGCTTACTTCACTAGATTCTTTCTTCTCACAGAACTATTTGAATGACCTCACATTCTTCTTAATTATTAAAATGTCTATGCGATGTTTCTTTGGGGTGCTTTAGGTTCCCTACCAGCAGTAACCGTCACCCACCTTCGAGCGGCCAGCCGTGCAGAAGATACGGTGTTGGCTCTGGAAGATGCCGTGGACTGGCGTCCCGGGGATAAAGTTGTCATTGTCAGTGGGACAGGAGTTGAAGGTGCCAGCCTGCTGGAGGAGATTGTCACTGTGGAGACCACGCACCATGCAGATCTCCATCTTAGGTCACCCCTGAGGTATACAGATGGTCAGTGTGGCCAAGTTACACAGAAGAACACAACATCCTAATTGCATTGCAGTCTGGACATTTTGTCTTCTGATGTATTTGTGTGTTAGAAAGGTTGGATAAGAAAATGATAAAACATGAAACGATTTGAAGATGTGGAGCTCATAATTTGTGAGGCTCTGGAACTCTATTTTACAGCACATTGTCAGTTCAATAATCAGCATATTTTAAAATTTTTATGCACTTGTGAGCATGGTTCACTCACTCTTTGGTATGTGAGTTGCTAAAGAAATGAATCTCAAAGGAAGAATTGAAATCATCTCATGACTTGTGATTTCTAAGATTTGGAGGGATGTCCTTAGATATACCTTCCTCCTTTTCTCTTTTTCAGATATTCTCACAACTGGACAGAGAACTGGGTGGCTGGAGAGCAGCGAATTTTAAAGGCCACAGTTGCTCTGCTCAGCAGGAGTATTACCATAAAAGGAAATCTTACTCATGAGAGGAGGAAGTTTCTAGCATCATGCCAGGAGAGCAGTGTTCCAGAAGGTAGAGGAAAGTTTCGTTAGAAAATCTTATAAATGAAAAAGAATGTTTTCACATGACACATGGCAATGCACTAGTTGATCTCCTTCAAAATAGAATAAGCTCTTAACCTTTGGATGTCAATGATATTCTGTAATTTTCAGAATGTTCTTGATAAATTATCATTTAATTCCCCTCTTCACTTCCAAACAAACATGTGAAAGAGACACACACAAAAAAGACAAAAGAAATAATAATTGAACTATGTTTCTGGGGGGGAAATTCTATTAAAGAATTAAAACTGTAGAGCTGAATTGCATTTCCAGGTTAGATGTAATCTTAACTTTGATTCTAGGCTTCTTCTAAGATTTTCCGGGAAATCCTAATGCCAGAATCATAGGCTCCAGGACCATATTCTTCTTGATTAGACTTGCTCTCCCACTCCTTTTGGGGTTTGTTTTGTGAGTGAGCTACCACATACTTTGAGTAAGTGGTGGGAAAAGTTCATTTATCTTCTAGCAGAATAGCAGGCACTGAATCACACTGATGTGCCTATTAAACATCGATTTCAGGGATGGTTAGTTTAGTAGGTTATGTTTTGGTTTCCCAGGCTGTAGATTATGAGGCTTTCACATGTTGTGAAGACATCATTTGTTAACTTTGGTCCAGGATGGGGAGGGTGTCAAGGATGACTTCCAGGCATGAGCTCTGGATGGATGATGAAGCCATTTACTGAGCTGGGAAGGGGAGCATGTTTTGGGGTGAGAGGGTGACGATCATGTGTTTAAATTTGTGTGTGTTGAAACAGAGGTGGCAGGCCAGCAACATGCAAGAGATGTACAGTAATGTCTGAAACTCAGACAAAGCTAAGGTTAAAAATTTGAGTGGCATCTGCATGTAGTTGCAAGTAAGTGTAACATAGCAATGTAGTTGGGTGTGGAGAGAGATCTTCCTCATCTTCTTCCACCCAAGTCATTGACTCACAATCATGCCATTCTATAAAATATGTCTGTGTGACAGTGGGTTAGAATTGATTCACCACAAACTTTAACAGTTTTGCCAAACTGAGATCTGCATACCATTCAAACCTGCTTGATAATTCTCATACAGATTTTCTCAGATCACACTTTGCAAAACATGGAATTTTATCACGTAACCAGTAAGAACATGGTTCTGGAATTGCGCCTTTTGAATTTATTTTGGTTTCTCAAGACAGGGTCTTATTCTGTAGATCAGGCTGGCCTTGAACTCACTATGTAGCTTAGGCTAACTTGCCTTGAATTTAGAGTGATCCTCCTGCTTCAGCCTCCCAAGTGCTGAGATTACAGTCATGCAATACCACGCTCAGCTTAAGGTTTGAGCTATTAGAAATCTGTTAGTTCCTAATAAAATACATCCTTGATGTCATCATAAATCTTAAATATAGCTACAGTATTCTCAGAATGAGTCATTTAGCCTTTTGTATAGGACAAAAGTATGGGACATGCTAGCTAAATCTTATAATACAAAGTCTGGACATTTGGAAATGTCATGGATTACTGGAGCAACCAATAAAGCATGCAAATATAAAGCATCTCTTTATTTACCTTTTATATATTCATTTCGGTATTAGCAAATGGCTGGATTCTGAAATTCACTGTGGAATGACATTGTTTTGTATGATTGCTACTTCCTTGGTTCATTAACATGGATAATAAAGAATCAGTTCAGGAGTTGATTTTTTTCTCCTTCCTGAGGTTAGTGCACATCAACAAATGTCCTGTGTCTATGGTAAGTGCTGTGGATCCTGAGGTCCCGACACTGTAGCAGTAGAAGTTGTGAGAAAGTCCTTACTGTGCATTGTCTCCGGGGGTCTCTTGTGTTGAAATAATCATCTTTTTAGGTTAGATTTGTGGGTTATAATCTATCACTTTATGCAATAATTAAGATGATTGTTTTAGGAATTTCTGGAAATAATAAAAGCAACATTATGCTGTAGTGATCAGATCTTTTAACTAATAATCCACAGAGGGTAATTAAAGTAAAAATAAGATTACTATATGAAAGAAATAACAATGGATTTCCATTGTGCTGGAAGTGCCTTCTAAACAGAGAGATTTGTCTCAAAGCATATTCTATTAGTCTAGTTCCCCTGGATTTCATTCTGTGTTTCAGGTAATCTGCAGCACTGTTTGTATTCCAAGAGTGAGAAGGTGCTGGGATCCAGGGATCTGGGGGCCAGAATCATCATTCAGTCTTTCCCAAAGGAGCCCAGCCGGGTCCAGCTGAAGGGGGTGCAGTTCCGACACATGGGGCAAGCCTTCCAGAAGCACCTGAGCTCCATCACTCTGGTGGGAGCAATGAGAGGTAAGGGATCAAAAACTTCTTACTTTCTGTCTTTTTCTCTAAGGCACTTATGTGGGTCATACATAATAAGGGATTTGTGGGATTTGAGGAATTTGTAGGTGGATACCTCTTTATAGTCAACATCAGCATTTTTCAATTTTAGTGTGCCTAAAAATCATTGGTAGAATTTAAATTTGAGCCCAGGCATCTGAATTTTAAATATGCATAGCTGATTGTTCTGGAAGGAGACATCTCAGGAGTAAAATTTGAGAAGCATCACTGATATGTGGAGAGAGCTGCACAGCCTTGTACCCTGAATCCTGCCACTTTCGCTCACTAGTGCTGTGATAGTAGGCGAACTAACTTTGAACAGTATAGATAATTAACACTGTGGGAGTCCAGGCAGAGGAGTTGTCCTGACTCAGAGAAGTCTTCTGTCTGAGAGAGCATAGGGGAGGAAGAGCTGAGATAAAAGTACTTTTTCTGGGAACATAGACTGGTGTGTAGAGGTTGGCTAAAGCCGCAGATACAGAAATGAGCACAAAGCATCAATTTCAGGTGTGAACCACTCAGTGAAAAATAAAATCAGAACTAGAAGAAAAGAATGTGGCTGGATGTACCAATAAGAGATCTGAAACCGAGGTCAGAGGGATATAGGAGCTTCCAGGGTGAAACCCTAACAACAAAGCTGATACGCAGAGTGAAAGGGTACAAATGCTAAGTACTGAGAACAACCAGCTCTGTTTCTGAGTGATCCTCCAATTCCCCAACACATCTAATACCCACACTTTCAAGTTTTGCCTTTGTTTATAGGTGCTGCTCATCAAAGGTTGATGCCTGAACAAAAGACTTCAGGTTGGGCTGGGGATTTAGCTCACTGGTTCTGCCACCTACCTGACTCACAAGACCAAGGTCCCGAGTTCAATAGCCAGTACCCCCAGAAAAAAGACATCAGGTCAACTTTGTGCTGCCCCTTGGACTTGAGAAATAAGGTTGAGCCTTTAGTAGAGTTTTGATGGGCAACGACAGAGGGATCCTTAAAAATATTAAGGGCAGAATCTCTTGCTAGCCACTTACAATTGTTTCTCTCCTTTCAAATCATCTGCTAGCTCTTTGGGTATCTATCCTAATCTGCTAGCTATTTATGTATTCCAGTCATTTAGGTTTATAGTTCCTACCATGATCCCTTTCCTTCTACACTGGGTCAGTTGGTACTTCTGCGCACTCTTCTCTGGTTCTTTGTTGTTAACTCCATGCAGTGCTGCCGAGTATTTGATGCCAGCTTCAGGGAAAGAGGATGATAGTCACACACAAATTATCATTTGAACCCCTTATTCAAAATTCACTTAATTTACCTCAAGTCTTTTATGGAGTAACTACCCTTTTTATCAATTTCTACATATTTGATTTTGTTTGAAAAGGATTTAATGCACATGTTTAGAAACCACTGCATTAAGATATTATCCTCTGTAAGTCCATGTTGAAATAAAATGTATTTCTTTCTATAGCAAGGAGTAACACATTAACCCTGGAATTAGAGACTTCTGTCATGTTTACATCAAAGCATCTTTTATTATTTCATACCCTGCAGGCCACCAATTGTCCCAGCCTCTAGAGTTAGAAGGCATTGGAATCTTTGCACAGTACTTTGTTTGTTTGCTTGTTTTGTTTTTATGAGACAGGGTTTCACTCTGTAGTTCAGACTGCTCTGGAACTCACTGTGTAGCTCAGGCTGGTCTCGAACTCACAGCGATCCTCGTGCCTCAGCCTCCAGAGTGCTGGGATTACAGGCGTGCACCACCACGCTCAGCTTTTGCACAGTACTATAAAGGGGTCACCAGTTCCTGAATTCTACCCATAAGGGCTATTCAGATGTATTCATTCTGATGGTGTCATACTGTGGCAATTCAGAGTTAGAATAAGTCTGTAGCAGGTAATGTTTCTGAAAGAAGTAGATATGGGTCAGTTAATCAATACAGTGGATACTTGTTAGTAATATAAAGATCTCTACTACTAAGGGAGCTGTGATAGAGGGAAATGTAGGGATCCACTGTCTACAAGACACTAAAATTGAGAATTTTCTGGGTAGTTCTGATTCTAAAAGTCAAAATATTTTATGAACCAATATCCTTGATATGTGGAATCTATATATATCCTCTCTTCATTTCTTATAATAATACTAGGCTCCTTTCTCTGGATTTATGTTTAATTTTCCAAAAAATAAATTTTTGTTTTTTAGTGTCATTTTCCTCCACCAGGTTGAAAATACACCAATGTGAGTCTGCTTAGCTTTGCTGGCGTTTATATTGCCAACGTAACACACAATCCCTAAAACACACACAGTCATGCTTTTTTTAAATCCATGAGGGTATATTTTAAGAAATGTGTCATTGGGCAGTTTTGTCATCATGTGAGTATCACAGAGTGCACTTATGCAAACCAAGATGGTGCAGATCAGCCACGTCCAGTGGCTTCTCCATGCAATCAAGAAAGGAGGTAAGCATGAGATGTATGAAGCTACTGTTGGCACAACATAGTGTGCTGCTTAATGGCAAGTTTTTTAATTTTGTAAGTAGAAGGACTACACTCTAAAATAATAGAATAAACATGCAAACCAGTTATATAGTCATTTGTTGTCATTATTAAGTGTTATGTGTGCTACGTAATTACATGTGCTGTACTTTTATATTACTGGTAGTGCCGTAGCTTTTTTTGTTCTCCAGTATCATCACAAACACATGAATAATATATTGTGCTTCAACATTTTGACTGCTGCCATGTTGCCAGGTGCTGGGAGCCTCTCATTCCACTGTATTTTATGGGCCCACCACTGTATATGTAGCCCATAACTGACTGAAATGTCATCGAGTGCAATTTGACTATATTTAATACTCAGGGAATATTTATTTATTGACTGATCTAGGCTGTATAGCCCAGTTCAGGGGCCAGAGATGCAAAGACTAATCCAGGGCAATGATTTTCCTAAATGTTGATTCTTTTTAGCATTGTAGAGGATACTTTCCCTCTAACTTCATAAACTTTCCCTATTCAAACACGAGAGTCATGATTATCAGGCATTTGCCTTTGCTAACAATTTGGAATAGGACTCTCTGACAGTCTTGGGCTAAGACTACCATTGCTTTGCAAGTTATAAATATCAATTTGTTTGTAGGATATAGCTCAAGAAATAATGATGACATCTCCTTACGAAGATGCAGCATTCAGACATCATAGTTGGTCCATAAGCATTACTTTCCACAGTCCTTACCTGCTCATTTACCATATTGGGATAAAAATTTATGCCAAAGCTGGTCGTCAGGTGGAATCCTGAGAGCCATGGGTTCTTTTGTGGTTTGGCCATACTTTCTCTTTCTCTGATGACTTTCTTTTCTAAGAATTAATCCTTAGATTTAAACCTCTTAATCTTTAAGGCTTATTAGCCTGAGCTAACTATTTTCTTGATTTGATTGCCCCTTCCAACTCAGCTTCTGAGTTTCGTTGTTAAGAAGGTATTTTTAGCTATGGCATCGCTTACTTTGGACATGGTCAGTAGAATCCAAGGACTGTGAGATCTAGTTGTGATTTCCACCTTGCTCTTTCCTGTTCAGGTTCCTACATCCGGGGTTGCACAGTTTGGAGCTCTTTTAGCAGAGGCCTGGACTTGGGCAGGACCTGGGGCCTGGAAGTGGACAGTAACGTGATCTATAAGATTTTAGGCCATGCACTGCTGGTGGGTAAGTAGAAGGAGCTTGTTGTATTTCTGCATGCTTGAGTAGGATACCTATTTTTTCATAGGGAATTTTCCCCAAATCTTTAATTCCTAATTTATAAAACTTTGGCTTTCTGATCCTCACAAGTATGCCATGGTTAAAAATTCTACACTTAAATATAGTCATCACTGATTAACTTACTAAACTTTATCAAAAGGAATTGATCTTTTAAAGGTTTAGTTCAGGTTAACAAATATACAATGGGAGGTTTAAAACTTGCTGCCAGATATTTTCATGGTAATTTTAAGTCATGTAAATACATGCAAGTACAGTCTCATTAGCTGTCAAACTTAAATGTTGACCGACGACTTAAGAAGTCTATAATTCTCTCCTTAATCGCTCTCATGGCTCGGGAAGACATCCATGCTTCAGAATCTTTTAACTGATCACTTGTTTTCAATTTTTGTCCTTAAAGTTCATTGCAAAAACCTAGAAAAATCTCATTGTGTCATATCATTCCTCCTCTTAAAAACCTTTAAGAGTTTCTGATGGCTGTTAAAATATAAACAAAGATTTTAATATGGTTCGAAAGATTGCTTCTGTGATTTCTTTTGTCTGTGTTAATCTATGTAAACTTGTCTTGCTCTTTTTGTTTCCCTCTGTACTCTAGTGACACTGATCTATTTCATTTTATCCTTTAAAAAATACTTTCTTCAGTCTCAGAGTTTTGCTTAGCTCTTGTTCTTTTTTCAAGCTACTCAATCTCAGATTGATCTCACAATACCATCAAGACTAGTCCTTCTGTTTAAGCTTTTTAAGCACCATTCAGTACTTCTTGATTTAAAATATATGTAATGTGAGGCCAGATATTTACTTCAGTAGGGCTACTGCCTGCCTTGCAAGCACAAGGTCCTGAGTTAGATCCCCAGTACGAGATATGTGTGCGTGTGTGTGTGTGTGTATGTGTATATATATATATTATATAATATATATATATACACATTATATATATTATATAATATATATATATACACATTATATATATTATATAATATATATATATACACATTATATATATTATATAATATATATATATACACATTATATATATTATATAATATATATATATACACATTATATATATTATATATATATATAATCAGATGTAACATTTCTGATAAATCTGATTATCATCACTTTACCACCAGATTCCATGAGGACAATATTTCCTTAGCATTCAGTATATTAATTCATGCACTAGGCCTGTCAGTTCAAAGAAAAGAATGAATAAATGAACAAAGGGTCTCTGATTATATCCGAATAATAAAGCAAATCAAGTTCACTAAATGAAAGAATATAACTCTATTTGGTAAATAGATTTTTATGTTTAATTCAACTCTGATATTATTGGGGGAAATATATGTTTTATTTAAGAACAATCTGTTGAGATAAATACTGCAAAATTTCTACATGGGCATGGTGGTAAACACTGGTAATACCAAGTCTTGAAGGCTGAAGCAACAGGATCACAAATTTAAGGCCAGCCTGGCCTACATCACAAGTTCAAGGCTAGTCTAGATTACGTCATAAGACTCTGTCTTTCAAAACAAATCAAAATAAAGGGTCAAAGTTTCTAACAGTTTTTTGGGGGGTCACTGGGTATCAAACTTGGGTCCTTGTGCTTGCGCAGCAAGATATTAAGGCTCTTAATATCTAATGTATTGCAACGGAGGGATTAAAATATTTGTTATTATTATAGGAGACTGAGGTACACAAAGACCTAAGGTCTCATGAGGGATTCTGTGCACCTGCTCCCTGTTAATACCTCTTAAATGGCTCATCTCTCTGTGTCTCATGGCTTATGTGTGCTCTCCTACTCTCTTATGGGAGTGAGGGTTTCTGATCTCATCCGGCCTGTTTCTCCAGAACATTCTAGACTTTCAGGGAAAGAGAGAAGCGTGCAGATAGCTGGTAGCCAGTTTGAACACCTAGGGACAAGGTTGGAGCTGACAGACAATTTGAGAGAAGAGACCATCACTTAGACTCCTCCTAGGAAGTAAAATAAAAGATTTATTTTTCTGCTCTTAATTTTATTGAAAGTAAACTTTTGATCCATATTACTCTTGAACTAAAAGTCCACACATGATCTATATCTCTTGGTCTGGTTCATAGATAAAAACACACAAAAAATTAAAACAGCCAACACTCAAAGAATAAATACTGTTGCAGTGTCTCTTGTTTTCCTGAGTGGCATCAAATGTGCTAAATGAAGTAATATAGTCTTTTGTTCTCAGGGACATTCAAGGAGATAAGCTCTATCCCTTGGGAGTTTATTCCTGGAAGAAAACATGGTAAATATGTAAACTGATTTTTAAGTCTATAACAATCCATTTATAATGGTCATGTATTTTATATGAAGATCTGATGGGAATGTTAGATGTTTTAAATTTGTTGAGCTAAATATTTTCTACATACAGATATACATTTATATGAAATGTATTGCATGAACTGGGATGTATATTAGAATCGAAAGTGTTGGGTTGTATAAATTTTAACTGTATTTATGAATCTTTGGGTTTTATTTTAAAACTAGGCTTGTCAGAACAGGGGAATATAGTAAGAAACAACGTGATAATCAGTGTTTCTGGTGCCGAGGGTCTCTCCAGTCCAGAAATGTTGGCACCATCTGGCATCTACATCCGCAGTCCCAACAATGTCATAGAGGTAAGAACTTCAGCTCCACCAGGAGGGTCAGAGCTGAGAGGACACAAAATTCATTCTGAATGTACACGGGAGCAACAACAGCAGTGATATGGTTTGAAATGTTTCCTTGTCTTAATTTATGACTCTGCATTAAACTTTAGAGTAAGCACAATCATTTTCTGAGGATTCTTATAAAACTTCTTCCAAGCAATGCCTACACGGAGCAAACACAG
This sequence comes from Fukomys damarensis, assembly GCF_012274545.1. Taxonomy (NCBI): domain Eukaryota; kingdom Metazoa; phylum Chordata; class Mammalia; order Rodentia; family Bathyergidae; genus Fukomys; species Fukomys damarensis. The sequence continues at coordinate 44,002,203 of NW_022900926.1, forward strand.
TAAATATTGATAATTTTCTGGTCATTCGGATTAATGCAAACTATGACTATCTTCCTGAGTTACCCACCATGGACGCTGATTTTATTTCTTCTGAAATAAAACTTTTACTCTCTTGCTGTGTTAATGTGGCTATATTATTTCCTTATAACAGTGTTTCAGATTGAATCATGAGATGTACGAGGTCATGTAAGATATTAGGGAGATATAGGATTCTTTGATGATCTTAATTTTTAATACAACTTAACATTAATTTCTCTTGGGAAAATTTTAAACACTTTATGAAATGAAATTCCTGTTAACTATACACTTAGCTGTGCAGTTTAACCATAGATTTCCGAATGAAGAATTGCATCAGAATAATGGAAGGGCGTTTCTTTTCCCCTTTCCAATCCTTTTATCTCATGGACCATCTATGGAAGTGGCTAAGGGCCTCTTTCTTTCAGGGCACTGCTCTGAGGATTGTCCGTGTCAGGACAATTATGCCATGTTTCTGAGGCACTCAGAGGGTGAGTGTTTTTCTCACTGATCATCTGTTTTTAATTACCTCCAGCTGAATCACCTCTCATAAAAGTTGTGGTTATCTGTTTAACCCTCCTTTGATTCTTAATAGTGCCTATGCTGAGCACAGCACTTACACACCATTTTAGGTGCCTAATAAGGGTAGCTAATATGTCAGTAAGGAAAGGAGGCAGAACTGCATGGATTGTAAGAAACCCAAATCTAGGCAAGTAGCATTTAACTTGACTTTAGGCCTTGTTGCATAGCTTGCCAAAAGCTTTGGGGCCTTAAGAACCATGTTTATGTGCACTTTTCTGGGTAACAGTCTTGACTACCCTGAAATGGCTATTGGGAAGGAATCCATCAGGGTTGGCCAGCTCATCCTCCTGTATGAAGCAGGGATATCTATCTTTCTGGCTGGGTTCTGCATTGTCTCCAGGACAGATATCCTGGCCACTTGCTGATAGGAAGAAGAGGAGCTGGCTACAGGTGCCATGAGCCAGGAGCCATCTGAAAGGTAATGGATAATCTTGGTCTTTTTTAGATTGACCTGTAGAAAAACACCCAGCCAGAAATGGAAAAATTATGTAGAAGTAGCTATTTTCTCTGTCTTCATATACCTTCCATTTCTATCCACTTGCTTCTTTCTTCTTATATGTGCAATTATTTACAAAATTTAAAAAACACAATGCATGTGTTTTGAGAATGTTTGTTGAGGGTGAGTTGATAATAGATTCAGTAGACATATTTCTAACATATTCACCTTCAACAATAACATTTTATAGTTCTCTTTTTGTTTGCTTATTAGCTTGTAGACCCTACCACAAGGTCTAAAACATAGTAGTTGCTCAATAAAAATGTGTTAACTATAATGAATGAATGTTAGTATAAATCTATATTCAAAGAATAGGAAGGAGGAAGAAAGACAAAAGAAGAGATTCTAATATTCAAAAATAATTTTGATGCCAAAAAATTTTAATCAGTGGCAGCATTTGAATCCTATAGAACTTATCTGTTAGTGTTAAATATTGCTAAGTTCAGCTCAGTTTTTCCAATTGTGCCACTACCTTTCTGGTATGTTGTGGCTTTTAAAATTCTCCTGTATGGGATATGCGGGATTTTAAGCACAGCGTTTCCTTTGTTTTCCATCCACAAGTGGTCTGGCTGCTGTCAAAGAATCACATCCAGGCAGTTTCTTTGAGAAGCAAAATCTAAGCTCTGTGCCTTCTTACCAGTGAGGACTCGTGTGCAGTATTATGTGTGAGTCTCTAGTGCCCTTATGGTAATTCCTGCTTTGCATGCTCCTTTGTAAGCCTTGGCCAAGCTCTTCCAAAAAGGTTGGGATTATTCACAAGTATGGAAGCTCTACTTTAAATTTTCATGGTTATGTTTAAAATGTGCACAATTACTTTTACATTCATATCACTTATCAGTTTGTTAAAAATAAAACTGCCACATGCTAGGAGACGCCCATCACAGTCACAGTGACGTACTCCTGCTCTGTCATGGCTCGCTAGCTTGCTCAGAAAAGCAAGACGCTATGAAAGTTCCACTCAACAGAGAACTTTTTGTACAGGCTTTAATCCGTTTTCCTGAAATGTGCTGTTTTTTCATGAAAGTAACTATAATCTTTTCACATCCCATGGAACTGCTCTTTATACATTGCGACTTTTTAAACTTAACCATATTTTTCAGAATTAACTTTTTTGGAGAGAGGAAATTTCCCACTTGCTAAATGATACTAAACTAGTGTTTGGGCTCTTGTAATTAAGCCCTCAGATTTTATAAAAGGATAGTCTGTAGCTTTCTAGGTTCTTCACTAGAGTTGGTTGTATGTAAAGACTCTAAAGTGACACCCAAATGCTTTTAAATGTCTGGGTTTTCCACTAGGCACGTAGTGAGGAGAATATTTTGCTAATGCATACTTTAGCTGTTAAATTAGACAGTCTTGAGCTTTTCTTAGTTAATGCAAACCATTTGTTTTTTTACTGTGCTTGAGGAGACAGGATATTTTCATATAATTTTTGCCTAAATCAAACAGCCCACTCTAAATCTTAATTTTTAAATGTCAAACTTTGGTGATCCATCTATTTGGGAAGTGATTGCATTATGCTTAATTTCCAGTGGAGGCTAAAAACAGAAAATTCTGGGATTTGCTACTATTAAAGCCTCATTAAGCGAAATTGATAGGCACTATTTTTGATCAGTTGAATAGATACCAATGTCAATTTATGGGAAACTTTTCTTAAAACTTGTTCATGTATTATTTTGATCCATTTTCTGTGGCATTTGGTGCAATAAACCTTTGGAATTTATCTTGAAGAAACAAAATGAAAAACAGATTGGTGGTGATTCTCCCCGCATACCTGTAATCTCTGAGAGGTCTCCACATCCAGCCTGCTTTCCTTCAGCAACCCCAGCATCTGACACCCTGGCCTCTTTCACAGGAGCTCCTTATATCTGATCCGCCTTTCCAGAACACAAAAACTGTGTGACCCTATTTCTACGGTCATACCACCCTCAATGCGCCAGATCTCATCCTATTTCCTTCTCCTCAGGCTGGAAAGGTTTTGCTCTCAGACAACAGGGTGGTTCACACTCAGAGTTTCAGAGTTCTCCATATCTATGTAATGGTAGGAAATTTCCTAGGAGCAGATTCTTGTTTAGGATGGTCTGGGAAAATCCCCAAAGAAGAGCCCTTTGGAGACATTCATTTAATTTAAAAGGAATTTGTTCTGGTTTGTGAATCAATTTCATAGGGAATACTGTGTTTAAAGGCCCAGCCTTAGTTCTCTAGTTCTCCCCACTCAATAGGTAATGCATATTTAAGAGCTGCCTGAAGGGTTAACTCACTTTTTTTCCTGGTGACTATAGACGCACACCTGAAGGAGCTGGCTTACTTGGGCAGTTAATTTCTCTCTGGAATTTCTCCTGCTTGAATGTCCGTAATACATTGACTTCCGCAAAGAATTGATTTCCACACAAAATTCCCTGCTTGCCTTAAACCCTTCCCCACAAGCCGCTGGCTGCCTGCATAAATATGTGGTTTCCTCCTGAGTCATTTGAAGCATACCCAATTGGAACTGCGAGTAAAAGAGCTGGGAAGTAATGTGATCTGACTGCTGATGTGCTTTTTTCCTAAGAAAAATGAGCCTTATCAGTTAACGGAAGACCACATTTGAGGTCTCCTGCCCAACTACCAGTGCATTTGGAAAGTGTTCATATATGATCAATCAGATATCCCATAAATGTAAATGGGACTGTGTCAGCACCTCCATTCATTCACTGGAAATGCATGCTTTCCGAACACATCTTCTGGCAATAGTGACGAATTAGGATGCAGTTCTTGGAGTACATTTTTGAAATGCTGAAGACTTTCTTCTTTTCCTGAAGTCTTGGCAATCAACAAACATTTCACTAGCAATGAAACAGCTGTACATGTCCAAGTGAGATTTTCACTTTTAGCCTGTAGTGTACACTTCTCATTGTTTGTATATTTGCAGAAGAGGTGGGTCTTCAAGGGCCGACCCCCTGACCTTCTGTTCTCAACTCTTCAGCCCTATGGATCACAGATGTAGGTCATGGGTGAGGTCGTGTGTGTAGCGGAGACACAGCCACAAGGGATAAGTTATCTAGAAGGTGGATGGGCACAAGCACTGTTTTGAGAAAGGTTTCAGTTGTGTAATGACGACTGAGAACAGTGGCTCTGCTGTAGCTGTGTGTATCGGTGAGTACTGCAGAGATCTACTGGGCATTTTTATTTACCAACTGAGAGACAGGGATTCTTCCTATGGCTGAGACTCATTAGTGCATATCTTGTTTTCTAGCACAAGGGAAGAATTGAGATAATTGATTTAATGCTAATTGTTCTTTTTGGGAATGACTCATGGAAGCTTTGCTCATCTTAAAAGATATAAATACCCTTCTCATTAGAGACTATTAAAACTTTTTTATTGTAATGGACTATGTTTTTATATTTAGGTTGGCGATATGGACTCTGACAAAATTTGGAGATAGGGTACTGTCAAGTGAGCATGAGTTATTTTGATAACACACAGCTGTAGTAGACTGTGGAACAGAGTCTGCCCGCTGTGGTAGTTGCTATTTGGGGCCAGATGATCCTTTGTGGTTGGTGCTGTCCTTTGTGTAGCAACACCTCTGGTCTCCACTTGCTGAATACCAGTTACAGTTTCTTCCACCATTTGAATTGTGGCCTTCAAAAATGTCTCTGGAGATCTGCAAATGTTCCCTGTTTATCCTTGGTTGACAACTACTATACTAGGCTATGCATGCCTGGATCATTGATGTCTTAGAGATGGCCTGGATTATCTGAAGTTATGTTAATATATTGAGTGTAATTCAACTTAATATTTCAGTGCTATCCCAAAAGTCACTTTTTCTGAGTACCTTGTGGAAAGACATTCCACTAAAATTGTACATGGCCACAGGAAGTTGGAGAACAGCTCAGAATTCAAATAATGAAGAATAGTAGAGAGTGGACCAACTCGTCCACAAAGGAAGAACATTCAATAACGCTGTAAAAAAAAAAAAGATGCATTGTCTATTCACAAATATCCAGGCAAAGACAATCTTTAGGCCCATGACAAATAACAAGCTAATGTCTCTCAAATGACAGCCATGATTATTGATGATAAGTGTCAGCATGGTCTGGCACTCCAACCTCCTTAATCCCCTTCTGTAGGGGTGCTGCTACTTTGTAACTGCCATGTGTCACCAAAACTCAGTTACCTTTAATAAGACTTAAGTTGTTCTTTCATTTGAGAATTAAGGCCAATCAAAATATTACTCTAGAATGAAGCCATAGAATGAAATGTGTTTACTCAACCTAAGGAAAATAGAAAATAGTACAAGTACAAGAATGTTGAGTACATTAAAGGAGGAAGGTCCAGAAATTCCGGCAATACAGGGATCCAAATGTCATGTCCTCTTTCTTCTCCTCTTGGGAAATGCCTCTTTTCATGTTCACATGTCTCGCTGTGTACTCTGAGCCAAGCAAGGGTTTTCCCCCATGTGGTAAGGTAGAAAGGATTTTATATTCCCTGTATTCTTGGTGTGAAAAAGTAACTCTTTAGTTTAATCTGACCTAGAAAATTCTCTCTACTGTTCGGGAAACCTAATGCTTTATGTAGCATTATCAAAAATATTACCTGTCCATCAAGTTACTGGTACCTGAAAAAGTTAACTTTTTTCTTGTGACTACAGATACATACCTCAGGGAGCGAGCTTACTTGAACAGTTAATTTATCTTGCTTGAATGCCCATGGTGTACTGATTCCTGCAAAGAACATTGCTTAGTATGCAATGTCCACTTCTGAAGAGGCCACAGCTAATGCCTATTCGGCCCTGATTCTGGTCACAGGACTTTGTACTCTACAGTTTATGTTGCTTTACTTGTACCCTATCCTTTAGCATATCGACACTGGGTTCAGTCTTTGTTCTTCTATGCTAGACTACGGTCTCTGACATTTTCAGGCTTTGGCTTGGGTAGAATTGCCTCACCATCTATTTACTTTATGACTTTCAGAGAGTGTTACTCAGTATCCCTGAGTTTCAATTTCTTTGCTGTGACAATTGTAATAATAATATATAACTCATAGAATTGTGCAAGTGAAAGACACTGTGGAATCTGGTACCTGGACTATAGTGGCTTCTTTATAAACTTTCTCTATGAGTGTGATGATGATGATGATGATGATGATGCTTATTCATAATTTTAAAAAAGATAAATATCACTAAGGAAAACAAAATGATTGAATACAACTGTAAAGTTTTCTGATCTGGACAGGGTTTTACATTCCCACCTTGATTTCCTGGGTTTCTTTTCTCCTTCTGTTTTTTGCCATGGTTTCCATTTACAATGGGTTTTCAAAGCAACTCATGGCAAAATCAGCAGGAAATGGAGCCTTGCTAGTGTCTTTTTCCTTTTTGAACATCTACTAGGACTCTGTGCGACTAGACTGTCCAGGTTTACTTTCTGAGTCACCTCCGGAAAAGCAGTTCTCCTTTTGGGATCAGAGATCTCCTGCATCAGAATCTTCAGAGCACCTTACAGTGCTCAAGATGCACAGTACTGTTCCCCTATGTCTTAGTTACTGTCTTGTTGCTAAGAAAAAACAGCCAACACCTGCAAGTTAAAGGCAGAGAGGTTGATTTTAGCTCACAGTTTGTAGAGATTTCAGTCTGTAGTTGGCTGGTTCCAAGGCAGGGAGCCATGGCAGAGGAGAAACAGTTCAAGGCAGGGCAGGCAGGAAGCAGACAGCAATGAAGGGAGTAGGAAGGATATACATACATACATACATATACATACATATAAATATATATATATATATATATATATATATATATATATATTCTTCCAAGCTACACCCTCAACTCCTCTCACCAGTCTCAGTATCACACATAACCATAAAGACATCCATCAGTTGACTAATCCAGTGTCACACACCCATGAGTCAGTATCACACATTCATGATCCAGTCACTTTCCAAAAGCTCCACGTATGATCATATGAGGCTTTTGGGAGACCTTTATTTTTATTTTTTATGTATTTTTTATTGGTATGTTTTAGGTACAATACAGTTACATTCATCATTGGGATCTTGTGCCTTTACATAATGTATCTTGGTTCTTATTTTTTCCCCATACCCCTAGCCTCACTTCCTCCCCTCCACCCTTTGGGGAGACGTTTAGATATAAGCCATAATATCATCTTTTCACTGTCACCACCTACTAAGCAGAATATCTAATGGCAGGGCCTGGAAAGCTGTGCCTTATCTACCCTCTGATAGGATTCCCAGATAAAATACAGCATACCTGGCGACAAATCAGTTTAAGTATAAATGTGATCCACAAAGTGGTTTAAATATATTTATACTAAAAAAAATTCGATTTTAAATCTGAACTTTGAATATCCCTGGACATCCTGTGTCTTTATTTGCTAAACCTGAAAGCCCCATCTGGATACACACTAAAGCTTAAGGAACTAGGAAGATACTCCTAGCTGATCCCCCATGAGCTTTGTTTATAGAGGCAACAGTTGTGTGCAAAAGTATTTTTTTTTTTAACCGAAAGATATTTGATGCCTAACAGTGCCACAATTCTCCCTTTTCCTTATTCTCTTCAGTGCTCAGAGGTTAATATTCAGGATAGGCATTCCAAGGCCTGTAGTGTTTATTCTTGGGCTTGAGAAACTTTGAGATGGGACACCTGGTCGCCTTTGTCCTATACCATCCAGACCACATCAAACCCTAACATGATCAGAGATGGACCATGTAGGATCCTCCGATATTCACTTTATTGGAATGGCACAAGGCTTAGTCTGAGACAAGCTGAGCAGACTGTTCTGAAACTTCTATTCTCTGGGTGGATTTGGTTGGGTTGGCCTGGGACTGGCATCTCAGGCTAAGAGAAACCGATCACATAAATACATAGGAAATAGTCCAGCAGCTCCATCAGTTGGCCATTCATTTTGCTCACTAATAGTGGCCCCCTGGGCAGCAACCTGATGTGGCCCTATATTTTATCAGAGCTCTGTCTCCCTGACAGAGCGAAGAGGAAAGAGAGCTTAGGCTCCTCTGGGATTTGAGAGGGAACTCAAATGCAGTTCAGGATAGGATACATAGAACAGCCAACATGGAATTTAATTTATTTCTTGGGGTTAGGAAGGTACAAATGCAAATGCCTACAGGGATGGGTAACATTAGCAAGTAATGCAAAGAGGTTGGGACCAACACAAAATAATCCATAGACCAAGAAGGCAGGCCCTCATCATCTCCAGTTGATCCATGGCTATCCAATAGCATTTTGGGCAAGGAAAGGTGAAATGAATTTTTGTACTGTCTCCTAATTTTAAGATGTTGGAAATACATATAATAATTTTTGTAAACATCATCTAGGTCAAGTAAAACAGATCTTTATATGATATCAGATGCTTTAGGGAGTCAGTTTTCTCCTGTCTTTTAGTGTATTACATAGCAATGAACACATTATAGATAGTTCATAGAATTTATAAAGAATCTCATTGTATTCAGTTTGATCAGAAATAGATTTTCAGACACGTGTGGTCCAGTGGAAAATTTAGATTTTATACGTGCATATAAAAGACAATAATTATTTAGATATTAAATCCTGTGAAGAAATATCAAGGTGATTTTGTAATCTAAGCAGTGCAAGAGTTGTTGAGAGATTTGGGTTATAGTTGAGCTCAGCTACTGTGTCTCAGAGCTAAGCTTTGGCTAATCCAATCATCTGACCTTTAGTTCATTGCCAAATCATTAATTTGTTCCAAGGATCAAAGAGAATGTTGGCTGGCCTTGGCTTTGAGAAGTGTCTTTGCCTTGACAGCCACTGTGTGTTTTTGCAAAGAACATAGGAGAGAAGCTTAGGATAGGTGTCACTTGTAACCTCTCTGGAGAAGCTTAAAAGAAGACCTTCATTTGAGATACCAGATGTTGGGATGGGCAAGTTAAAGTCTACTGAGAGCTGCCTAGAGAAAGGGTAATGGAAGGATAGTTTCATCTTGAGGGGGAAAATTAAAACCAAAAAAAGTTTCAGCATTAGACCTTCTTGCTAAATGAAATAAATTAGATACAAAGGTTAAATATTTGTTTCTCTTATATGAGAAAACTAAAATATAAATAAATGAATAAAATAAAAGCGAGATGATAGGAAACTAGAAGGCAGACTGTTGGAGTGGTGGAAAGGGATCAAAGGTGGGAGAAGAGGATAAAGTGATTGAAAATGACTAAAATATGATATACACATGTACAGTATTCCCCCAAATGAACATATATTATTCTATATTGCAAATATATATTATAAGAAAGTATGAAGTACAAATAAAAATGTTTCTTTTCAGCAACTGTAGCACATACATAATAACTATGTTTAAACTATGTTTAATTTCTGTAGGGGAACAGAGTTTTTGCTGCTGGCTATGGCTATTTTTTTCATCTTGTGACCAGTCAAACATCCCAAGCTCCACTCCTCTCCTTCACACAGAATGTTGCACATTCCTGCACAAGGTAACTGCAAAAAGTTACGTACATTTGGGGTATAATGACTACAGTTTATCACTTTTCTGTAGTTTACTCACAAAAAGGGTATAAGGTTAGGCAATGTGACAGCATATTTCTTAAGTCACTTTATTAAAGCATTATTGACTTACAAAAATCTGTACATATTTAGCTGTACAAACTTGATAAGTATGAAGGTAAGTATATACTCATGAAACCAACCTGTAATCTGTGTCACAAATATATTCATCAGCTGTAAAAGTGTTTGCTTTTGATATGCTTATTTACTTATCATTGCAAGAACACTTGAAATAAGATGTGCAACCTCTGTAAAATTGTGGGTATACAATACAGTACTGTTAGCTACAGGCAGTATGCTATATCTCTGGGACTTACTCACCTTTCATAGTAACATTTTGTATCCTTTGACTAATATCTCCTTATTACTCTCCAGCCTCTGGAAACCAGCATTGTATTTTCTGCTTCTGACACTTTGAATATGGTAGATTTCTAATATAAGGGTGACATTTCTTCTTCTGTGTCTGTCAGCCTCATCCAACACAGAATCCTTAGCTTTATCCTCCTTGGCACAAACAGCAATATTTCCTTGTTTTGGAGGCTGAGTGATATCATATAGTACACTGTGGCACATTTTCTCCATTTGTGCATTCATTCATTCATTCATTCATGTGTTGATGCCACTTAGATTGCCTTTCTGTCTTCTTAGATATAGCGGGTAACTGTGTAAGGGTTTTAGGTCATAAAAGTTTGGTGGTTAGTGGTTAAGGAAAGAGACAGGAGTCTTGTGACAAACCTGCAGAACAGAATGTACCTTTTGTAGTTAATCAGTATGGAAGAAAGAGAGAGAGAGAGAGAGAGAATTTCAAAGTGCTTGACAACAACTAGTAATGCCAGGCTGTAGGAATCTGGTAGGTTTGGCTCAGGGCCCCAGTGGAAAGATCTGTCTTGGAGAACAGGCTGTTTGTAGGTGACTTGCTTGCTCACTGAATGAAGAGACTTGTTCACAGCTTTGCTATATAGAGGGTAAAGCCATCTGCTGAGAACAAGGTCATGTGATACAAAATGGGGTGAAGAATTTGAAATACATGGGGAAAATACTGAACTCAGAGCCTGTCATGTCTTGCTTCAAATTTCTAACTCTTCAATGTAGAAGAGTCTGATCCATTGAAATGAGGGTATAGCTAAGTGCTCATCTACTATGTGCCAGACCTTGGTTTAATCCCTTGCACCAGAAGTATCTTCCTTATTGGTAAAGTGGGGACAAATCTACATTGAAAGTTTGGTGTAAAAATTAGAGATGATGTATTGCACCAAGAACAGCATCTGGAATATAGTAAGGAATTAATAATTGATAGTAGTAAATCATTATGACATTAGTAATATTATTAAATCATGATAGGAAATGGTAAGAAGAGTAGAATAAAGAATATGAAAAATTGGTAAGCAATGTTGACGTGCCAGTCAAGGCTGAGATTAGTTCATGTCTGATGAAGTTGTCATTATGAATATTCATCAGCTTTGAGCAGTCTTGAGAGGTAGACTGCAATGCTGTCAGAGGAGAGCAATGGTAGGACACTGCAAGCAGAAGAACAAAAGATGAAAGTACTACCAGTGTTGGTATCCACTCTTCTGCAGAGAGGACAATTTAGGGAATGTGGTAATGCAGCATGGACTATGGCAATTGGCTTGTGTGAAAATCTAGGAGAAAGTTACAGACTGTAACAGAGTAGAAAGGCTGAGGAGTGAGCAATGGCCTTAGAAAGGGTCACAGGTCTTATCTATTTCCACTTGTCTGTATTCATTAGTTTTATATCTGATAAGGGATTAATATCTGAGAATATGTAAGGCACTAACTGAACAACAAAAAAACAAATAATCCAATTTGAAAATGGAAATAGACCTAAATAGATATTTCTCAAAAAAAGATAAGCACGTTACCGAAAAGTGTGAAAACCATCCATAGAAAATGGAAATCAAGAACATGTAGATGAAAACCATAACGAGATATCATCTCTAGCAGTTAGAATGGATAAATATGACTAATGATAAGGAGAAAAGAGAAAACTTATACACTGTGAGTGACTTTATGAGGTGTGATTAAAAAAAAAATATAGTGAAAGCTGCTGCCCAGTGCCATCCACCAGAAAGGCAGGATCGTGAAAACATTATGGTGTATGGTGTATATGTTTGGGTATTGCAACATTATCATGTTACCCACAATTATGTGTAATCACTTTGTATTGATTTAAGAAATATACACAAAAACTTTTGTAACTCCAATGACAAAAAAATGGAAAATTAAAGACATAGCAGTTGGCTTATTTTATTTTATTTTTTTTTTACTTTTTAAGGCTTGGGCTCTTTGTATATCCTAAATTTCAGCCACCTTGGGATCACAACACTGGCCCTACTGTGTTCCAAAATTTCATGGTTTGGGGAAGTGCAGGTGGTGCTCAGGTAAGTTTCATAAGCTTTTTTAAAACTGAAACTGTTACTTGTTTTTTTCCCCCCTGAAAATTTGTTGTCTCTATTGAAAGGGGAATGATTTGCAGAGGAGAGGATTATAATGTTATCACAGTTTAAAAGAGCCAGTGGCATCACGAGTATGTGTGGAGTAGTTGTTGAGTAAACAAATCCTTGTCCTTAGTCTGGGGCAAGGACATTTCCTATATGAGACAGTCCTGAGAGAGATCAGGTTTAAAACTAGGAGGCTGCTCTGTTTTCCTAGTGTGGGCATTCAATGTTATGAATTTTCGACGTAGAACTGCTTTCATTGTGTCCCAAAGATTCCTGTATGTTGTATTGGCATTCTCATTTATTTGTAAAAACTGTCTAATTTCTTCTTTAATTTCCTCTGTAATCCATTGATTGTTTAGGAGAGTGTTGTTCAGTTTCCATGTGCTTGTGAAGTTTCTATAGTTTCTTGTGCTATTGATCTCCAGTTTGATTGCACTATGATCTGATAATATACAGGGGATGACTTCAATTTTTTTGCATTTATTTAGACCTGTTCTGTGAGCCAGTATGTGGTCTATCTTGGAGAATGATCCATGTGCAGCCGAAAA
>NW_022900926.1:44015257-44096609 GCF_012274545.1 Fukomys damarensis
TGGTGGGAGTGCAGACTGGTGCAACCACTATGGAAATCAATATGGAGATACCTCAAAGAGCTTGGACTGGAGATTCCATTTGACCCAGCCATCCCTCTGCTGGGTATCTTTCCAAGAGAACTAAAAGAATCATATCACAGAGAAGTATGTGCACCCATGTTTATAGCGGCACAGTTTGTAATAGCTAAATCTTGGAAACAGCCCATTTGCCCATCCGTTGGAAACTGGATAAAGAAGATGTGGTTTTTCTATAAAATGGAATATTACTCAGCCATAAAGAACGAGAAAATAGATTCATTCATAGGAAAATGGATATGTATTGAAGATATACTCCTAAGTGAAATAAATAAGTCACACATGTGTAAATACCGAATAATTTCCCTGGTGTGAATAATATGCAACAATGCATAAGATTCTAATAAGATTACTGACATTTAGAAATGGGAACAAAGGAGCTAAAGGTGTAGAGAAGGTGGAATGGGTAGGGGAAGAGTAAAAAGGGAAAAGAAAAAAATATGAGAGAATGAAAAGATGAAAATGAAGTGTTTTTAGATGGGGAGGGAAGGAGGGGGTGAAGGGAGGGCAGAGGTAAGGGGAAAAATGAGAATCAAGACTTGTGATGTAGAGGTACAAGATCCCAACAATGAATGTAACTGTACTGTATCCCTAAAATGTACCAATAAACTCAGTTAAAGCTGAAAAACAAAAAAAAAACTAGGAGGGATGCTAGGAGTTCATCCATTCTTCCTTTGTAGTTCTGCTTCCAGATAATAAATTATGGCTCAGAAAGTGGAGGGACTGTTGGTCATCACATAGGTTTTTAGCAGCACAACAAGGTGCAGAATCTAGACACAATTATGCATTTGATATTCTAGTATCCCGAGTAGCACATACTTTCATCTTGAAAAATGCATGGTTTTTCATTAAAACAGAATTCCAGCTCAAGCTCCCGTTCTTACTTTAATCAGTAAATTACATTTTATTCTATTTTAAAGACAAAATAACACATACATAATCATTTTCTTATAATTATAAGCATTTTCTTACAAGGAAGCTTTGTATGCTCATTGTTCATAGCAACATATACAAATTATCCAGGGTAACCATTTGATGCTATACAGAGAAAATATTTCATCTTCATAAATTAGAAATCTGAAATCTTAGATACATAGGTGAATAAATATGTTAACATACAGAGCATTCAGGAAATACAGTAAAAGAGTATCATAAAGTCAAAAGTAAAAAGCCAAAAATTTACTTCCTATATTGAATGTGAGGAAAAGGAAAACATTTCTCAATAAGGAAACTCTAAAAATATATAATTAAGATAGCCAGCAAGAAGATTCCCAATTGTATATATGGTTTCATTTTTATTTCATTTTATAAAATGCTTGGCTTCTCATAAGCCCTTTGGGTACTGTGGTGAAACTCCAGTAGCAGCATCTATGGCGTACCCTCTTTTATCTAGAAGCAGGCTTAAACCCTATGTTCTTGTTCCACAGTAGCCCTATTCTAGAGGCAATCACCTTAGAAGCAAATAAATTAAAAGGTGCTTACTGAAGCTGGTGTTTTTTTGTCTGCAATCAGAAATGCTAAACCTGAGAAAGAAAAAAGAGCTCCATAGATTAAACTTTTGTGCACTTAGATTTTTTTTCAGCTTTAATTGAGTTTATTGGTACATTTTAGGGATACAGTACAGTTGTAGCCCTATTCTAGAGGCAATCACCTTAGAAGCAAATAAATTAAAAGGTGCTTACTGAAGCTGGTGTTTTTTTGTCTGCAATCAGAAATGCTAAACCTGAGAAAGAAAAAAGAGCTCCATAGATTAAACTTTTGTGCACTTAGATTTTTTTTCAGCTTTAATTGAGTTTATTGGTACATTTTAGGGATACAGTACAGTTACATATTAACAACTTTAAAATATTATTATACAAGGCAGGCGGATGTGAAATAGGAAAAAAAGGGCTAAAAGTGTAGGGGAAGTGGGAAGGGTAGGGGAAAGGTAATAAGGGAAAAGAAAAAAAATGAGAAAATGAAAAAATGGAAATAAAGTATTTGTAAATGGGGAGGGGTGGAAGGGGTGAAGGGAGGGCAGGGACAAGGGGAAAAAATGAGAACCAAGACCTGTCATGTAAAGGTACAGGATCCCAATAATGAATGTAACTGTACTGCATACCTAAAATGTACCAATAAACTCAATGAGAAATACCCAGCAGAGGGATGGCTGGGTCAAATGGAACCTCTAGTCCAAGCTCTTTGAGGTATCTTCATATTGATTTCCATAGTGGTTGCACCAGTCTGCACTCCCACCAACAATGGAGAAGGGTTCCTTTCTCCCCACAACCCCGCCAACATTTGTTATTGTGTGATTTCTTGATAGCAGCCATTGTTTGAGGGGTGAGGTGGAATCTCAGTGTTGTTTTCATCTGCATCTCTTGAATGACCAGTGAAGTGGAACATTTTTTCAAATATTTTCTTGCTGCTTTTACTTCTTTGTCTGAGAAATGTCTGTTCATTTCGGATGCCCATTTTTGAATCGGGTCTTTATATTTGGGGGCACTGATTGTTTTGAGTTCTTTATATATCCTTGATAATAGTCCTTTGTCTGAGGAACAGCTGGTAAAATTTTTTTCCCACATTGTAGAGTGTCTCTTAGTTCTGCTGATGGTTTCTTTTGAAGTACGGAAGCTTTTTAATAAGATGAGATCCCAGTTGTTGATTCTATCTGCTAGTTCCCGTGTACACTGAAATTTAATAATGAGCATATCACTGGAATTTCACTCTTATGAAGAAAAATTAACATGATAGCAGGAAATTTAAAAAGTGATCATCTCTAAAATTATCTTAGAAGAAAAATGAAGTAAGATATTCTTTGCTACTTCAAAACTTCCTACAAAGCAATGATAATTAAAACAGATATGATATGGATAGAAGAATATAGTAAGCCATGGAATAGATTTGACTGTTTAGAAATAGACCTAGACATTTATAATCAAATGAATTTTGGTGAAGACCATTCAGTGGTATAAATAGTAGTCTTTCTATAAATGGTGCTTGTATACCCGGGTAGTCTCACTTAAAAGACCAAAGTTAGACCTAGATATTGTGCCTTGCACCTATAATCCCAGTGCTCTGGGAGACTGAGGCTGGAGGATCACAAGTTTGAGCCCAGCCTGTGCAATGTAATGACCTAGGAAGACCCTGTATCAAAATAAAAAGTAAAAAGGGCTGAGGATGTAGTTTAGTGTGAAGTCTCTGTCCCAGTACTGCAAGAAAAAAAAAAAAAAGCTGGATCCTTACTTTGTTATATTTACAAACATTAAATAAAAATAAGTCAAGAACTTACATGTAAGAGCAAAAATTATAACACTCATGGGGTAAGTGTTCCTGACTCGTTTTAGCAAAGGAATCTTAGATGTGATGACAAAAGCAACTGCAATGAAAGAAAAATAGATAAATTGGATTTTATCAAAATGTAAAAATGTAATACTTAACACCATCATGAAGGTGAAAACACAACCTACAAGCATGGGAGACTGCAATCATATATCTGATAAGGGACTTATAGTGAAAATATCTAAAGATTATATTTCATTGTTACAGGTCAATAATTTAAAAAACAAATAAAAGTTGAACAAATTATCTAAATATAAATTTTCTGTACAGAACTTATCCAAATGTCCAATAATCACATGAAGAGGTTTTTAACATCACTAGTGTTTAGGGAAATGTAAATAAAAAGCTAAATGGCATCCAACTACCTACTGACCAGAGTGCCTAGAATACAAATAACACCAACCGATTTATAAGGATGTAGAGACATTGTGAGCCTTAGCATTAATGGTGAGAAACTGAAAAGGTCTAGCCACTTCAGAAAACAATCTGGCAGCTCTTCAAATGATTAGACATAAAGTTACATGAACTGTCAATTCCACCTATAATAATATAATCCATGGGGAATAAAAAGGTAATATGCCCAAACAGAAGCTAGTACACAAATGTTTAGAGTACTGTCCTTATTCCAAAAAGTAGGAACAACCGAAATGTTCATGGATAGACAAATCGGTGGAAAATTACTCACTCAGAAGAAGTGAAGTACTTACACATGCTGTAACTTGGGTGAACCTTGAGAGCATTACACTGAGAGAATGAAACCAATCGGAACTGTACAAACCAAATGATTTACTCAACTAAAAGTCCCAAAGTGGAAGATTTACACAGCTGGAAGATTAGTGGTTGCTTAGGGCTGGAGGATGAGCAGTAGTGGTGGGAAGCGAGTGAGAAGTGTTAGCTAAAAGCTTCCTTTTTAAATTGATGAAAACATTCTAACACTGTAGTGTTGTTTGCACATATCTCTAAATATAGTAGAAATATTGAATTATAAATTTAAGTAGATATATAAATAAAAATAATAAAATGAAATAAAATAATAAACTGTTTATAAAAAGTAACTTCCTGTATTTACAGCTGCACAAATTCTCAAATAGTCCCAATTCCTGTCTGAGTGACTTTGAGAAAAACTCCTACCTTTTCCTGCTTCATTTGTAAAATGGAGATAGCAGTAGTACCTAAAGGATCAATGTGTTTGAGAGTTAGATGAGTCTCTGAATGTTAAATTACAGTTAGATGGGAGAAACAAGTTCTGGAATTCAGTTTTGCTGTAGGATCATTATAAATAATGATGATGTACTGTATATTTCAAAACAGAAGAAAGAATGTTAAATATTTCTCCCCAAAATAATAATGAATGTTTAAGGAGATATTCTGACCCACCCTGACTTGAATATTATACATTCAATGCACCCCAAGTATATGTACAGTTTTATGTGTTAATTAAAAATACTATTTTGGGGCCAGGGATTTAGCTCAGTGGTTGTATCACCTGCCTCACAAGCACGAAGACCTGTTTGATCCCTGGTACCAAAAAAAAAAAAGAAAGAAAAAAATTAAATCTCTGAATAAAAAGTGCCAAGATCTTCATGAATACTCAGTAACATCATTAGCTATTATTTATTATTGCTTTTAGTAAAAACGATTGGGAGTGGTGGACTGATGTTGATAATGACATCTTTGGAAATTTTAATACCCAAAAGTGCCTTTTGCATCACAGAAAGTAGTTTGTTTTAATTTTGCAAACTGTAATTATTTCTGGTTATTTAGACATGGTTGTTATATATACAGATGCTTAAATATAATATTTCAGTAGGTAAAATTTTTACTTTTCTCATTGGATTAATTTAATTTTACACATAACACCTGTTTAATTGACAAAAATTGTATATAATTCTCTTGTTCTGCATCATGTTTGGAGACATATGCACATTAAAAAATGGTCAACTGGGTCAATTAACATAGGCATTACTTCATATACCTTTTTATTGTGATAAGAAAGACACTTAAAGTCTACTCTCAGTAATTTTCAGAAATATAATACATTGTTAATTAACTATGGTTACTCTGCTGTATAATCCCTCTCTTGAAAATACTCCTTATATCTAACAAATTTTAACCAACATCTCTCCAATCTCTGCTATTCCCCTTTCAAATCTCAACCCTTGGTAACTACTCTTTTGTTTTTGAGTTTGACTTTTTAAGATTCCATGTATAAGTGAGAGTGTGTGGATTTTTCTGTATGTCTGATTCCATTTTAAATAATGTCCCTCAAGTTTGTCCACATGGTCACAAATGGCAGGATTTCCTTCCTTTTTTTAATGTTGAGTAGTAGCATATATATATATTGTGTAGTCTTTCTCTACCTAACATCCTACCCTGAAAGCGCATGCACACACACACACACACACACACACACACACACACACACAGATATGGATATAGATATAAGTATAGATATAGAGATATCTGTATCTATAGATAATTACTTTTTCTTTATCCATTCATCAAGTTGGTCAATTTAAGTTGATCACACTTCTTGGCTATTGTGAATAATACAGTGAACATGGTAGTACAAACATTTCCTTGACATACTCCCTTTATTTACTTTGGATATATACTTAATAGTATGACTGCTAGATTATATAGTAGTTCTGTTTTTAATTCTTTGAATAAAGTTCCTATTATTTTCAACAATGACCATGTTACTTTACTTTCCAACAAAGAGTGTATATCACAACTTTTCTTTCTCTTCTGATTATAGCCATTTTGACAGGTCTGATGTGATATCTCACTGTGATTTTAATTTGCCCTTCTGTGAGGATTAGTGATATTCAACATTACTTTGTATCTGTAGTTTTGAACATGTTCTCACTTAGTTACCTAAACTTTTGGGGGAGGTATACCGTTATTTTTACTCCTTTTGTACATAAAACTATCAGGGGATAAAATCCTTCCAGAGTCTCACAAGTACAAACTTTTGGATTCTAACCAAGTGAAAGGGATCTTCAATTTCTATTTTAACAAGAGTTGAGAAAAATACTACTTTTCACTAAGTTTCATAAATACAGAGGAATTCTAGAAGAAGAAAAGATGAGAGCAGACTGTGAATTCTGTGTGAAAAATAAATGCATTTTGCAATTTGTATGTTGGTTTCCTTTTAAAATTCTCAAGTTCCCTTGCCAATGCTGGGTGCTAGCTGTCTTTTGAATATATTTGCAAATGGGTATATTTTGCATGTCTGTAATTAAGTAACAGTTGCCAAGCTGTCAGTAGAGATCACATCTATTTTCAGATAAATCTATGTATTCAAAGAACTATAATTTTGTAAAAAGCTTAATGCTCAAGATCCATGAGAAAAAGATTGGTTAACACAAAAAAATATGATGGAATGGTAAATCAGGGTACTTTGGCTTAATTAATAGGAGACTTCCAATTAGGGTATTTAATGAATAAAGAGTTGACTGTATTAATTTCTAGTCCTGACCTCCACCCTGATTTTTAAGAGTAGTTGAACCAAAGCCAAGGAGAAGTAAAATGTGTTGCCAAAGATTGCACTGTAAATATCAGGGCTAGGTAAAAACCAAGGCCGTGTTTCTCGGAACAGTGGGATTCTTTCAACACTATCATGCTAATGTTGTAACTATTTGATCTCCATTTGGGCGCACTCATGCCAGGTGTCATAAGTAAATATGCAGAAAACATGTGTTGAGTCCATACACAGTGTGTCTGTAGTCACGATGAATTACTTACTTTACATTTGCAGTTTTTTGACTGTGAGAGTTAATATATAACTATGTTGAACTAATGCTAAGCACTGGAATTCTTGATGCTTTGTGCTTTTCTACATTAATTTTGTGATTTCACCCCTGTAAGACTATTTTAAATATACATAGTGTTCACATTGACCTTTTAATGTATTGTTTATGGTAAGGAGAAATGTAAAGTACAGAGGGGTTTAACCAAAGGGGACTAGTTAGTACTGACCTCATAGCAACCTTGGGATGCGTGCACTGATACTGACGGACAAAAGCGTTTTAAATATAGCATAGCATATTTTATTTACTCATGATCAATAATTAAAGAAGTTTCAGGAAGTCTGCAAGAAAAGTAAGCCTCAGACCTTTCCATAACATATGCTATTATTTTACAGATTTTCAGAAGTAGAAATCTTCACTTGAAAAATTTCCAAGTTTATTCTTGCAGAGATTTTGGAATTGACATTACGGAAAGTGATGCAAATACTTCAGTTTCTGACAGCTTATTACTTGGTCATTTTACCCACAAGGTAAGTGCCTTGGTGTGGTTGTTTTAAGCTATTCATCAACACAGAATCATGACTACTGGGATCCCTGAGGATTCAGGATATGTAATTTTAATAACTTTTTTTAGTGAGTCTTGTATTGGTAAAAGCTAAAGGAGTTTTTTATTTGTAACAGTGATGATATTTATAATAAGACTAAAATACATCTGGGGTTTCAGTGCTTATGAGTCCATATAAATTGTAACAGTCATGAATAGTTGAAGAATTCTTATTTGCAATTTCGATTTATATAAGTAAATTCAATATTTATTAAACCTAATAATTTAACTCAATTTCTCTAAACTCAAAAGGATTATAGAAGAGCATGATTGTATAATATCTCTCTGCTCTGTGGTTTGCCAAGTTCCTTCATCAATATTTTGTTAATAGGGTCCTTGCTTCATTTAGGGCTCCCTCTAAAATAGATTGAATCCAGTAATATAAGTTTGCATGGCTTGTTCTAGTACAGTGAGATCTTGTAAGTTATTCTTTAGTACTTGAATAATTGTGGGTTTATTCATGATAAAAACAGGACTATAGGTAACTTTTCCACTATTGCATGGTCAAGGGACCAGAATACAGAAGCAAAGAATACTTTTTCAGTAAGTGCTACTAGTCATCCTTAAGGGAGTCCATAACTACCACGGGCTTCCTGTGCTTCAGGCCTTTAGACATCATATGCTCTTTTTATTATTGTTTGTTAGAACATGTTTGCAACACATAATGATTACATTCATTGTAGGGAGTTGGTACTTGAACACAGCACTTCTTAATTCGATTTACTTTCCCTTCACTTCATCTCCTTTCTCCCTTCCTCCATCTCTAGATTCTCTTTCCATTTGTAAAAGATCTTCCTGATTCCTATTATCCATCCATTATTTTGCTCTTGAAATTATTTATACTTTAGTTTTCTCAGATAAGATAAACTATGCAATATTTATGCTTACGTGTATGATTTATTTCATTTAACATCATGGCATCAAAGCTAAATATTGCAAGTGGCCAATGTGTCTATTAGCAGGTTAAGGGATACAGAGATATGTGGTGCATTTACACAATAGAGTACTAATCAGCCGTGAAGAAGCTTACATTTGAGTGGTCTGTAGGAAAATGAATTTCCCATGTTCTTATTTCTAAAAGAATAGTGTGAAGGGGTGGGATGTGGCTCAGTGGTAGTGCACTTGACTACCATTGTCATGGCCCTGTGTGTGATCCCAAATACCTAAAAGAAATAAGAGTAACATGTATATTAATGATCATGTTGTTATAAAAATTATGGATGGAAGTGACCTGCAGATTCATGGAAAGAATACTCTCATCAGTTTATTCCAATTGAAATTTAATAATTATTGACCCTTGTACTTCCATTGGAGGTTATTTAACAGTTGTAGATGAAAATATTAACATTTTTGAAAAGACTTCATATTTAGCTCTATGTTTTTATATTTGGTTCTCAATTTTTCTTGGATCTCTTTTTAGTTATCCTTTTGAGGAGGTAAATACTTGGCAATTCTTTTTCTCTGAAAGGATTACCCCTTTAGACATGATTCTTCTTTTAAGATTGCACAGTTTTTATGAGCAGATGGCACTTAGATTTACATTCTGTAATGCTGGTATGTCTAAGGCTTAGATTTCTCAGAAATAACAGAGTAGATGCTGAAAGAAAAATGTCCATCAAACTGAGGAACTAACTGTCCTTTTAAATTAATGTTGCAGTATCATAGTTGATGTTTGATATATATACGTCATAATTAATGGGAAGTGTCATCAATTAAGATCTAAATTATGACCAGGGATCCTTATCTTGAGACAATTAAAAACAATCATACCCCCAGGATGCGGTTCACTAGGAATGTCGTACAGCTGAATGTAGTGCACCTTTAAACTCTTAGCAAGTAAGTGCAGGACAAGAGTCTCCTGATAGAATATGTCAAATAACCTTGTTCTAGAGAAGGGTAGATATTAGTTAGTTCTCTAAATCATAAAATTATGCAATTTCAGAGCTAAATGTTGCCTAAAATTTAGCAATTTAGTTAGAACTGAATTTACAAGTAAAGGATATCATCTGGTAAGTCTGCAATCACTCTGACATCACCACCTTCTGATCAAGTACTCCTCATTCCATGTGGAAAATGGCTTTGCAGAAGACATTGATTAGTGCCTGCACAATATTCTCTGAAATCTTTTCCATGGAAGGCTACAGCTAGACTCAAGAGTTTCTAGGAAAATGGGATTATTTGGTTAATTACACTTATGCTATGATGTTTACCATAGTGTTTCTGTTCTTTGAATTGTGAAACAAGTCTAGAAATCTATGTGCATGAGAACTATAGTTAATAAGATCTTATCTTACTAGTGATTTTTGTTAAATAAGTGCATGCTAGGTGCTCTTGTCACAAAATAATAATTTGAGGTGATAGTTTAATTTGTATCACTACAACTATTCTATTTACATGTATTTCTTGTAAACTTCAAATATACACAATGAAATTTTTAAAAATAGAAAAGCATTTTAAAGGCTCTTAGAAATCCTAGGAACAAAACAAGCACAAATAATATCCATTATTATCATTTTTTTTTGTTTTGGTACTGGAGATTGAACTCTGGTCCTTGTAAGCACAAGGACATATTTGACGTATTCTATCAGGAGACTCTTGTCCTGCACTGACTTGCTAAGAGTTTAAAGGTGCACTACATTCAGCTGTACGACATTCCTAGTGAACCGCATCCTGGGGGTATGATTGTTTTTAATTGTCTCAAGATAAGGATCCCTGGTCATAATTTAGATCTTAATTGATGACACTTCCCATTAATTATGACGTATATATATCAAACATCAACTATGATACATGCAACATTAATTTGCATGTACAAAAAAAAAGGAGTATGCTGGACCGCTCTGTGGCTTTGGAGCTATGATTTTAGCCTCTGTATTTTGTGCCTGATATTCTTTTGGAAATTGAGATTTTTTTCAATGGATTTTGCCTTTCCATCTATAGCCCTCCCACACACATTTGTAGCATAAAATTATTTAGGTAGTCGTATCCTCAAAAAGACACAACTCCAGGAAGAAGATTTTAGCCTTAGAAGGGATTGTTGCAATACATAATGTTTACATTACTTATGTAGAGTTGGTGCATGTACATAACACACCTCAATTCCTTTTTTCATCCCCTACCCCTCTCTTCTCTTCCCCCTCACTCCATTGTTTGATCCCCTTCTCATCTGAGAAACATCTATTTCCCTACCTCTTACTATTTATCTTCTATTTTGGGTTTATATACAACTTGCATTTCTCATATAAGGGAAACCATGTGATATGTAAGCTTGTTTGATTTATTTCATTTAACATCCACCCAAACTGCATCCATTTTCTTACATATGATTCAAGTTTATCTTTATGGCAGAGTAGTACTCAATTGTGAATAAAAACCACATTTTATTTATCCATTCATCTATCGATGGACATACAAGTTACATCCAAGATTTAGCTATTATAAATTGTTTTGCTATTAACATGGGTATGCATTAGAAGGTATTCATTTCCTTTAAACATACTTATGTACGCATTCATATCTTCACACCTAATAATATCACCTCTATGTCAAAATGGATGGACTAATTTTAATATGAAACAGAAATATATGGTAGCACTACTATACCTCTTTGGTTTGGCAATTTGTTTAGACCTTGAGCCCCAGCATTCTAATTGGCATCTCCTTTTCATACTTGTGAATATACTGATTTGGATTTAAATTATGGTCATTTTACTTTTGAAGTATCTGTAGGATGACTGTGCCTCTGTTGCTGTTATAATTAATTTGAGCAGATGATGTTACTTTAAAAATATCTTATTCAGACAGGTGCTGATAGGGCTGCTTCTTTTTTTACTCCTTTTTCTCTAAGGGTTGCTTTTCACTTTCACCTGTATATTTGTCTTTTTCCACTTAGAACTTTTACCTTTTATTCCTCTAAATCCTGTTGTAGGGCTTCTTCTCTTCTCAATATACTTGCTCTCCCTGGAAGAAATCTCATTTTCTCTTATAGTTTCAATTACTATCCACATGCTGATGTCTCTCATAATGTTGGCAATTTTTTCTACCATCTTATTTTGTGGTTTGTATTTGCAACTCATTTTCTTTGTTTCTCCTTTTGCATTTTCCTGAGTTGGTTTGTCTTGAATTGCATTGTATCTTTTTTATAGCTTCTCATTCAAAAGTTATTCATTCTTCTATGATTATTTTAGTTATCGCCCCTAAATTTTTAACAATCTTGCTTGTCTTAATGGAGCCTAAATTGCTCTAGCACCATTGAACTTTACCTGAACAATTCAAATACTTTCCTCTGCTTTAATTCATTCTCTACCCTTTCATCTTCTATTCGCTTTGCTGTAGTATTTGTTCTAATTTTTAAAGTAAACATTTTATGAAAATACAACATTTATGGAGGAAGCACACAAGTCACAAGGGAAGAGCTCTATGTATTTTTATGAAGCAGACCAACCATATGTATACCATTCAGATCAAGAGTAGAATGTTACCAGTTCCTGGAAAGGCCCCTCATCCCTTCCAATTCTCAGCTCTACCCTCAAGTCCCCAACCAAAGGAGAAGCATTATTTAGATTTCTATTGATAGATTCACTTTAACTTTCTGTACTAGTCACTTTTCCATTGCTGGAACAAAATACCAGACACCTACAACTTACAGGAAGAGAGGTTTATTTTTGTTCAGTTGCTCCAAGCAGAAATGGCATCGCAAAAGGGCAGGGAGGAGAAAAAGTGCTCAATATATGGCAGTCAGAAAGCAGAGAGGAGGCCCAGAACACACCTTTTAAGGTTACACCCCCAGTAATCCACCTCCAACCAGGACCCACCTCTAAGAGCACATTCAGCTGTGACCCCATGATCCACTTACTTTTTATATATGCCAGGTCTGAATGCCTGAGCTTTTGGGGGAACATTTTAGATATAAATTATAATATCACCCAGCTGAATACATAGAACATTATCAGTTCTTTGGACACCCTTTGTGTCCTTGACTCTTCCCAGTCCTGCCACCAAATCCCCAGCCAAAGAGAAAGCTTTATTAAGACTTTTATCCACACAGAATCCCTTTTAATTCTTTGAATTTCATACAAGTAGAATCATAGAACATGTCACTCTATTTTATCTGGCTTCTTTGGCATGATATTAAGTCCATGAGATTCACCCATATCTTTGGGTGTTGCAGCAATGTATAATTACAATAATTAAATGTATTTAATTTTATGACTGTACCCCTAATTTTTATAGCTGTGTTACTATTGGGGGCATTTGATGGCTGTCTTTTATAAATATTCTACTGTATGTCTCTTGGTGTTTATTTCTATTGAAATAGGCACAGTTGTAAAATTGGTGGTTATGTATTCTCTTCATCTTTAGTGTATACTGGAAGCAACAATTCAGAGGGTTTGCATTTGCACAGCAGATTAGGAGCAGACTGTATAGTGGATTGTCCTGGAACCTCTCTTCTCCAACATGATGGAGCTTTCTCTCATTCCTTCTACTATTAAAACCTCTGTTCCTGATTCTCATGTCTTCCTTTCTTCTGGTTTAATTTCTCATTTTTTAGAGCATGGCCCATAATAACTCTTTGGAAAAAAAGCAAATCTTTGGAAGGTAAATATTTTGAGCTACAAGTGGGAACCCCCTTACGGGTAGGCTGTCAGTTACAGAATACTAAGTTGGAGTTAAGTTTGCCTTAAAATTTGGAAGTGACATTCTGTTGTTCTCTAGCTTCTAGTCTTGAGGATGAATAGTTCTAAGATACTTTGATTTTGGGTATTTTACATGTAATTTAATTTTATCCTCTCTGAGAACTTTTTAACCTTGTCCTTGTCTCTGGTGTTTTGAAATTTCAATATCATACACCTTGGTGTGGCTCTTTGGGCTAACCTCTCTGTTAGGTATTAGATGGGACTTTTCAGTCTGAAAAATTTTCTCTTTTCCTTCTGGGAAATTTTGTTCCATTATTTCTTCAAAAGTTGTCTCCTCTGTATTTTCCTCTTTTTAATTTAAAATATTGCTATTTGGATATTGGACCTCTTGGATTGCCTTCCTAATTTTTCTAACTCTGATTTTCCATCTCTTTATTTTTTTCTACATTCTAGGACATTTCCTTAATTTTTCTATTGCATTTTTTTGGGGGGGAGTACCAGGGATCAAACTCTGGACCTTGTGCTTGCAAGACAGGTACAGTGTCACTAAGCTAAATCCCTGGCTTATATTTTTCTCTTTTAAAATTATTTTTAGACGTTTTTTGTTCAATGGATATTATGTACTCATTTCTCTGAACACCCTAATGTTTAAGTTTTCCTCTGATTTCTAAATTAACTTTGTTTTTTTTTTATTATTTTTCATGTTGGAGGTTTTTGGAAAAACTCAAAGTGATCCTCAAGTAAGCAACTACTTTTAACAATGAGAAAGTGAAACACAGCTTAAATTAATGGGGTTTGTTGAGATTTTTGTGGAAAGTATTAAAAAATAATTTTAATTTCAGGTATATAATTAAAATTAGTTTTTTTTTCTGTATTAGCTATAGAGAAAGTGGCTTTTCCAATGTTCCACTTTTGAAAATTTAACATGTGTAAGTTTGTGTAACCACCTCTGCCACCACCAGTATCACAGTACAGAACAATTAGAGCAGAAATGCCTAAAATGCTGGATGAAAAAATAGGGTAAAGCTCCTGAATACATAGCTATAAACAAAGGCTTGCTGAACAAAACCCTAGTTGCACAAGAAATAATACCAAGGGTCAACAAATGGGATCACATCAAATTAAAAGTCTTCTGCATAGCAAAGGAAACTATAAATAGAGTAAATAGGTAACCTACAGAGTGGAAAACAATTTGCCAGCTACTCCTTAGTAGACAAAGGACTGATATCTGGAATATATAAACAACTCAAAAAAATTAGACTTCCCAACGTTAAAGACTGAGTTTAGAAACAGTCATCTGAAATGAATAGATACTTCTTAGATGATGAAGTACAAATGGCCAATAAATACATGAAAAAATATAAAAGTCTGAGGTACTTCACTTAGCATTATGGTTTCTCTTCTATGAAAAACTACAAATACATATGATATGAAATAGAAGCTAGATAACTGGGAGAAAGAGAGGGAGAGAGAGAGAGAGAGAGAGAGAGAGAGAGGATAAATTCAGTATGGATAGTACAACTAAAAGTGTACTTTGACTTACCACAATTGTCTTACATGTTTTACATGTTCTTTGTCCCATCAGTCTGATTTTCAACCTGTATTTATATAATTAATTTTATAAGGTCTTATAAGATAAATAAATGAATCTGGTGCTGGAAAAATGAAAAGGTGAGTGGAAGGAAAGCGAAAAAAGAATTGAGAAGTGTTATATACCTGTATCTACAGTGAATGTAATAATTATGTGATTCAAATATGTACTACTGAAAGTAAAAAAAGAAAAAAAAATTGCATCAGCCCCAACTCCCTTGAGCTCTAGCTTGTGGCTGCCTCCTCTGCTCACTTCTAACTCTGGGCAATCGCTAATCCACTCTCTTGTCACCATAGCTTTTCAACTTTTCAGCAGTTACATAACCGGAACGGTATGGTATGGTATGGTATGGTATGGTATGGTATGGTATAGTATGGTATGGGAACAATGTTTTTTATTCTGATGTGTTTGGAAATTCATCCAACTTGTTGCCCACATGTACTTTATTCCTATTTCTGAGTAGTGGTCTACTATATAGAAGTAATGTTCACGCATTCATTTGTTAAAGAGTATTTGAGGTATTCTTCAGATCTGGTGATAGCAAATGCAATTGTTATAACCATTCCTGTATGATTTTTTTAAAAAATGAATGTATGGTTTCGTCTTTCTATGATAAATACCTGAGGGTTACACTGCTGGTTTGAAGACTGTAGAGAACTTTGTGAGAAACTGACAAACTATTTTCCATGGTGATAGTCACATTTTGTATTCTATGAATATTCGTTGTTCCTCTTCATTAGCATTTTCTGTCAACATTATTTTTATTTAACCTCTACATATGTGTACAGTATTAACTCATTGTGTTATTAACATGCAGTTCCCTAATGTATATCATGTTAGACATTTTTTCATGTGTTCACTTGACATCATGGGATGCACCTTCAAATTTCTTTTTATAAAGTTGAATTGTCTTTTTTTTTCTACAAAGACTTGTAGATTTTTTTCATGTTCTGGATTTTGTCACACATAGGTTTAGTCTGTAGCTTTTTTTTTTCTTTTATTTTTATTTGTACATTATCAACTATATTTCAAGCGGCTAGCTCTTATTACGTTTTATTCTTTTTTTAAAGTTACAGGAAAGATTATGTATGTCAGCTGGGATTAAGACTCCCAAAAGATGGGAATTGATGATTTCTAACACAACTTTTGTTAATTTTGATCTCATCAACTGTGTGGCCATCAGAACCTGTTCAGGCTGTTCCCAAGGACAGGGTAAGTTTGAATAGACGGGACAGATGGTAAATAAGGCCAGTACTCGAGTGAATATGATAGAGTCTTCGTGAGCCAACATTTCTTTCAATTACAAGGTTATATCTAAGGAGCTATTGTTCTGATTTCCTAAACAAATCCTAGAGGAAGCAAGTACTGTCAGCGTGGTTTCTGCAGTTCTTGTCCTCTGCCCGTCCTGGTGCCCGTCACATTCTATCATTGTGCTGCTCTGTCTTGCTGAACTCTGAGCTTCATAATAGCAGAGCTCACATCTCCCTTGATCAGTATTTTATTACTTGGATATAGCAGAGAACCTAGGGCCTAGTAGGCAATTCGCTGATAGAATGAATAAATGGAGTTGAATGGATGGACACATGGACACAAATTAACCTGAATAAATCTCTTCTGAAGGAGCCGGAGTTCCAGTATTTACTGTTTTCATCTGTTTAGGGTTTGATACATGCACAAAGAGAACCATAGGAATTCTTGTGTACTTGTTGAACACATCTCAGAGGTGGTGAGCAATGCCTCAGAGGACTCACAGGCCAAGATAAAAAAAGGCAGAGAGCAATCTAGTTGATCTGATCATTCTAAGCAGCCAAACCAAGTAATTCAAGTAAATATGCTCTTGTGATTTGAATCACTAATTTAGATAATTGTATGTTTTTTTAATTAAATGAATAATCAGCAATTTTCTACTCTCCTTTTTTCCCCCAAGTAGGCAGAGCCAAAGAATGTTTTCATTTGGGGGACATTTGCGTTTAAGATTGTAAAAATAATAATAGGAATAAAAATGGGTCAAGGCAGATAATATTTCTTCAATTCTTTAATAGCTCACTGTTTCATATCATTCATAAAACACTGAAAAAACCCCAAATTGTTCATTGTGAGTGCTAATCCATTCTTACTGGATCACCTTAGCCAAACCATCCCTTCACTTGCTCAAAAACTATTCTAGGCTCTACTTACGGGACAGAAAGTACAAAGATGAAGATACCCAGTTCCTGTCTTAAGTATAAAATAAATGTCTAAGCCCGTCGCTGAACTAGAGAGGATAAGTACAGTACTAGAGAACAGCACATGGTCAGTAAAAGGACCACGGAGGGAGAAGGTCAGATTTCATAAAGGTGCCTCTTGGGCAGAGATTTGAGAGTAAAAGTTTGCAAGGGGAAAGACATGGGGCAGAATTTAACCACATGAGAAATAGCTTTTACCAGAAACAGAGATTCTAAAGAGCAAGTTGTACCTGGGGAAAATCACAAAAATTTCCAGCATGACTGAGAGCCACATGTAGTTGTGGCTGTTAGATGAGCTGTACAACTTGCAAGAAGTGGAATTTGGAGTCTGTCATGCAAGACTTAAATCCCTACATATACCATTGTCAACTAGCAGGTAGATCCCATGGTGCTGTTAAACTTCCTACAATCACCGGGGTTGTCTAAAGTACAAAAAACCCACCTGAACCAAAATAACAATAGTACCAAGTGTGAGAATTTATGGTCTCATGCAAAATTTAGATAGAAAGCACTCATTTACTAATAATAAACAGAATGGGTGCTGTACTCTAGTCTTTCCATATTTTATCTTCTGCTTATCAATGGTGAGTCTAACCCCATCAATAATAACCTATACCTATGAGTTTATACTTTGAACAGTTACCTTAAAAAATAACTTTCAAACAAAACAAAACAAAACTGGAAGTACCAAAAGATCATGTGGTAGTGGTGTTAGAGAAAGTATTAAGAAATGTAACACTAGAGCTAATACTTAGAAAGGGGTTACTATTACTATTTACATAAATTATTGATTGAAGGTTGGTAATATTGTAGGAAATTTAGCAGGGTTCCTGGGCTCTACCCGCTAGTTGACAGTAACATTGCCAATAGCCAGACACTCTCTGACAACTAGAAGTAATTCCAGATAGTGCCAAATCTTGAAAGGCAAAACCACCTCTGGTTGAAATCACTGCCTTGGAGGATAGACCACATGAAGTCTGGGCCTGTGCTGTTCTTACATCACCCAGAATCTCTGGCATCTATAGCTTGGCTTTCAGAGAGCACTCATGGTAAATTTTTCTTATATGAATAAATAGTGAATTATAATACCAAATTATAAAATTTGCAAGTTAAAGTACTTGAAAGGACTTCAGTTAATTTAATTTGCCTTTATGATTGTTGTTCTGCCTCCTTGTGTAACTGTCTTTCTTTTTTCTACTTTACAGGTGGATTTACTGTGAAGACCAACCATTTGAAGTTTACAAATTCTCCAAATTTAGTAGCATTTCCATTTCCTCATGCAGCAATTTTAGAAGACTTGGATGGATCTCTGTCTGGGAAAAATAGAAGTCACATTCTTGCTTCTATGGAAATCCTTTCAGCTTCTTGTTCGGTCAACGCAAGCTATAGTCAGATTGTCTCTGGCAGTGTCTGTGGGGAAGGTGTTCTCTTTCATCGAATGTCTGTTGCTTTGTAAGTGGGATTAACTAGATATTTTAGCTTCCCAATGAGCATGTGTACATCATTCAGACTATTGAGGCTGGTAATGGGGAGATTGTTTTCTGATAATTGAAGTATTTAGTTCCATAAAAATGACATAGGGATAGCTGACCACTAGGAAGTCATAGGTTTATGGTAATTTGGGGCTGATTCAAAGGGCAGCTGTCAGTGTCATTGGACCAGATCTCTTATAGCCCATGACCTCTTCTTGACATTTTGACCTATAAGCTTTTTCTTTAAAATATTTACAACCAACAGAAAATTTGAAATATACTTAAAAGTATTATTAAAAATTCCAATAATGTCCCTTCACATTTATATACATAGCCTCTCCTCAAGCTCTTTTTAAATGTTCAGTATGCTCCAGGGAAGCAATTGCTAGTGCCTTCTATTACTTGCAAAGTTTCTTCACTCCAGTTCATTTTCCTTGTTAATTTCATGAACTATTGGATTCGTACAATACCTTTCCTATTAATATTGGAGCAAGGACTCTGTGGCTATGCTACTCAAACTTCCATTAAGTCAGCAGCTGGGCTGTTTATAATGCATAATAGGATTGCTTCTGCCCCCTTTAATTTCCAGGTAATGATTGCTGAGTGTCTAGGGGTCTCTCTTTTACCTATTTCAAATGCATTGTATATATTTAGCCACACTTATTTCCTTCCTTCGTTTTAAGTGTCCTAACTCCATGAATATTAAGTCACTAATTCAATCAGACCATGTTGGCATCTCATTCGAACCAGTAAACTACAGAGAAGGAGACTCTTGTGGTCAGGATTCCACTAACTCCACATTTTGAATGCATGTGGAATTATTATTCGGTTAGAAGGTTCAATAATATACTGCTAGGATTGAATAGTCCAAACATTTTTTCACTTTTCCTTTATGAATTGTTTATTATTCTGAATTGTTTATTATTCTGTCTAATATTAATGGTCTTGATTCTAGTGAATAAAATAGCAATAATGGAGGGATATACTTTCATTTCTAACTTTGGTTGTGCAGAGCATGATTTTTTTTTAATTTTCAGGGGGATAGCCAGATATTTTAATGTCAGTGTAGTGCCTTTAACAAAGGTAATTTGAATGAGACTTATAAAAGCTAGTGATTTATTTCTTACATGTATTTTCTTCAGTGAGGAAAATTGAAAAGATAAGTGCAGTGAAAAAGAGTATTACATGCTTGTATGATTCCTATTCCTATGCATTTTTGATACTCTTATTCTATGCCTTTGAGAATTTCTTAGGCTGTCTCCTGGATAAGCCCTAGTCAGGGCGGTGGCAGAAAGCTTTGCAGAATCTCAGTCTTCTCTGGGCGTCTGCTCCTTGAGCTCTTCAAAGAAGGTTATGTAGATGGCTGCCTTAGCAGCAGGTCATGATCTCAACACTCAGAGACTGATAAGATCAGGAAGACTATAGTCCTGATGCTATCTTCTAAATAGATTCAAAGAATTCCTTGTAGGCTGAAGAAATTCACCTTGGCTTTTCTTGACATTCCCAGTTATAAAGTGGAAAATTCTATGACCCAGAAACCTCTTTAGGACCATAAAAGATTAAGATAATTAGCCACCCTAGTTTCAATATGTCTATTTAAAAGTCTATGGACAAACGTGCAACTGTCTCAACTTAGCCTTGGGAAAGCCTCAGTATTCTTCTAATTATGTCTCTTAGACCTTGTGTTTCTACCTGTAGGATAAGGCCATTGGGTTAAATGAGCTTTGAGGCCTTGGCATTCATAGGGTAGTCCATGGATGACAGCCTCCGCATGGCCAAGGAGCTCCTGAGAAATTTAGTGACTAAATGTACCTCAGACATCCTAAGTCAGAACATCCAGGTGATTCGTACTAAAGTTGGAGTGGCATTGTTCTGAGGTCCTTCTAATTTTATTCTATGATTCTATCCTTAGCTATTTGTGCTCAATGGCTTGATCTTTGTCCCAAAGCATTATAACCTCATTAGGAACACGTCAGAGCTAATGAGCAATTTGAATTCAGTGTAGATACAAACTTTACTGCATTTCATGAAGAAAGGATTAATTTGTTGTGTTATTTGCCTTGGGGCAAGCACCCTAAGAGTTGATTTACAAATCTCTACATTATGATCTTTTGGGGTTGCATGTTGATGGAGATCCAATACGCCATAAGTGCCCTGCTAACCTCACTTTCAACTGTTACCCCCCTGTCAACAAGAGGTCCCAGAGGGCAGGTAGTGAGGCTTTTATATAGCTACAGAAACAAAAGTACCCTCTTTCCCTGTGTGCTAAAATCCAAGTGATTTAAGTGTGATTTCTGCCTTGTTCGACCTCCTCTGGACCACTTTGACAATAGTGTTGTTCTCTTCCTGTCCCTCACTTCCTTATTTATATCTGACAAATGCCCATATACGTGGTTTTCATGCCTCAGTTCTACCAACTGGGTTGACAGAAGCACATACATATTTGAAAGTGGCCATAATATTTAATTTTGAGTGAAGGATAAACTGCCACCATCTATATGGCCGTCAAGTTTGTTTTGTTAAAATGACGACATGAGTGCTGCTTATGTTGTTATCTCTTATCAGTTCTAAAACATGCTTTCTGCAAGAGCCACACTATTCTAAACAATGCTTCTTTCACAGCTGCAATTTCTACTAAACTCCCATGAACCTCAGTCTTCTGAAAGAGGCAAAGGTGATGATGTATAGTCAGGGCCTCCTTTTAGAAAAGCAACCCTAGACTCCTCTAATACTGACTTGCCTCCTAGAATCCCTGCATTTATGAATCCCCAAATCTGAATGAATGACTTCTTTTGTATAGGAACACAAGGAATGATCAAAATACGCAGCGACTATTTAAATTTTAAAAATGTATTACAATAAAAGATACATTGTCAACAATCCCCCTCAAAATAGTTCCCCCAGTTTATAGCACACCTATCCCATCATTTTGCCACTTTCACAGTTCCGGAAGTCCTCTCTTCATGAGACGTGATTAAAGTATGGGAATGGTACTACTGTCATCCAAAGTAAAGGCAGGATCATAAGAATATTATGGTGTCCTCATTCATCGTATTCACTAGTGCTGGCACCATGGAAACTTCTGGCTCTTCTCCAAAGTCAAAGTGACCGTGAAAGGTAAACATTTTGAGTCAATTCAAGACTCAATTCAAGCCACAGCAGCACAACTGAAGATACTCATGAAAGAGGTACTTTCAGAACTGTTTCAGAAAGGGACAAAAATGATGGGAGAAGTATGCTCTGAGTAAGGGGAAATATTTTGAGGGGGTTAATGATAATTTATCTTTTATTGTAGTAAAGTTTTAAACAATTTAAACATTGGATATTATCAATAGATTTTTGTGTGCACCTTATAGGTCTCTTTCATTAGCTCCTCTCTTAGTCCTTTAAATGCTGGCATTCTTTAGGGTTCTATGAGCTCTGTTTTTCTCTTAAACTATGTACACTGTCCTGGCAATCTGGATTATTTTCACAATCTTGTTTAGCATTCATTGACAAGTGCCAATTTTTTCTTCCTGTCTGCACTGCTTTACTGCACTACAGACTTTTTTTTAAATCCAACTACCATTAGAATCTATACCGTCCAGTACTATAGCTACTGGAAATGAATGGATACTGAGCTCCTGAATGTGGCTCGTCCAAATTAGGATGTGTGTAAATATAAATTATGCATCATATTTCTACAAAATAAAGACTTTGTATGAAAAATCCAGTAAGAAAACATATTATAAAATATTTAAATCATTTTCTTATTTTGGTAATGAGGGTGAGAATGGGGGCTTGTCTGTCTTGTGGTGCCAGTGCCACAGAGAACATATCGTTATACAAAATTAGTATTTTATAGGTCAGTATAAATAACAAATTGTGGATTCTCTCAAAAATCTTCCTTTCCTGGCATCATAGTCCATTTCTTTAGTACACCTTCATGAGGAATTGATGACTTTCGATCCTTGTTCAGAAGACCCAGGGGTTAAAATGTTATTTCCAGTTTTTATTTCTGAAATTCCTAGAAGTCTCTAACACCATCCTTTCATAATGTCTTCGGGGCTTTTGCTTTCCTGGAATTATCAGCTGATCAAATGATTTATTTTAACTGCAAATTCCTTTTCCAGTGAATCCCCACCCCAGCGCTGCTCAATCAGTAGCTTGCTTAGATTTGCAAGCATTTTTTTCACTTGGTGGTTTAGATATACAGAATTGTTGTGGGGGAGAATGGGAACTCAGTCTCATGATTTTCATCTCAAAAGTGTTGTTTTTAGCCTACAGCACTCTATCTTTTTCAGTTGTCATAGGCTTACTCCAATATCAACAAATCAGACCTTAAGTTTGCCTTTCAATATTCAACTTACTGAATGTGTGGGAAATAGAAGCTTGCAACATGTTGTAGGTTGGCCAACCAGTCCTTCTGAGTTTTTGTGGGTTGTACATAAAATAGTCGGGACATCTACATCATGTTTGAAATTATTTTTCAAAAAATTGAAAAATAGAAGTGTTCTGAATCATTTATGGGTACAGGGCTCCTCTACTTCTTGTACATACTGTTTTTGACAAATTATTTTACTTCTTTTTGTTTCAGTTCTACACCAGTAAAATGGGTATCTCACAGGGTCATTGCTGGGCAGATAGTAAGTAAGTGCTCAGTAAATGCTGCCTTTAAAAATCATTATTTTCTACTTGTTATTTATAAAACAGCATATAAACATTATTAATTTGATATAATATTATAAATTATATGTTTCTGGAAACAAAGGCTTGGCAAAGGAATTAAATTTGCTCAAATGGAGCTTAATCCAATTCTTTCAAACCAGGGGATCACTTCCAATAATCATATGACATGATGCCAACCCAGCCAAACTTCCCAGGTGGTCACAGAACCTGGAGTCCCCTGAACCCAGGCTTTGATTCAGTATGCCACATAGTTCCTGTTTCTTCCTTCCTACGAGAAAAGAAAAGGTTAATGTTCTTGTTGAGTACTTTGATTCTTAGACCTTGCTTAATATCCTCTCCTGTAGTGCTTGCGTTCAGTTTTTACCTATGTAACTGCTCTTAATGTGTCAGTGTTCAAAGCATAAGGCACCCCCTGCCTCTGTGAATGCAAAAGTAAAGAAGAGTTCAAATGGAAATTTTGGCCTAGCTTCTTGTCTAATAATCGCCTAACTCTCCTTCCTAGGGATAAAAAGGTATAGCATTACTAATGGTATCTTTCCAGTTCTTAAAAAAAAAAAAGAACTCTGTGAGACAGGAAAATTCAAGATAGAGCATCTTTTCTTGGTGGCAGAGATTACAGAAGTAAAATATAAACTGATCTAAAAAAAATCATAGTGGACCCCAAACCAAGGACTATTATTAATAATATTACAAGATAATTTTGTGAATCATAAAAAGCACAGTGTTATATCAGTAAATGTTTGACAAGAAGCTTTCCAGAATAAAAAGCCCTAGTTTATAGCATTTGCATAATTCTGTGAGGAATATACTCGTAAATGACCTATTTGAACATGATATTGAACATGGAGAGAGGCTGAAGATAGAGTCTAGTCAGCTGATGTCAGCTCTACCCCAGCACCAGGGATATCCATGGAAAATGGAAGACAGGCTTCTTAGTGTACCTTTTTACCTGATGCATACAGTTGGTTTTCAGTGTCCCTGACAAGTAGTTGCCTACCTTCTGGATGCCCATTTCTAGTGGTGATATTGTCCTGTTCTGAGGCAGCCTTTGCAGCTGAACTCAGAAGATGGAGAAGAGCAATGCTGCAATGCTGAAAGATCACCTAAAGCTAGTGGGCAGCTGGCTATTGATTTCCTTTAGAGAGTAAGACAAAATGAGCAACAAGTCATTTTCTAATAGGGCATCATGCAAGTCTGTTGCAGAAATAGTAGGTGCTACTGTTGAGGAGTTCCCAGGTTGGTTCTTAGGCCCTTTATAATAAACCATTATGTCAGCCAACTCCAAACAAAGGTGGGAATACACTTCTGAAAGGTCACAGAGGGCAAATCAGGTGCTCCCACCAGAGACACAGCATTAGTCATTATATAATCGGACTGCCCATCAGTTGTAGTTTGTATGACACTTCAAAGATTATTAAAACTTCAGAGAAAGACTTAATAATGTTGTGGTCTCTGTCCTTTCTTTAGGCTTGCTACCTTACTAAGAAAAATACTGAGTCAATAAGGTTAAATATAGAAAACTGACGGGCTGAGGATTTAGTTCAGGGGTGCCGCACCTGCCTATCAAGAGCAAAGTCCTGAGTTCAATCCCCAGTATGGGTGGAGGGAGGACTAAAGCAAATATAGAAAATTAATAGGTACAGCATTTTTCTGGATGGTGGCAGCACCACAGACAAGATAATAACAGGGATTGAGCTCAGTGAATTTTTCAAAGGCCTCTATGCCAGGATCTTGTTGGCTATGTCCACAATTTCGATTTTGTCTTTTTAATGCAGTAAAAGATGAGACTGACAGGAGCAAGCACAAATATGTAGAAGTTGCTTGCAGCCCTATTTGAAGCTATTATGATGTGCCTTGCTTAGGAGATGTGTAATTATAAAGGACTTGTTTCACACTTGTTCAGAATCAAGAGCATTTAGAGCTCAGTACAGTGTTTTTGTTAATATACAGAGATATGGACCCTCAGGAAAAGTAAGCTAATGGTAAACATGAACCAGGGAGTTAATATTTGTTCTCATTGGTATTGCTGATTGCCTAACAAATCCTTTATGGTCAGTATATATTCAACAGTTCTGTACAGTACACAGGCACTAAGTTACATAACTGTTAAGGAGCTACTGTAGTCAATTGGTACTTTGGTTGGCAAGTTCTATCAAGAGATAGTGTTATATTTTTAATGGAACATACACCTTAATTAAAAAGAGATTTTGTCATTTACACACACATGAGAGAACAAAAGTCAAGAAACCCCATAGAAAAGCAGAAGCAGCATGTGAGGTTTACAGTCCTTTGTCTTTTTGATTGCATATAGGAGCTGTTGCTGATGCAGAAGGAAGGGTTAACTTTTAAAATGGACTGGTTGCCTCCTGATTTCTTGCACATAAAGCCATGAGAAGTTCAGGGAGAGGCTTCTTCCCCTAGTAATGAAGCTTTCTGCTGCTAATGGCCCATGCAGACTCCCTTGGCTCCTCCAAATTAGAAATACTTTTGTGCTCCTTTGCTTCATTAATAGTAAAGAGAGGGAGATTGGTGGCTATTTAGGGCACAGGGAAATTGGTGGCTATTTAGGGCAAGTGAAAATCGTAGTAATTATGGTTGGTGTATTCTCTTCGTGGTGTTCTTTGACTCGTGATGTCCTTTTGGTGCTTTTCAGAGGAGCCCACCCCTATAAATGTTGGCATTTGGCCTAGAAGACTAGGAGCTGATCTGATTTTGAAGTTTTGGCCCCTAGAAATGGTCAATCCAAGGAAACTTGCCTGCTGGGAGATGGGTCTTTTACATTTTGATTTGCTTTTTAGAGTGTACCGTGTGGTCTTTTCTACCACCAGCTGTGATGAAGGTATGTTTGGAAACCTCCTTTTCTACTTAAACTCAAGGAAGGTGGTGCTGCACATGAGTGCCTAGGAAACTCAATCCTGAACAGACTCCGGTTGAGATGGATGAGGGTGGTTTGATGGGATCAGGCATCCAGGAGACTGCGCCAGGCATGAGGAGAAGAGAGAAAAGGCAATTTAAAATCAGAGTTGCTGTGGTGGGTCTTCAGTTGACTGAGAGGCTGGGAGGACATTTTTGGATGCTCTTTGGAAGGAGACCATCAGAAGGAAGATACAGAGGTCTCAAGGACAAGTAATGCTTTGTTATTGCTAGCTTTTAGCGGTGTGATAATATTTGAAGATGGAGGCATGTTTGTAAGGGCCTTCAGAAACTGGGGAAATGATGTGAAAAATACTTCTTTGAAAATGAGGCCTGATACCCTGGGCAGATAGACTAGCTCAACAGTCCCTTCTGTACCTGGAGTCAGAACAGGCTTTGCAAAGGGCATTACCAGGCCTAGAAGTATAAAACCCCATCGATTATGGAGTTCAACTAGAGTAGGAAATCACCACCTGCTCCTACCTGCTAGATGACAGAGGGGATTTCAATTTCTGCCACACCCTGGACAGTCACAACTCCATACAAACTTTCCAAAAGGCCACCACCTGCAGGATCTTGGATGGCAAAATAGTATTTGAAACCAACAACAGTAAAATTCTGAAGCATTGAGACAGCAGGGCAAGGTTGCCTTTAAGGAGAAGGGGACCCATTAAAATATATAATTGGATATATAGAAAAATGAAGAAAAAGAAACTCTTTTCCAAAGTGATTTAATTAAGAACATTTCATTAGAAGAAATATGAATTCCTAAGGAAATCTTAGCGTTTTCCTAAACCAGGACCCATGACTGGAACATATAGTTTGTATATGCCCCAAAGATGTTTTGTGTTCTCTAGATGTTCACATCTTCTTGGCAAATATTCTGCAGATATGAAGTTAACTGTGTCAAACTCTGATAACTTATGATCATGTGCATATCTCCTTTATTAACAAGTGTACAGGAAATCTGACGCACGTTTTTCTGAGTAGTCTTTTCTACTTCAGAGAAAAATTAACCAGCTGGAGTGTTCTGGTGCCACATGTATCACTTGTTTATTCACTCGACAAATACTCGCAGGACATGAAGGGCCAATTCATTTCTTTGTGTAAATCATTAAATAGAAATTCTGATTTATCAACTAGTCTTTCCTGATTCGCTATTTGGCCTTATGATTCACTATTTGGGCCCATATATCACCGTAGAAGTGGTAAGGATGAACTTTCATAATCTGAAACACTCAGAATAATTCTTTGGACTGAAGGGTGTCCCATCTTGTATACTGACCAAGTTACCTACTGCAGTAAACTTTTGTATCTTGCACATATTTCTTAGTCCCAACTTATTTACTTTTATAACATTTGTTTCACATTTAATTTTTTTGTCAAATACAGTTGTTAGGCAAATTATGTGGGATAGACCCTTGGGACACATGGTTTCAATCAGGGAAAGAGACAGGATGATTGAGTATAAATAGCTAGGAACACTGAAAGAAAATTTAGCACTTTAAAGTCTTTCTAAAGACTACAATTTTAAAATAAATTTTACAAATAGGATAGTGTATTATTTGAAGATGCGAACAGCCGTCACTAGGATTAGGGACAAGATGAATACCAAAGGGGAAAATCATGGAATGGATTGGAAATTAGAACATTGACCTTAACATCCACTCTAATTCTTAGAATATGAATTAAGGATTATCCAATAGTTCTGACTTAAATCCTTTCTTTAATTGACTTATTGGTACGTTCTAGGTATACAATATAGTTACATTCATTACTGGGATCTTGTACCTTTACATGACAGGTCTTGGTTCTCATTTTTCCCCCTTGTCCCTGCCCTCCCTTCACCCCCTCCTCCCCTCCCCATTTACAAACACTTCATTTCCATTTTTTCATTTCGTATTTTTTTTTATTTTCCTTTATTACCTTTCCCCTACCCTTCCCACTTTCCCTACACCTTTAGCCCTTTTCTTCTAATTTTACATTGTCAATTCTGATTTAAATGGGCATGATAAACCCTAACTATCCCAAGCCCAAGTGCAGGAAGAAATTTTTATCTCTTCTAAGATTTCAGGTAATGCTATGCAATAGTTCTTTACTCCCAAATGTTCCAAGCCTTTTATCAACAGGTGAAACAAACATATTCATCTCACAAGAAGAGCTACATTGCTAGGGTTAGTACTCTGTCACATGAAAATCTGGGGACAGGTTTTTTACTGACAAAATATCATGGCTAAACCTCTAGGCAGTCAAAGAAGAAGTAAGGAACAGCAAATCTGACACATCGTAGATAATTTTTAAATTATTATTTATTGACTTTATTGGTACGTTTTAGGTATACCATGTGATCATATTCATCATTGGGAATTTGTAGCTGTACATGATATTTCTTGGTTCTTTTAATAAATTAATTTTATTGGTTTATTTAATGTATACAATATAATGACATTCCTTGTTGGAAATTTTTACCTTTACATAATCAGTCTTGGTTCTTATTTTTTCCAAGTTCCCCTGTCCTCCCTTCAACCCCTCCACCCCTTCCCATCTACAAAGACTCTGTTTCCATTATTTTTCATTTTCTCATATTAATTCCATTTTTTCTTTCCTTTCCCTTACCCCTCCCATTTCCCTTTCCTCTTTGTCCATTTTCTTGGACAAATAGGTATTTCACATTACCTAGTATGCTTTTTAGTCCTTATTTACACTGTCAGTTTCTCACACTAGAGAAACTATTCAGAAGTTACATATGTGTCCTATTTATATCACTTAAGAGTATCGCCTCCATGTGCATCCACTTAGCTGTAAATGTATCAAGTTTCTCATTCTTTATGGCTGAGTAGTACTCCATTTTATATTTTTCCAATTCCCCGCCCTCCTTTCCACCCCTCCACACTTCCTGCTGCCCTGCCTCTTAGGTACTTTCTTAAGTGAGCTACGGGTAAATGTTGGGCTTGGCGATGGCTACTGACTGTTTTACATGGATGATCTCTGGAAGCTTCACTGTAGCTACATGAGCTGTCATTGTTTCCCTTTGGAAAGAAAGGAAACCACCAGGCTATGGTAGCCTGTAATCCTACCACCCTGAGAAGCTAGGGCAGGCGCATCCCAAATCTGAGCCTAGCCTAGGCAATTTAGTGACTTGGTGAGACCTGGTCTCAAAAAAGGGGTGGGGTGGGGATATAGCTCAGTGTGAAGCTCCTGGCTTTGGTCCCCAGTGAGAGAGAGAGAGAGAGAGAGAGAGAGAGAGAGAGAGAGAGAGAGAGAGAGAGAGAGGGGAGAAGAGAGAGAGAGAGAGAGAGAGAGAGAGGGAGAGGCGGGGGTGATAGGGAGGAAAGAAGAGGAAGAAAGAAATCAAAGCTTGAACAGAGTTGGTAACGCATCCATATTCACACACTTGTGTGTGCAGATCTTCATTTCCAGTTAATGCCCACTTAACTCTTCCTTGACAAAGTGACATTTTAAAAGTTTCCTCTTGTCTGAAGTGCCAGCTGCACAGCAGGCTGAGGCAGAAGAGTGGCTGAAGCCCAGGAGCTCACAGCCACCCTGGGCAACATAGTGAAACCCTATCTTGAAATATTTGTATCCCTTCTCATAATCTACCACTGGAAACAAACTGGCTTTAGATACACTCTTCCTTCATCGCATCTCTCTCTACTTTGAGGATTATCTGCCTCCAGCAAAATGTCACAGTTAAAATTCTTACGAAAACTAAATCAAGGGGGAAGACAATAATAATGTGTATTGATTTTTAAAACTCTTTTAGGTCAACTTCGACTCACTTATAGAGTTTTAGCATGCGATTAATTCTATTTATATTTTATCACTTTCTGGGATGGGGAGGGCAGTTTGTAGGACCTTGGAGCCTATGCATCTGCTTTATAACCTTTACAAATACATATTACTTCTGCCATACACTGCCTCAATTTCCTCATTTGTTAAAAGGCAGTTCTTCTTGAACCCCTTTATATAAAATAGGTAGATCACTGTTTTGGGAATATCTCTTTGTGTGTGCTTCATTCATGTAAGAACATGAGCTGAGTGCCTTTGTGTGCAAGGACCTGGGCCAGTGGAAGGGTGACCAAGAGGAAGGAAAACACATCTCCAATTTAAGTATCACATCATCTATACTTTTAAAACACAAACTCTGGAGCACAAGTGCTAAAGTGGCAGTGAGCATGGGGCACTAGGCAGCCCACAGAACAGGAACAACTCACTACTCCATTCTACCCTGGAGTGGAGAGGACCACTGGGCCCTTGGTGTAGGGAGTCTAAGAGTCTAGGTGTGTTAGATCCTCGACATCTGTCACTGCTTCCCGCATGAAAATCCAGTTACTAAAAATAACACGCTTTCTCCTGGTGATCAGCTTGCTATTTGACAAAATTCTGGCCGTACCCATTTCCTTGTTAAGTTAATGGCCTATGTGAACTCACCAAGGTGACATTTATTAGTTCCTTCAGACCTGAATATTCTACCCTCAGTCTACCAGGCCAGGGTTATGTATGAGGGATGCAATTTCGACTTCCCTTGGGCTGTTTTAGCACCATCAGCAATTACTAAGCCCACTACAGACAAAGGGCCCAAGATTTTCAGGAAAGAACAAATGATCACAACTGATAGCACGGGAATGCATTAGGCTTAGAAAGGGCAAATAACTTCAGAACTGCATTTTTTTTTCTTTTTAAATCACTCCAGACCTCATGCTCCTGATGTTCCTTGTGATTTAATAATCACTGACAGAAGAAATAAGACAACCACTGTCAATTATGTCCAAGACACATTGTCTAACCATTATGGCTGGATGGCTCTTCTCTTGGATCAAATGACTTACTCACTGCGATTTGCGGATCCTTGTGTCAACAGATCTTTGCAGGTAATTGTAGGATTCCACTTATTAGTATGTCCCATCCCATAATAAGGGGTCTGTCCTTTCCTTCTTTGTGGTTATGTTTGCTTCAGCTGATGCTGATAAAGGGCAGTCACATTTTTTGCCAGATGAATATGTTCTGAATATGAGACTGAGTTGCTGTAAATCCCACCTTGAACGCAGAATAGTTCTGCTTGAAATATTAAATTTAATAATTCAATTGGGAAAAGGTTCTAAGAATTCTCTGGCATTGAAACTTTTAAAATTCCAAGTTAAAAAACAATTTTCTTCAGCTATCGCTGGAGAAAATGTCCTACCTGACATTTGTATATTTCATACTGCCACCTTGTGGCAAAATATTAACTTGCACATACAGTTCATGA
The DNA here is from genome assembly GCF_012274545.1 of Fukomys damarensis. Taxonomy (NCBI): domain Eukaryota; kingdom Metazoa; phylum Chordata; class Mammalia; order Rodentia; family Bathyergidae; genus Fukomys; species Fukomys damarensis. Next base: position 44,046,763 of record NW_022900926.1, read on the forward strand.
TTCCCCAAGGTTGGTTGGAGTTGACAGGTGGCTAGCAGGAGGGAGGAGGAAAAACTATGTAAAAAGTGGGTGCATTTTCTGAAAAGAACGAAAGAGGGGATGGAGGAGAGGAGAAAAAATAGCCCTGGGAAATAAATAACCCAGGAAATTTCCTTGAGCTTCTTAATGCAGCTCCTTTTTTCATCTCCATACATCTTCCTCCAAACAGTCCTGAATGCACACATCCTAGGGAGACAGAAGCTGCTTGGGTGTACTATAGTTATTAAAAAAAAATCCAGGGAAGAATCTCTGAGCTTCTCATGGCTCTCAGAAAAGTCATATGCCTCTCTTTCTTTTTCTGCGGTTCCTGTGAGAACATTCTGGGAGTCTTCATAAAGTGTAGGAGTAGAGTATGACTCTGGAGGTGGACACCTTGGGTTTATTTTCTAGCTCAGCACTCTCCTGCTTTTTTGGTATGAGGAGAGTTCCTGAACCTCTGCCTTCCTGGGTCTCTTCAGCTGTTAAGTGGGTTCATAGGTGCAGGGAATGCTTCAGCAGTGTGAGCTACAAAGGATATAAGTGCACGATGCTCCTATCCATGCTGGACTATCCAAGCTGTGAGAAAATTAGAAAGGAATTCTAGATGCAGCCCAGTGTCTCCTAGCTGTCTGACCTGAGACAAGTCTGTTTACTGATCCGGGGCTTTATTTTCTTCTTTGTTAATTAAAGTTGATAAACAAGAAGAACCTTGTGGCTTATTTCAGCTTGCACAGTCTATGATTTAGTGGCTTTAGTTACAAGCTTATTGTGAAATCGATGTAAGGAGACTAATTTCTTACAAGAAAAGTACACTTTAGCTTTGTACTAACCTATTTCTGAACTATTTCACTTGCAATCTTTAGATCCCGGGGGGGGGAAATTCCTCACTAAATAAGCATTATTGTATTTTTCCCCCTTGTATTCAAAGTATTCAGCAACATTTGACAACTTTTCTTCGGGGAATTACCTTCTGCTGGTGCACACCAACTTGCCACCTTACCCTCATATTCTCTTGCGATGTGGGAGTCGAGTGGGTTGGTCTCTTCTATCTCTTCCATCACCTGGTCAAGACCAAGGCTGCGACTGGTTCTTCGACAGCCAATCAGGGCAGCTCACCTATCTAGGTAAGTTTCCAACTAGATGTGCATTTTAAGGGCACAAAATCAAGAGCCGCCATTTATTTTCTGAATTCCAGGCTCCGTGCTATGAAGCAAGGTACTGAAGCAGACAGCTTGTGTTACAATTAAGTGAGTGGGCTCCGAAATCAGACCATTTGGATTTAAACCCCAGTGCCAAGATTTACTAGGCTGGGGACATTAAACAGGCACTCTTTCTCTTCTGTGTGTTAGCCCCTTTCCCACGCAAAATGGGATGCTAAAAGAAATTACCTGAAAAGATAGGGAATTACTTAAACAATAACCTTTGAAACTCTTGATCTGAATACCTAGTCCAAGCAATGCTTAATAAACATTGGTGTATAAGTACCTTTAATCCACCTTAGGGCAGTGTTGTGTTTGTAGTAATTAAGTGAATCTATAACGGCCGCATGGCTGATGGAGCCTACAGACATAAGGAGGGTAATGTGGATGTGCAGGGCCAGAAGAGGACCTTGGAAAGGAATCCGAGTTTAGAAGGGGCGACTGCACAGAGGACTGATCTGAGGACTGCTGTGTGCTGTATCTCTTTTATGTCAAGATTACAGGAAACTTCTCTTGGGAAACAGGGTGGAAAGATTTTCTTACCTTCTCATTGTACATATTTAGCGGAATCACAATGCTGGGATCAGGACTAGCCACCTTTACCCCCTTTTTTTTTTAAACTTCCTGGAGTCTGTCTCATATTCTTTTCCCATTCCAGTGTCATTGCTGGTCACTTCTAGAACCAACCACATCAGCTCACGATGAGATCATTTCCTATGGTGTCCTGTAAGAGACCAGATGGGTATCTAGAATGGTAATTTTGTTAAAAAATTGGTCTCAATAGGTCCTGGCCAAATTCAGAGAACTATATCATTACAGCAGGATCCAGTTCCCGCCACAAAACAGATTTGGCCTAAGAACTTGCAGGCTGGGACGTCACCCTGAGTTCCTTGTCTCTTCCCCTTGTGCCTGACCTATGTTAACTGGGTTTTATCTACAGTTGAGTCCTGGGACTATTGAATTTTAATATTACCAGACAGAAGAATCTGGTGCTTTCTGGATGTTTTGCCAAATTAAATGTCATATATTTTCTTTGCAATGAGATGCACAATCACATTTTATTTCTAATTGGACCTGTCTACAAACGTAACCTGTAACTATGAATACACAGGATGGACAAAGACTGTTGAGACTGTTTATCACTAGAATTAAATACAGCCATTAAGTAACAGCAAATAATTGCCATTAACTTTATGACTATTCGCTTGTTATATGGTCTAGAAATTTTTAAAATTTTAATTGGTCTGCATTATTATGTGTACTTCTGAGAAGCTTGACTCATTCATTGGTCCGATTTCATTTGAGAACTGCAAACTAATTCAAATACACATGTAAGCCAAACACCATACAGGAACATTTCGGTTACAAAGAAAGACAAACAATACAGCCACAGATACTTTATCCTTTGATAGAATTCTTAATTAAATTAATACTTGCATTTATAATCTAAAGGCACCTCTGTGTAGCTAGCTGTGTTTGTGTGCATTTATATTGATATGTAGATATGTATCTGTAAGTGTATATGTGCACATATATGATATAGATGACTTTTTCATATGACATTTTTTACTAGGGAGATAGCTTGTATTGATTTTTAAGATTCTTTGTATTAGAGCGTCTAATGTCTCAACCTTTGAGTAAGATTTTGAAAAGCCACTGCAAGTCAGAGGTGGTTGGTTGAATGTTTAATAAACTTGGAGACCCTTCATCCTTGAGGAGGATTCCTAGCAGTAGTTTGTATGGTCCACAGTGTCTCCTTTATCCTCTGATCGTGGGGCAGATGAGTGACTACACCACTTCTATTCCCATTTCTGTGCTGGCCCAAGGGGATATGAGGACTGGAAGAACAGAGTCTCATCTGCTCCTCCACACAGCTATACTGGGCTCTGTAGATTTAGTCATAATTGTGGATATCTTTTGTGTAAAGTTCACAAAATCTATAGGAAGGTGATGGTTAGGCTACTGTGCTTTCTGTACATCCGTCTACCTTCTCAACTGGCATAACAGTGAGGTAGTTTTTGTAGCCAGAGCATCACAATCCCAAGAAATAGAATTCCAGCTCTGTCTGCTTGACATAGCTGGTTAGATTATTATCTTCACTTAATTGTTTATTCCAGACTCTATGACTTATAGTTTCATTACTGGGATAATTTACATAAAACACACTTAAGAAGAAAACATCAGCCCAGACATCAAGCATATGTGGACATATGCTAGGTTGACAAGACCTGGGGAAAGTTGAGTATATACAAGTTTCATTGTATTACAGGGAAACTGGTTGACCCATTTCAGGTGCACCACATTATGTGCCAGGTTTTCTGGGGTGTGTTGCCCTTTCCCCAGCTGCTGATTCATTCAGAGTGCTGCTTCACTGACATTTGGCAGCGCTTCATTCATTTTTTGACCACTTCTAAGTGGACCATCTTTTTATTGTTTGCAAGCTTACCACATCCTTCAGGATAGGAAGGTTTTTTTTTTTTTTTTAAATCCCAGTATCTACACTTCCTCCACTTGGCTGCTTCCTATGTGATTTAAGATACCTAAATTATCTTAGTCCCAGATGGGGATGGAAAAGATAAGGACCCAGGCATTCTAGCTCCTGACTGTGGATCCCTCCACTAGAGTGTGCTGCCCACTAAATAATCATTGATCACTGACTGAAAAGGATGAAGGGGTAGGGGTGTCTTCTAGGCAGGTTTGTGGAAGAAAACTTCCCATAGATCCCCAATGACAAAGAGAAAAATACTGCTTATATATGTTTTGATCCTTGCATTTCTCTTTTCTAACTAAGGCAAGTTTTGCCTTTGTTCAGCAAACGTCTTTATGGAGTGCTGGGTTTTTGGAAAGCTCACGGCCAGTGCTTGGGGGCTTAGGGTTTTAATCAGAGGTTGGCTGGCTGCTTTACCTAGGGCAAGGCATTATAATTGCTCCATGCCTCAATAGTTTCATTTATAAAATGAAGTTAAGAATATTTACTTGTCTCAGAAATTTGGTACAAAACCCTCACATGTATTAAAGTGTGATCAGCATGCCATTTTACCATACTCAAAAATTCACCCAATAGAATATTTCTCTGGAATTTTCTTTTCCCTGGAGGATTAGCAATGGTTGTATCTTGATTTCAGCATACACATGATAACCTTTCTAAAAGTATCCTTCTGTTTTTTGAACTGGATTTTGAAAGATACTTGAGGTACATGATCAAATGACAACATGGTAAATTGTTGTCATAACTTATTAATATCACTCAGGCTGTTGTTGTCCATAGAATAAGACAACTTCTTTCATTTAAAAGATATCCTTTAAGCAGATTGGTTTGGTTTGCCTTTCCAAAACCAGTGAAAATCTGCTCAAGGAGCTGCTTATAAGAGAAGCCACAAGTGAAGTCCTTGTGTGCTAGGACCTAGCAGGAGTAGTATTTGATGAGATAAACTCTTAGGAATGGCCTCTCCCAATTGCAACTTTGACACCGACCTTGGGAATGGGTATGACTGTAGAACAAGTGTATGCTTTTATCTGAAAGTCAGGAGTCAAATCCAGCAAGCCATTTTTCTGTGTACACAGTTTGACTTATTGGCAGCTCCCTTCTCTGCCTTACAGAGCCAGTTCCCCATTGCCTCTTTCCCTGCTGTTTTTTTTTCCAGGGACGTTTCAGTTCATGGTGAACTATTTTTATTTTTTAGTTACATTAACGCTATGAAATAATTAGTCAGCTAATTAATCTGGTTTACAAGCTTTGTAGGATTCTTCAGCTGTCAGTCAGGCCCAGGCCTGAGGCCTCCATCTAGTCTCAGCACTCCTGCCCATGTGATTCCCGTTACCATGGCTACTGGCTACATCTGCTGACACCCCAGTCTCTATTTATTGCTTAATTAAGAATTTCACGCTCAGCCCTTATCTGCCTCTAAGAACAAGTGCACACTGTTAAGAAATTCCAAATTTAGGCCCAGACACAAGGAAAGCCTTTCTTAGGGCTTGGCTGCATGGAGCCTCTCTAACATTCTCAGCATCCCAGCCGCCACCCTTCAATCAAAAATCATTAAATGGGGCAGAGATAATGAGCATGTAGCATATCAAAAGAAGGATGTTTGCTTGGTCCAAGGAAGGAAAAGCTGCTAGGCCCCATGCTCAGCTCCACTTCAAAGAGAGATGAGACCCCTCATCATTGGGGCCTGATAAAGCCCCATTTGTTCTGGGCTTGACTTATGAAAAAGGTCTGGCATGTCACAGTCCCATCTCACAGACGTGGGTTCCCCCACCTCTGCCTCCACCTTCACCAACCCCCTCCATGGCCTTCCACATGCTCGTGTGTCAGCACTTAGGCAGCTGGGTCCTCCAAAGCATCAGGCCAAGCGTATAATCACTGACTCTACACTCACAATGGCCACTTGTAGGGGGGTGGCCAGGAGGAGGTCTTCTTCACAATAGGAGCACAATTATTGCAGCTGCTAGGGAAGGTTATGCTTCTTCCTGTAGAAATGTAATAGGACTTGCCCAAAACAGGAGGTGAAGGTTTGGGGGAGGTGGTAGGGTGGAGGAAACAATCTTGAGTTGATTATTCATACTCTGACTTTTGGAAGCCCAATGTGGAGCCAGTGGGGTTCCAGCAGCTGCTTGTACACAGCCCTCTTCTAATAATTGTACATTCTGTCAGGGGTCAACTTACTTTTGACCCTGTCCTTTTATATTGGTAAAAGTCTCTTTGGGGCAAACTGTCAGGTTGTGGCAGGGTGCATTAAATACTCAGAGCCCCTTCCCCTTGCTTTATCCCCCACCCAACCAGCAGCCGGTGATAAATTCATATCAGATGCTACACCATTCACAGTTGCCCTCCTGAATTCACACAGCCCCCATTCTTGCAACAGCCATGTGGCCAAGCTGGGACATTGTGTGGGCGGCAGCTGAGAAGAAGGTCTGGTCCGAGTCTCCAAGGCTCCTGCTGCACTGCCTCCTTCTAATCCCACCGAAAAGAACACGCCTTGGTAGGCTGGCCAGCACGTTAGTCCAACTGTCTTCCTCATAAAAATAAAGTCTAACTGTAATTTGGTGGTCTTCATGGGTAGGAAGGCTGTGGAGAGAGTGACAGATGGATTTTATTCTGAGTGCCAAGTTGCTTTGAAGAATTCACATCATACAGACAGATCAGAAGAGATGCTGTCAACTTGGGAGAGCCTAAAAATAGGATGCTTTTTTGAGTTTGATGCTAAGCTCTCCATCATGGGTCAGGTTGACTGTCTAGGTTTTCTATTCTCTATACGATGGGGTACTAGCTGCTGGCTAGACTCATCAGTAGGCTTAGAAGATCCTGTGCAATTCCTTAAAATGAAATCCTTTTAGGATCTAAAGAAGAGACAGAACTCAAACAGTTCCCCAGAGCTCTTGGGGCGGATTTTGTCAGCAGAGTCAAATCATAATCTTTCACAACTCTGTAGCCATTCCCATGCTGAAGGCCTCTAAGGCAATCTATAGCATTCTAGTTAATAAATTAATTTACATTCTTATAGAAAACTCATTCCCCAAAGATCCACAAGGACTTTTACCAGTAATGTAGAGGATTGACTTGAGGGAAATGTACTAAGCTTTTCAGTAAAAATATAAATAATGGAATAGGAACCGGGGATGTGAGAAGAGAGTCTGGCTCTTGATTAGAAGCAACTTCTCCAAAGGGAAAAGAAGGGAGGAGCAAGGAAACAAAGGTAGGAAGAAAGGAAGGGAGGGAAAGAAAAGAAGCAAGAAGAAAGGAAGGAAGGGAAAGAGGGGGAATGAAAGGAGGAATAAAAAACCTCAGAAGTTAGAATTAAGTGATTGTTTAAAAATCACTTAGACTACAGAACGAAGTGTTAGCAGTGCTGACTGGCTAACCTTATTCACACAGGTCAGAGGTGGTGCAACCAATATTCAAACTCAGCTTTTCTGACTCAAGGTTCAATGCTTTTTTTTTTTTTTTTTAGTATACTATTTTTTAAAATCTAAGCTTATTTATCTCCCCTTATAAACCAATTTTTCTTCTATTTATAAAGAAACCCACTTATTATCTACCACTGTATTTCCTAAACTTCAGATAGTTGAGCACTGTTTTCATTTGTTTGTCACATTTTATCCCTCTTGTGTCATTATTATTTTTTTAAGAGTAGAAAAAATTTATTGAGGGAAAGAAAGCTTCTGTCTAAGAGAAAAAGAAGGGGGACCAGAAACTGGGTTGCCCACTCACCCCACTTCTCCAAGATATTTTATACCACAAAGCCATGTGGTGAGGTGGGTACAAAGTGGGACAAAACAATGAGACCCAATGGAAAATTATAAGGTGGGCATGAGGTGGGGCAAACCACGACCAACCAATAAGATTACAACTACAGTCACTCAGGTACTGTTGATTAAGTGTGTGTGTGGGGGGGTCAAATGAGGGAACAAATCATGTACAAGCATACAAGGATTTTCAGTAAGAGTGGGGTCAGGGATATTTCCTGGAAAGGCTGGGCCAAGATCTTGGCCCTTCCCCAGGTGATTGGTATCTATGTATATCAATCACTGCTCTCTATCCCCAGGGGAAGCACAAGAGTATAGTAGTTTCTCTCTTTTTACAATTCTGGCCTATTTGTCATATTTTATGCCTCTTGTGTCATTATTTACTTAATATATTTTCTTAAATTAATTTTTGCATTGTTTTATTTTTAAAATCTAACTTCTTATGCAATACCATCCATAAAATATAGGTTTAATGAACTAGTTATTTTTCCTAAAATACACTGTAATTCATAGCCACTAAAATAAATTTTATGCTGTTAAAATCATCATTATACATTTCATGTAATTTGGCAGATATAGTGTGGTCTGCATGGGTTTGGTTTAACTGATACAAAACAAATATTTTGAACGCAAGTCTCTTTTTTCATCAGGTTCTTTGTCTTCATTTGCTAAGGGCACCTGCTTCTGAGAACAAACCATGTTCTGAGTACAGCATACGTTGCATAATTCCTTAAGGCAGGGTTTTGAAAATTTGCTTCATAGGAAAGCAGGTAGGATGCTTGTTCCCAGGTCCCTCCCTGGAGATTGTGGTTCTGTAGATCTACTGAAGTGCCCAGGATACCACAAATGCCTTCATCTCAGTGTGGTAAACATCTCTCTGAGTCAGAATCACAATTATTATTGTTCTCTGAGTTAATTAAGAAGGTTTAATTGAGCTAACTCTCAGGACTCTGGCTAATGTAGTTATATGTATTGGTGTCTTGATCAAGTTCTTTTATACTTAAAAAAACACACACCCTTTCACAAATGAATATTACTGGGGGTAACAGAAGACCTTAAGTGGTCACAAGATTTTCAGATAGTATTTTCATGAAATTCTTTAAAAGGTCATGTGTTGCCCAGCGAGGAAGGTGAGATTTGGGAAGGCCACTCTGAGATCTGCTCTCCCTACGGCTTGCTTGGGCCCATTTGGTGGGACTGGGTAGCTGCCCCCTCCCCTGCCTGTGCTAGCACCAGCCCCAGCAAAGAAGGTAGTTGCACAGGCTCCCCTAAAACACCCTCCCTACCCTGCTCTCAGACCTCCTGATTGTGCCAGTCCTTGAACCCACTCTGCAGAGTCATAGGTGGTCATAAAGGATATTTTTCTGAGCTCCCAACTTTGAACATCTTTAAAGAAAGGGTGGGGGAAACCTGTACTACAATTGTTTGGAGTTCAAACTTGCAGGAGGTCAGGGAACTCAATCTGGGCCTTGCAGCCTGAGGTCAGTCTGAGTCACAGGGATCTGCCATTGGATAGCTAAGATCAGGGGACTTGGTTCTGCACATGGATGCACATGTTGAATATTATGACAGCAGAAAGATAGCCTGAAAGAGGCCCTTCAAATTCATTTTTTTCTTTCTTTTCCTCATTCCACGCTGCAAATTCTTTCTTCCTTCTGTCCTCTTTCTCCAACTCAGTCTCTTACTCCACCATATTATCCCTCATCTCCCTTTCTGTTCCTGCTCCTGCCCTAACTCAGATTTCTTCTTTTATCATTTTTTCTTTTTTCTTCTGTCATTTGACCTCACTCATGTATCAATAGTTTCAAGGGAAAGTGAGCCCCTATTACTGTGAAGGGGATATATTATTGTCCTTATTCTTGCACTCTGTCCATCCCTTTTGAATGTAATAGTCCCCTAAAGATTGTATGGTCATTCTATGTCCTCTGGCTTCACTTAAAACCTTCTCCAATCCTTTCACTTATCTACTCCTCTCGTCTTAACTCTGTCTAAGCCCCCATCCTAAATGGTAAAGATGCTATATTGAAAATTGTATTCACTGCAAACATATTTTGAGCTGCTTCTTGATTTTAATTTAATTCACATGGTTTAAGGGTGATAGATTAATGACCACCACAAGTGGTCTATTTGAAAGTTGTGCTTGATCCTATTGTGTTGCTGATTGTATCAATTGGGATAAAGGATTGTGATTGATTTAATGAGTTGTTATCTCTGATATTATGAAAATGAGAATGTCTATGAGTCATTAGAGACTCAAAAGCTAAAGTACAACTATATCAGGAAGATTTAAGTAATAACCCAGAAATTAAACCAAGGAAAACCCAACAACAAAAATAAAAATGAGAAAACACTTAAACAAGACACAAAGGCAGACCTCCAGTTCACCAATGGCAAACAGTAGGGCAAATGAGGATGAAAAGTCTGATAGTGAACCAGCAGGACACCCTGAGCCCATAGCACAGGAAGTACCAAAACAGATCAATCAGGCTCTAGAAAAATTCAAAACAGAAATAATTTCCCAGAAAACCATAGAGATGGTGAGCAAAATGGAAGTCATGATTTGAGATTCTAGAATGAAACTGATTAAAAAAATAGTTGAGCTCAGGACTATGTTAGAAGCCATGAAGGCCCAGCATAGGATAGAAATGGAAATAATGAATGCCCAGCAGAGGAAAGAAATGGAATCCATAAAACAGATTCAAACAGATATCCAGGAGATTAAAAACTCTATTGAAAGTGTGCACAACAGAATAAAAGAATGCAAAGATAGAATTTCAGATATAGAAGATAGAATTGCAGTCAGTGACAGTGAAAAGAGAGGCCTCTTAAAAACAATAAGGGATCATGAGAAATTCATCCAACAACCCCTAGATGATGCAAAGAAGAATAACATAAGACTGATAGGAATCCATGAAGTAGCAGGAGAAAATAGAAATGACTTAAAAAAGCTGTTCACAGAATTAATGACAGCAAACTTCCTAAACAGAAGGAAGGAATTAGATGTACAGAAAATTGAGGCATATAGGACTCCAACTAGCCACAATAAAAAAACCCCTACACCTAGACATATAATAATCAAGATCCCAGAAACCCAACAGAAGAACAAAATACTATACGCAGTAAGAGAAAAGAAATAAATCACATGCAAAGGAAAGACCATAAGAATCACAGAGACTTTTCAACACAAACTCTTAGGTCAAGGAGAGCCTAGAGTGAGGTATTTCAAGTACTAAAAGAAAACAACCTCCAACCTAGACTGATGTATCCTGCAAAACTCTCTTTCAAAATGGATGGGGAAATAAGATACTTCCATGACAAAGAACACTGGAGAAACATCATGAACACCAAATGAGCACTACAAGGAATTCTAAACAAAATCCTAGGAAAAGACAATGAAGGTCACAACACCATAAGGCCCAGCAGAGCAAATCAAATAGGCAAGGCAAGAAACTAAAAGGAGAGGGCAAAAAATTAAAAAGAGTAAACAAAAGGACAATAACATGACAATAATAAGTCAGAATATATCAGTTATAACCATCAATGTCAATGGCCTTAATTCACCAATCAAGAGAAATAGACTAGCAGAAGGGATTAAGAAGCAAAATCCAACAATATGTTGTATACAAGAAACACACCTAGTGCAAAAAGAAGCTCATAGACTGAAAGTGAAAGGATGGAAAACAGTTCTCCATGCGACAGGAGCCCAGAAAAAAGCAGGGATAGCAATGTTATTTGCAGACAAAGTAAATTTCAAACCAAAACTCATTAAGAGAGACAAAAAAGGTCACTACATCCTTGTAAAGGGAACAATTCAAGAAGAAGAGGTGACAATCATAAACATATGTGCACCAAATATAAATGCCCCCAACTATATAAAACAAATATAAAGTAACATGGAAAACTAAATAAGCACTAATACAATTGTAGTGGGGGACCTAAATACCCCACTATCACAAATAGACAGATGATCTAGGCAAAAAATAAACAACAAAATATTAGAACTCAACCAAGCTTTTGAACATATGGACTTAAAAACATCTATAGAGTGTTACACCCCACAAAATCAGAATATACATTCTTTTCAGCTGCACATGGGTCATTCTCCAAGACAGACAACATACTAGCTCAAAGAACAGGTCTGAACAAATGCAAAATAATTGTTTATCCCCTGTATATTATCAGATCATAGTGCAATCGAGCTGGAGAGCAATAGCATAAAAAACTGGAGGAACTTCACAAACACATGGAAATTGAACAACACTCTCCTGAACAATCAATGGATCACAGAAGAAATTAAAGAAGAAATTAGACAGTTTTTACAAATAAATGAAAATGCCAATACAACATACAGGAATCTATGGGATACAATGAAAGCAGTTCTATGTGGAAAATTCAAAGCACTGAATGCCCACGCTAGGAAAACAGAGTGAACTCAAATGAACAACCTAATGATGAATCTTAGACACAGAGTTCTATGGAAAATTCAAAGCACTGAATGCCCACGCTAGGAAAACAGAGTGAACTCAAATGAACAACCTAATGATGAATCTTAGACTACCAGAAAAATAAGAGCAAAAAAACCCCAAAGCTTGAATAATAGAGGAAATTATAAAGATTAGAGCAGAAATCAATGCAATGGAAACTAAGACAAAGATACAAAAAATAAATGAATCAAAGAGTTGGTTTTTTGAAAGAATAAATAAAATCGATAATCCCTTAGCTAACCTTATCAAAAAAAGGAAAGAAAAGGCTCAGATCCATGCAATCAGGAATGTAAAAGGAAAAGTCACAATAGATCCCACAGAAATCCAGAGGATCGTTAATACCTACTTTGAGAACCTGTACTGTAACAAAATGGAAAACACAGAAGAAATGGACAGATTTTTAGATACTTATGAATTACCAACGTTGAACAAAGAAGATAAAAATGTTTTAAAAACCCCAATTATAATCAATGAAATCAAAAATGTAATTAAAAATTTACTAACAGAGAAAAACCCAGGTCCTGATGGATTCACTGCTGAATTTTACAAAACATTTAGAGACGAACTACTGCCTTTACACTTCAAACTTTTCAGTGAGATTGAAAAGGAAGCAATACATCCAAATTCATTGCTGGAAGCAAGTATCACTTTGATTCCCAAACCAGGAGAGACAACTCTGAAAAAGAGAACTACAGGCCAATCTCCTTCATGAATATAGATGCAAAAATCCTTAATGCGATACTAGCAAACAGAATACAGAGTATCATCAAGAAGATCATACATCCTGACCAAGTTGGATTTATTCCAGGGATGCAAGGATGGTTCAACATATGTAAATCAATAAATGTAATACACTATATTAACAAAGTCAAGTGCAAAAACCATATGATCCTCTCAATAGAGGCAGAAAAAGCAGGAAAAAATTCAGCATCCATTCACCATAAAAACCCTGCAAAAAATTGGAAGAGATGGTTTATATCTCAACTTAATAAAGGTTATCTATGAAAAACCAACAGCCAACATCATATTAAATGGCCAAAAACTGAAAACTTTCACGTTAAAATCAGGAACAAGACAAGGATGCCCACTATCACCACTCCTCTTTGATATAGTTCTGGAAACATTAGTCACAGCAATTAGACAAGAGAAATAAATTAAAGCAATTAAGATAGGAAAGGAAGAAGTTAAACTGTCATTATTTGCTGACAATATAATACTATATATTGAAGACGTAAAAGACTCCACCAAAAGATTTCTACACTTAATTGACACTTTTAGCAGAGTAGCAGGATACAAGGCCAACATCCAAAAATCAATAGCCTTCTTGTACACAAATAACAGACTCCCTGAGAGAGAAATTAGGGAAACAATTCCTTTCACAATAGCATCCAAAAAAAAAAATTAAGTATCTAGGAATCAATCTAATGAAAGAAGCAAAAGAACTCTATACTGAAAAGTACTGCAAAACTCTGAAAAAAGAGATTGAAGAGGATATAAGAAAATGGAAAGATATTCCATGCTTCTGGGTAGGAAGAATCAACAAAGTGAAAATGGTCGTACTACCAAAACTACTATACAGATACAATGCAATGCCAATTGAAATTCCAACACTATATTTCACAGAACTAGAAAAAAGAATCCAAAAATTCATTTGGAATCATAAGAGACCTAGAATAGCAAAAGCCATCCTAGGCAACAGAGACCTGGTGGCGGGTATAACAATTTCCAATTTGAAACTATACTACAAAGCCACTGTGATAAAAACATCATGATACTGGCAAAGAAACAGACCTGAGTATCAGTGGAACAGCTTGGAAGACACACAAAAAAAGCCAGATGTACTCAGCTACATCATCTTTGACAAAGGAGCTTACCATCCTTAGTGGAGGAAAGATAGCCTCTTTAATAAATGGTGTTGCAAAAACTGGATCTCATCCTGCCAAAGATTAAAACTGGACCCTATCTTTCACCATGCACTAAATTAAAATCCAAGTGGATTAAAGATCTAAATATTAAAACAGAAACACTAAACTTGCTGGAAGATAAGTTAGGCAGAACTCTTGAAAACATTGGCATAGGAAAAGATTTTATGAACAAATCCTCAGTAGCAAGTGAACTGGCAGAAAGAATCAACAACTGGAATCTCATCTCATTAAAAAGCTTCTGTATTGCAAAAGAAACCACCAACAATTGACAATGTGAAATAGGAAGAAAGGGGCTAACGGTGTAGGGAAAGTGGGAAGGGTAGGAGAAAGGAAAGAAGGGAAAAGAAAAAAAATATGAGAAAATGAAAAAATGGAAATGAAGGGTTTGTAAACAGGGAGGGAGGAGAGGGTGAAGGGAATGCAGGGACAAGGGGAAAAATGAGAACCAAGACCTGTCATGTAAAGGTACAAGATCCCAATAATGAATGTAACTGTACTGTATACCTAAAATGTACCAATAAACTCAACGAGGAAATAAAAGATCATGGGTTATGAAGTCCAAGGTATCTTTCATGGCTGTCTCTGTGAGGCTGAAATTAGACAGGAATATGGTAAGACTTTTGCAGCTGAGTCTCTTGTGAATGAGGTTAGGGTCACTGAGCAGGAGAAGAGAAACAGAGTAGGAATTTGCAGGTGCGTAGGGCAGATGGGGAAGAGAGGAAGAGGTAGCAGACATAACAAACTAAAATGAAATTTCAGAGGCAGAACCAAGTCCTATAGGTGGCTCAGAAAGTCAAGGCTGGCATTTGGATTCAGTGCAGTTCAGATAAAGACAGAAAGAGTAGCCACAAGTCAGGGTGCGATTGGATAAAACTTTCAGGCATCAACTGCAATTGCTGTTTTATGCTCTTTCATTGTGTAGTCAGGAGCTGACTCATGCTAGATAAATGCAGACTGAATAGTGAGTTCTAATGTGTGAATAAACTCAAATGGCAAGGTACAAGTGGGGTGTGAGTGGAAAAGTGAAATAGGGATGAAGCCTGTGGCTTACTGGGATGGGATGTGGTTTTCCTTTTTAAATGAATGGGCACTTATTTCTCCCTCAAAAAATTTAAAAGATATGCTTGGGGGCAGAATTAATTTTCCTTCTCCTTAGCATCCTGGAGAGGATGAAATGCACCAGGCCCAGTGCCTTACGCTGTAGGCACTCACATGCCATCCAGTTGAATAACTCTTAGATCCTCGTACCAGGAGCTTGTTTCTTAGCACATTTCTCTCTTCCTCCTATAAGTCTATATTTTTAGTAAGCTTAGACCAAGTAGCACTCATCAGAGTACCTTGGCAATAATGGACCCAACTTTTCTTGGGTCACGGACTTTTTCTTGACCCAGACTTTTCTTATTTTTGAGGACCAGTTCTTAAAATCTGGCAAAGATCAACTACAAGGAAGCTTCATTTATAAATAAGATAGATTAACCATTATCATAGTACAAATACAAAATAAAAAATCATGAGTATTGAGAAGACATATGTATAACAGCCCAGCTTGTGTAAGGCTTTTCAGCTCTTCCCAAGTCAGTACCTTTATTCTTAAATGATTTTCATCCCTCTTGCATTTATTCAAATTGGAAATGACACTTAACATTTACAGTCCTTTAGAGTCAAAAAACTTAGCAAACTTTAACAGATCTCATTGAGTTGCTTATAACTCTGTAAGACTACAGCTCATCATGATTAAGTGCAGCTGTAAAAACATTAAAAGGAGTAAAAGCATATTTCTTGAGCCATGTTAACTGCCATATAGAATAATGAACTTGTCTAATGACATTGTTGATCATAGCTAGTATTTGTTCTTCACTATGTGCTATGTTCCATGGATTAGCTCACCATTTTCTCCCAAACTATCCTGTGAGGTAGACAGTATGAGATTCTCATTTTCAGATGAAGTGGATAAGGTTCATTTGTTCCAGGATTCAGTTTTAGGATGTTGGTCCTCAGTACCCATATTTTCTTAGTACCCTCTATTGTCTTTCATGACCTTAGAAATTGTATTCGGGGAGATTTTGTCTCTTGAGCCATACTCACATTCTCTGAACCAGCCCCACAGGAACGTGTACAGTGGTGATGCAGGCAGGTAGACTTTGATAATTTTCCTTGCCTTTGATAACTTTTTCTATCTTCTCTGATACTGAAAGCGTTTCCCTTCTCTGAATGGCATTCACATTTTTAACTGTAATACAATGAGCAATGAAATTTCAATATACACTTAGGCTTCCCAATATCTGTGTGGGGAAGGGAGCCTTCTGAAAGTGAGGACCGTGTGTGTGTGTGTGTGTGCAGAGACAGAAGAACCTCAGAGGGAACTCAGTCCTGAAGCCACCTGAACAGTGCAGTGAAAAGAGCAGATGCTTAGCCAGTAAGGCCTGGCTTACCAAAAGCAGAGCCTGAGGAAGGAGTGAAGGGACAAAAAGAGCAAGAGGAATAGATTGCAGTTAGGTATGTTGATGGCCGGTATCCTCAGTCTTTGGAAGAATCATCATAATGATAACGACCATGCATGAGTGCTTGTGGTATCCTTTTACACCCAAGGAATTTGAGATGCATTGATTGTTTCCCCTGTACTTTAAACTTTTAATTTATCTAGTGGAAAAATGTTGCCATTATTCCTTTACCCCAACTGTTCTACTTATAGGTATAATTTTACTTATTTGGTATTGAATGACTCCTTATAAAATGATTAGAGTTTCTTTGAAAAAGATGATGTATATTATCCTTTTTTTTTTTTCTGGTACTTGGGATCAAACTTAGGACCTTGGGCTTGTCAGGCAGGCACAGAGCTGCTGAGTTCCATTCTGGGCCCAAAATTTGACATATAATTGTTATCACTTACTTACCTTACCTCACTGATTTTTTTCCTTTTTTTTTTTGAGGCAGAGTCTCAGTATATAGTTCAGGCTGTCGTTGAACTCACTATCTAGGTCAGGCTGTCCTTGAACTCACTATGTAGCCCATGCTGGCCTTGAATTTGAGGCTATCCTTCTGCCTCAGTTTCCCTAGTGCTGAGATTACAGATGTGGACCACCACGGCTGGCTACTTCAATGATTTTGTCCTAAAGAGGAGGCCATAGACATACTGAAATCTATGCTGTTTGGTAATCATGAAAAAAGGATGATTTTTGTAACATCTTTGGATGAGCTGATTTCTTTTTTCAAATGTTTTCTAAAACATTTTCTAGTTTGTCTTTCTTAAGCTTTGACTGTATGACAGCATTCAGTTTTTGTGCCTGTGGAAGAGCATTCTACTGCTACTGCATTTCTCGTGGTTTCTGATGCCATTGTGACCATATTGTTCTTTTCTTTTCTTCCAGAGAAACCTTTTTCTTTCTTGCTTTAGTCTTTTACCCCTAGGGGAGTGAGCAGAATGTGTTGACATTGTCAATGAAACATTAGTTGCTCCAAGTAAAGCCCCATAAACTTGGGAGTCTAGATTGGCTTACGAACATAAAACATGCATTCTTAACAATACCTAGGGTCATAAGATACATGAGAGAGAGCCCTCAAACATTTGGAGGTAGTGTTTATGGCTCAGTGGTAGAGTACCTGGTCAGCACGCACAAGGCCTGAGGTTTGATGCCCAGTTCCACAAAACACAACATCTGGAGACGAAGATAGTGACACAATCCTAACTTTATAAGTGCTACTCAATAGATACCTATTGGATTAGAAACAAACACAGGGTAGATGTCACAGTATGACATTTGAAGTACCTGTCATGGTGTAGAATTTGAAGTACTTCTCATCTTTAGAGACTGCATAAACAAATATAGAGAGAAGTGGTTGAGCTAGACCTTATTAGAAAAAAGAGATGCTGACTGGTGGCATTAGTATTATTACTATTTTTTTGAAGTTAAAAAAGTGGATAAGGCAAAATATGTAGTAAGACAAAGTAATAATTTAAGTACAGTATTGGAAATGGTGATAGACATGGAATATGTCAAGAAGTAGAACATGTTGACATGTACCTAGTCTCAAGATGTAACAGTCTAAGGAGAAAATATATTTGTATTTTTTGAGACAGGATCTCATTATGTAGCCCAGGCTGGCCTTGAACTCCTGGGGGACCTTCCTACCTCAGCCTCCCAAGTGCTGGGATTATAGTCATGTATCACCGCACCCATCTTGAAAACAATTTTAAATGGTAATATGATAAAAATAAAATAGAATTGGAGAGGTTGCCCCTGGAACTCTTCAGAGGTTATTTTCTTTGTAATGTTCTGAAGCTTTTGCTTTATAGTTAAAAAGAATGATTTTTGATTTATCCCACCTTTGATGGAAGAAAGGTTTTTTAGGGTCCTAGGGAAAGAAAAATGGAGAGTATGAGCTTGGCCAAGTCCCTGAGGGTATACCCTTGGTCAGCTTTCGGCCCTCCAGTGGTGGAGTTGCTGGCTCCCATGACACCTGATAAGGCAGAAAGGTAACTAACCAATAAGAAGCAAGGTGTTACTGGAAAAATGAAGTTCACGCACCTGATTACTAATTAATCAGGCATGAGAGCACCTTGTAGATGCATTCACTATTTAATTATAGCAGCCTCTCTTGGCAAAGGAGCATATGTTCCCAGCTTAATCTACGGGTTTATACTGACATCAAATTGTCATTATCAGAAAGAATCAGGGCTTTTGATTATTTCCGCTAATTTATTGAACTCTTAAAATTAATGAACCCCAGGCCTTTTAAGTGTGTTCAGTTGGTTTGGAAGATGGGAGGAGAAAGGCGGATGGGGAAGAGCCTTCATTGAAAGGACAATTTGTTTGGATAAAGGTAAAAAAAATATATTTCATGGGTGATGTGAACTGCACCAGTGAAAAACACAAGAAATCTAAAAACTGAGCCCACAAAATGATAGAGAGGAAATAGGATGTGAGGTATGGCTTTCTGGACACCACTGGCCTCCAAAAACATATGGCTAAATGGTTCCCTTCCTAACTATGTGTGTGCCAGTACTCTTAGAGAACCAGAACCTCGCTGCAATTAAGCTGTCTTAAATAAAAGCAGTAAGAATCAAATATTAGAAATCAATTGTTAAATTAACTAACAAGAACTTCTCTTTATGGTGAACATTTAGTTAGGCTGAGGAGAATTTTATATAAAGCCATCTTTCTCACGAGTTAATATCATTAGCATTAAGATGACTTTTTAACACCTCCGTAATGTAGCCTTTTGTGTTCAGTTTCAGGTGAAGATCAAGTTCAAGTGACTCTCCAGGTGAAGGAAGGCGTGGTGCCCGCAACTATTTCTGGTGAGTATTAACTCACAAAATAGAAGCCTGTGGCACAGCAGAATGTCCTCTAGTGGTTACAAGTTCATTCTTATCATGTTATTTATAAGCAGGCAAATTCCAGCCCTGCTTTTATGCTTGAGAAATCTATCTGTGCTACCCTATAATTAAAATATGTGTCTGCGTGTCAAAAAAAGATATAAGGGTTCATTTATTTTTTCAAAACAATAGAAAGTAAGAATTGAAACATGTAAATAAGCACACTTCATAAATTATGGACCATATGTGCACATAGGACTGAGGATCTGCAGATGGGCCATTAGACCCCCTCCAAATGGAAAGCAAAATCCAGGGTATCTCTAAACTTTAATTGTTCCTGGTAATTTCAGGAAATCAGTATAAACAAATCCTATCCAAAAGTCAGATGGTTCTGTGAAACCTTTCTAACTCCAAAAAACAAAATCCTCAAAGAGTAAACATCTCGTAACTGCTTTCTAATGTATGTCATTGTTTGTTTTTGTTTGTCCTGAGTCAGTTTGCAGAAGGAATAAATCTTTTCCAAGGCAGAGTTTTCCTTTGATTTTCAATGCCATGTTTTTGTGTTAGGTTGAGCAGAGTCCCTGCTAATTAGAAAATGATCTAATGATTCTTCCACTTGAATTAATAAATAACAGAAATAATAGTACTAGATAAACCTGTAAACTAGAAGAACTAAGGATTTCTGTTCTATACTTACTATAATAAGAAGAGAGCAATTCACGATTATATTCTTAACAGATTCTGAACTCCCTCAGCACTGAATTCTTTGTATTTCTAGACTGCAATCCCTCTTTCTTTCTTTTTAAAATTAATTTTGTTGGTACATTTTAGGTATATAATATGACAGCATTCACCATTGGGAATTTGTACCTTTACATAATATATCTTGGTTCTTATTTTTTTCTGCATTCCTCTGCCCTCCCTATTTACCAAGACTTTATTTCCATTTTTTCCTTTTCTTGTATTTATTCCTTTCCTTTCCCCTACCCCTCCCTCTTTCTTCTTATGGTTCTATGTTCATAGAAGGCTCTGAGTTGGGGGATAGGGGTTACAACAATGGGCAAGATGGAGTGGCCTTTGGCTACATGGGGTTCTATTGTCTCTTGGGGATGTCAAACAAATTATTTACTAGTTAATTAATTAATTATCTTTAAAATGATTATTATCCAGGAAGAAATATCCTACAATTTTCAGTACATGTTTACATTATTTGCATGGAGTTGGCACATGTACATAACACCTTCACACCTTTTTTTCATCCTCTTTCCCTCTGTGTGCTCCACCTTCTAATTTCCTTCTCATTTGAGACAGATATGTCTCCCTACTTTTCATTATTTAACTTTTATTTTGCTCTTTATTTGTAATTTGGGTTTTTAATATAACAGAAACCGTTCAATATTTATTTTGTAGAGGACATATCTTTTTGATAGGCTCTTGTGCCAGACCACCTTAAGGAATAATGGAATATCTCTGAATGACTATTTCTAGCTCAACAAGCCATTATTAGAGTGGTATTGCCACTTGCACCTATTATGGAAATTTTTGTGTTAAAGACTCTTTGGAAGGCTACGTTGAGTGGCCAGCATCCAGGAATTTCCAGAAGGAGTCAGTATAATTGGGAGATGCTTCGCTTCCTCTGTTAATTACAACATACTGAGTAAATACAAAGCTGATCTTTTATACAGTGGTAGAAGTATAACAAGGGGAGGCAAGTTATGGGCCTCCCTCTCTAATTTTCTTTATTTTACAAATGAAGTCATAGATGCCAAGAGATTAAACTTATGTAAACTTATTGCTAGTCCCTGGTTGAGCCTAGGTAAGAACTCACGTGCCCCAACTCAGTCTAGTGTTCTTTCTGCTACACCATGCAGCCTCCAGAGCATTTACATTATTTGGGGGAGCATTTTTAGTCTATGGGTTAAAGTAAAATCTATATCCAGTTTCCCTATCTTATGTAGTTTGAAGCAGAAAAGTATTTCAAAACACCAGAAATTATGGAGATAGTACATTAACACTCCTTCTGTAAAATTCTCGAAAGACCAATCTCCTGATGTAGAACCACAAAATGTAGAGCAGATGAAGAGTGAAGACAGAGAGTCATATGAGGGTTGTTCATGCTCGAAACCACCTCAAATTTTGGCTGCTGTTGAGTGGCAGGTGTTTCTAAAGAAGCACAGTTCAACTGCAAGTGTTGGTCCTGAATAAAATTCATTGTACTTCAGTTTAAAGGTAAGTTAAACTAATGATTGGGAAGACAGATCAAATGTTGACAGTCTCTATTCTTAAAGCTGTCCACTTCTCAAGGAGATTTTTGGGAGATTGGACTCAGCATCTTCCTGTCCTCACCTCTATTACATTCTTCAACACAAGGCAATATGGTTCCACCTAAACTATTCCATGAGAGTGGAACCACTCTCATCCTATTCACCTATGGCCATATTGTCCAATTTAACAGTTGTATTTAATCCTCTGTCTTACCAGAACTTTGCTTATTAACTAGGTTACCTCTCCTCTCTGGAGTTGCTTTATTTCTGAGGCTTAAAGAGAAGGCAAACAATAAATGTCTGACAGCTTCTTCTTTAACCCTTATTATTTTCTTTTTCTTTCACCAACTTTCAATGTCAATAATAGTCATTTAGAAGCCTAGTATTAACTATACAGAAGTTGAACAACTTTAATAAGAGATGGAAGCATCTTCTTCTCTGAAGGTAGAGTGTATAGAACATCAAATTGGTACATAACATTCCTTCATTAATATAGTTACTTAAGGTTCAGTTTATTAGATTAAAAATAATTGGGCCCTCCTATGAACTAGAATGAAGATGACATAAGTGAAGAACTATTGTTTCCACTATCTGTGATACAAAGTTTAAATAATCATGGGTTTCTGAGGTTTGGCAATGGGCATCAGAAACATCATGTCTGGCCAATGAATACCGTTATTGTATCCCTGTTTTGATATTATAATGTTAAGAAGGCAAAAGTGGAAGAAAATTTAGGAACCTATAACAGTATTTTTTATAAAACATGTTTCTTTCTAGGCTTATTGAAGAAATTATTTCCATGGTGTGCAGTTTACCTTGTACTCACTAAATTGCACATGATTTCTGCTTGGCCACAATCTATGTACTTTAAGTATGCTAGGGCTCTAGACGATAACTGCCGGGAACTGGGTCTGGTAGAAAGACTGACTCAGTGTTCCCTGTCATTCTCGCATCAGGCACTTTCTCTTCCATTTAATCCTGAAGATCATTAGTTATCCTTGGAAATTAAAATATAACCTCTTGGCTGATTATGGGAGAGCCTAAGTGTCAAACATTGGAGATTAAGTAATTACAGATTTTAATATATAGGCTATTATGAAGTCACTAAAATCATGTTTCCAATGAGTTAACAATGTTAGAAAATACATAGGAAAAAATGGCTAAGCTAAGCAAAATCACAACTGGATGCAAACATAGGAACTGGATAATATATAGATATCTATATCTTTATCTATAATATATATATATAGATATAGATATAGATAAATATATAGATATCTATATATATGTGTGTATATATATATGTATATATATATCTGTATACATATATATATGTATACAGATATATATATACATATATAT
This sequence comes from Fukomys damarensis, assembly GCF_012274545.1. NCBI lineage: Eukaryota > Metazoa > Chordata > Mammalia > Rodentia > Bathyergidae > Fukomys > Fukomys damarensis. The sequence goes on from NW_022900926.1 coordinate 44,069,578, forward strand.
ATATATATATATTTGGTACCCAGGAAGTGATTGCAAGGCAGATGTGATGCCATTGAGCTAAATCCCAAGCCCTGATAGAATCTTAATTACATAGAAATACAGAGAAATTCTAGAAGGAAACACAAATGAAAGGTTTCCAGCAGTTATCACTATGTGGAAAGATTATGGGAAATTATTATGTTGTCTTTTCTTGCATTTTACAATTAATTCATAATAGGAATATGTAATATTTATAACAAACAAACCACAAATGTTTAGAAAGATTAATATATGTTTTTCCCAGAAGTGGGAGGTATCTAAGGGTTGGATAATTACTTGCTTTCTAGCTGATAAATATCTTTATGGAGTCTTATGTAATCTTAAAAAAGTATCTGTTTGAGGAGGTAAAAATACCACCTCTTCCTAAAATAAGAAGAGAATTTGGAAATTATTATAATGAATTGGATTTTCTTTATTTTCTAGCTTTTACCTCTGTGCCTAAATCAACTTTAAAATGGTCCTTCCCTGAAACATGGAAAGATGTTGAAGAAGGCTGGGGAGGATACAATCATACCATTCCAGGCCCTGGGGATGATGTCCTGATTTTACCTAGTGAGTAAAACAACCTATGAGATTAATTATAGGTAGATTAAACCAGGTCTAATCTGATTAGAGATTATGTTTAATTTTATGTCGTACAACACAAAAAGAGAATAGAAATATATAGACACTTATTTGTCACTTCCCTTTTTTTTTGGAGACTGATATAGGAGAAGAATTTCATGGCTCAGTGACATCCAGGACAAGTAGTAGTCAACCTTTATTAAAAGTGAAACAAGTAAGCATCATCCTAAAAGGGGTTCAAGTAACTACTAGTTTTATAATGTTTTTCATGTGTCAGAAGAACATTTACACTTTCTAGTATTAAACTCAAAGACACAGATGGTATGGAAGAAAACAATTCATAAACATCTATTTTCTGTCTTTGTGAATTTTTACATATAAGGCTGAGAAAAATGTAAAGCTGTTGTCATAATTACTCAAAATCCTAGAGAAATAAAGTAGAAAAACATCTATTTGGGCCAGAATTTAGCTCAGTGGTTCTGTGCCTGCTGGGTAAGCATAAGGTCCTAAGTTCAATTCCCAGTACTGGAAAATAAAATCTGTCTGTCTGTCTTTTTGTCTGTCTATCTATCTATCCATCCATCCATGTATCCAGAATTACACCCCAGTATGTGCAATACAGAAAAGTTCTGGCAGACCTATGGTATGCATACCACAGCAGGCTGTATCACTGAAAGCTCTAAAAGGTTTGCCATCGCTGATGTAGAAGAAAGGTAATTCCTAAGATATATAGAAACAAACACCCATACTTAAAACATCTTTTTTACTTAAAAGTGATTTTTTAATAAAAGTCCTAGAAGAGAGGCGTGAAATTTAGCTCAGTGGTGCCACACCTGCCTCACAAATGTATGGTACTGAGTTCGATCCCCCCGACACCATATGAGAACAACCACAACAAAATAAGTCCTAGAAAAATTTCACTGGCCTAAGATGAAAATTTTTTATAGAATAAATATATTTCCTCCCAAAGCCCAAATTCCATTAAATTCCACTTATGGTTTAATTGGTACCTCTTAAGGTAATGGTTCAAATCTCTTTGGTCATCCATGAAGTGATAATGATAATTTCAATTTATTGCACACTAGCAGTGTACCAGGAACTCTTCCTCATGTCCTGATTTAATCCTCACAATGACATTGTGAGGTAAGCAGTATTACTATCTTCATTTTTACAGACAGAGAAACAGAGGCACAGGACAGTTAAATAACTTGTTCAGGGTCACAGAGCTTGAAATTCAGCAGAGTTAAGATTTGAACCCAAGTGATTTGATTCCAAGTCCTTATTAAGCAATAAAGTACATTCACTTTCTTAAAGGACCAAAATAAAATAAAAAGTTATATTGTTTGCTTTATGTACAGTGGCAGAGTGAAAACTGAATAATACAAAAATACACTGGCCTTTTACTAGAGATTGGTTTGTGTACAGGAGATAGGTACAGGTTGCCAAGCCTTTAGTAATTTTTAGGGCTTTGATGTTAAGGCACAATCTCAGCCATCTTGCTTGGTATTGTGATTGATAATATCTGTTGCATGTCTCAGATCCTGGGGCCCCAGAGTTCTCCATTGTCCTTTACTCTTCTGTTCATGATCTGCTCAAAGAAAGAGGCCCAGGCTCTCCATGAACTTTCCTTCTGATAGCACAAACCTAACCTGTGGGGCAGAGATTGGTAGCAGGGAAGTGTGTGTTCATGGACATTGATTATAGAAAGTACCTTTAATTAGCCCTTCAGTGTTTGTGTGATGATTAGGGAAGTACAGATTTTTAACATATCCAGTTACTGTTCATTATTTTTAGTTTTCAGGTGAAAAGATAGGTGAGTGAGTGTATAGAATGGGATCCTTGCTCTGTGCCTGTTTCACTATCTTTTTCTCTTGTTACCTTTCTTCTTACCCTGCTATTGGCCAGTGCTGGAATCCATTGTGCTGTTCAGGTTTGTATCTTATGCAGGAACTGCACTGCTATACTTTCCCTTCTGACTTTTGGTAAATCTTAACAATGCTTCGACTTACTTGTTTGGGTAGAGTCTCTACCCTCTTTCTACTTGTGGCTTTGCCTCTCTCTGAAATCTTCACCTTTGTTGGGCTTTCCTTGTTACCTTCATTTCCAACCTTCTTTAAATCAAGTTTGCTCACCTGAGCTTGACATATGACAGATATTCAGGAAGTGTTGCTTAGATAAACTTCATGAGCCCAATGATGTCATCCATAATTTAATAACAAAAGTAAACCTTGACAAAGTATAATTATAAGACTTTTTGTGTTTGTAGAAAATAATGTCTTATCTCTTGAACAGCTTCCTAAGAATTATGAAATGATTTTGATGACAGGGATAGTAGCAAGTGTCACTTGAATGCTCTGTGTGTGCTGTGCACTATGCTAAATGAGCTACATTAATTTTTCTCACTTGATACAACTATTCTATATGATAATAGGGTTTATATTCACATTTTTAATGGATGAAGAAACTCAGATGCAGAGAGGTTATAGAACTTGCTCAGATAGTAAGTAAAGAAGGCTGAGCAGGAAATCAGAATTTGGTTCTGAGCTCTTTAGCATGTCTTCTTTTTTTTTCTTTTAAATTACCATCTCTACTTGCTTTGATTGATAGAAATCAGGTACATAATTTACTAAATTTATACTCCTGTGTTTAGTGTTTGCATTAATTCCTTAACTAGGGATAAAAACAAAAAAAAACACTACCTATTGAATATGTATAGATGTAAGATTCTCTATTTGAGGAATTTAATCTCATCATACACCCTTCGAAAAACTGGAGAAACTTTTCAAATAGATATCCAATGCAGTGAAAATAGTATGAGTCTTGCATCTAGCAGCAAATATAATTGTGTTGCAAATGAATAACCCTTTCCAATTGTGTTTAATAAATATTTGCTGAACACTTCCTGTGTTCAAGGTACAGAACCAGGTATGCATAATCTGGATGCCAAAGTCAAGTTAGATACAGCCATAACCTCAACAGTTGGTGATTTACCTGGGTTAATAAAACACACAATGCAAACTAATACAACAAATAGACATAATAAACACAGAATAGAATCATATTGTCTCACATGAGTAGAGGAGAAGGTGCTGCGTGGAAGAAGAGACAATTAGACTCTGAAAGATGGGGTTAAGAATTTAAAGCACAGTTAGGAGACAAAAGGGGATATCGGGAATTCCTTAGTGAACATAGGATAAAACTGGATTCATGCTTAGATTCTGATATTTACCAACTGTGTAACATTGTTGTAAAGGCTTCTGACCCTCATCTTTACCACAAAGGCTATAATTAATATATATCACAATGTTAGGAAGATTAAATGAGATAGCATCGGTGCACTTGACCATCACATAGAGTATTGGAGGTAATAGAATTACATATGAAAGCTGTGATTTGTAATGTATCAGGTGCTCTTTTCCTTCGTTTTTTCATCTGGCTGCCCCCTTGGCCTCTAGTATTAGCCACACTTTGTATTTTCTTTCCAATGGCTTATTATTTAATTTTCACAACATCCTTGGGAGCTAAATAGGTAATAACTATTATTACAGTAAAAACCCATTTTTACATAATACGATTTTAATGGAACTGCTGATTTTACAAAATGAAAGTGACTGGTAAAGAAGATTTAAGTGATACTTTTGAACCTTTAATATAATTTTATGGTGTTTTGTGTATTTTAATTCATTAATAAAGGAAATGTGTAGAACATTCCCATCATTATTCAAATAGAATAGCATAATTTTTCAATAAAATTCGTAGGGTAAATTGCCTCTTTCCATTTTCTGGGAAATCAATTTTATGGAATGACCTCAGACCCATTCTATTCCATAAAAATAGGACTTTACTGTACTAATAAAAGATATCACTATCTTAAGTATGGTACCATTTTCCTTCAAGGCGTTCTATCTTTATAGACATTGGATTTTGAAAGAGCTATAAATTTTCCTCCACAGTGTTATATGCAATAGGCTGGGGGATCATATATACTTTGCTCTTGTGATTTAGTTTATGGTAACTTTGCTTGATACAAACAAGCATATCTGACTGTCTTTCCCTTCTAAATATTGCAAGAATTGACCCAATACAGTCTAGATTTTCTAATTAGTAGGAACATGTTCTATCTGACTTACTATGCAAATTTCACACCTCCATAAGGAATAGTTGGTCAACAGGCAAGATGATCTCTCTAGTGTTTCTTTTGTGCATTTTCCTGAAATGACCAGAGAGGATTCATGTAAGACACATTCACTCCTTCCTATGAAAGAATCTCAGTCTTGGCAGGATAACACCTTTTTTGCACGGGCCAGGCTTAATGGAAGGAAAATGTTTTATATTTTCAAATGAAAGGATTCTGTCTTGAAGAATACAGATATGATATCATGTAGCCTCCAGCATTTTTTGATGTGTGTGTTGTGGTAGAATTCATTTTTCATTTTCTTTATTACTTTGAACTGTACTTATTTGAAGAGATGAATGGGAGAGTACTGTTTTCATTTTATAAGGGTTCTTCTGTTTGTTCTGATTTTCAATACTTAGGTATTTTAAGTGGCAGAGAGGCTCATCAAAGCCACGTGATATTCAAAGATGGCGATTTTTAATACATTTCCTTCTTCAATTATAGTGCATTATAACATATGAAATATAAGGCAAGATGATCAAAAATCAGGAAGTACTTTTGAGGAAAGAAATTTCTATAAATGCAATTTATGGTTGGGTTGATTTACCTTTTTATCTGGGATTATATCTAATGTAGTATTTACACACTAAATACTATTTACACACTATTTGGTGCAAAACACCAAATAGAAACAAAACATAAATATTGGCGTTCTTTCTGTAGCTGGAGTAGTTTTCTTAAGTTTGTCCTTATTCCATCTGGATGGAACACAAAAGCCTTATAGACCACCAACCAGTTATTCTTTATTACTAGCAAATTGGAGGGGAAGAAACTTAGGTTTGAATTAGTGGCATTCTTTCTGTGTTGCATGGCATTAGAATAGTGATTATTTGTGTGTGGATGGATGAAATCTACCATTACCTACCAAACTACTCAGAAACCTAACAACTCAACACACATTTCATTTTGCTCATAATTTTGTGTTCTTTTCTAGATATTCTTGTTTTGGTTCTTTCACAAATTGCAATCAGTTCACAAAGTGCAGTTGGTGGTTGAGATGATGTTATCTAAAGGCTCAGCTTGCCTTCACACTGCAAGATGACTCATCCATGTGACTAGCAGGTCAGGCCCGTTGTCAGCTGGAGCTTGTCCACAGAAATTAGCTAAGAAGCCTGAGTTCCTCTCCTCATAGACTTCTCCGTAGGGCTGCTTGTGCTTCCTTATGAGATGGTGGCTAGATACCAAGAAAGACACACTTAAGAGAGCTACCCATGAATAGGAAGCCTAATAGAACTGGATGGAAGCTGGTGATTTCTGAGTCTACCTTAGAGTTTGGAATGTCATGACCTCACATTCCATTGGCAGAGCAAGGCACAAAGGCCACCCTAGATTCAGGGGAGGGAAACTAGTCTTCATTTCTTATGGGGAGGAGAAGCAAAGAATTTGCAGCTGCCTTTAATCTATCACTGTGTTTGTCTGTGCATGTATGTAATTAAGAGCAGATGTATCTGATTTAATTCAAAGGTGTTTTAGAGCCTGCTAAATTTGTGCCTCTTCCCTATCTAGGCAGACTTTATTTAGCTTCTGTTGGCTTTCATGAACCAGAAGTTATTATTATTTACCTATAATATTTAGTATTGTGTTTTGTACTGCTTCATCTTTGTCTTCAAATGCTATTCTTCAGCCATGATTGAACCTCTAATTTGGGACTACTCATTTTGGGATGGGGATGGACAACAGGATTTGGGCTGTACACATGGTCAGATGTGTACACACAAGACCAGGACCTCTTCTTGGAAGAGCGGAGTATGCTGGCATGAGAGGAGAGATGGAGGGAAAGTATCTCGAGCCTTTATTTTGGGTCAGAAATTGAAGATCCACAGAGACAGTATCAAACTTTTCTTTGGCCTTACTTAAATGGAAAAGCTATTCTTCAAAATTTTATAGGGAAGAACGGACAAACCCTTGATTCAAGAGGTACTTTTGACACAGAAGCTTTAACCAGCATTACCATCAAATAAACAAAAAGAAAATTTGCAAACAAAAAGCATCTTTAGACATGACATAATTTTTCCTTTTTGCCAGTTGCTTAGAGAGGGACCTTAGTGAATATGGCTTTATAGTAAGGAATATTAAGATCATGTTCTTCCCATGACAAGAAAAAAGTCAGAATTTTTAACTCCATGGAACAGATATTCTTTTGGACACAGCCAGGTAGTTTATTTAAAAATATTGAATATAAGTTGACTTTTGTGTCAAATCTTTAAAAAAACCTAGGAATTTGCTATTTAAAGTAATTTAGATACAGAATCCTTTTTAATATGGAGCCCTTAATGAACTGTATGATTAGTAATTTATTTGCTTTATTTTGATGTGGGTTTAGTTGTATTAGGTAAATATTAACATATGGAAAATACAAAACTTGGTGTGAAACTTGGTATCTATTTAATCCAACTAAAATGAACTAAAATAATGCAAGCATTTTTATAGCAAAATTCTATGAAATATATTAATATTATTGCCCCTAATTATGTGATGTTTGATACCATACATGAAGAACAGAGCAAGAACATTCTCCTTGTTTTCAACTCAGTGCTACAAATTGCTTCCTAGAATTTACGAGAGGAAACACCGGAGCTTTATTTGTTGTGTTTTAGATGCATGTCCCTAAAATAAGGTTGCATTTGTGAGTCATCACATGTGGAGACTAGAGAGTCCTTCTGAGATGAGATGAGTGTGATTCAAATGGCTTCTCCAAGGGAATGGCACTAGCACCCCGACTGACCAAGGCCAGGGACACAGTTCTCTTGTGCAAGGATGGACAACTGGGAGATGGAATTAAAAAGTTTTTGCACCTAAATAGGTTTTCCCCATTAATACTTCAGTTAAATCCATAGCAAGTCTTATTTCTCATAAGTGACAAAAAAAACATAAAAATGTAAATATGTTGAAACAAGCTAGCATACTTGCACTAATCTAATTTGTCAATCTCTGCTAGATTCAATCACAGTGTTTGTTTCTGGGCTAATTAGAAGTCACTTAGAAACTTCTCTTGGGATGCAAAGTCAAGTAGGCCCCTATACTCTTTATGGCTTGTTAACTTGCTGGAACTAATTAGAGTTTTACTCTAATCAAGTGGGGTTTTCAAACTCTTTCTTGTTTTCATTCACCTGAGAAACATTCATTGTCCAAATCCATTATATTTGTTTTGTAAATTATAGTAATTTTAGGAGGGGCCATAGTAATTTTAGGAAGTATACAGATTATAATTTGGTTAGAGGATAGGGGAGTAGATTTTGACAAGCAGGAGATTCATTAAAGAGCCATTTTTATTTTTATATTATGCTCACCAAGGATCACTGTTTTTCAGCTTCACTTCAGCCTGTCTTCTAGAGATCTGGCCTGCCTAGATACCTTGGGTTCCAACCTAAGAGTAACCTAGCAAGAATCCCTGAAAAATGCCACTGGCACATCTTCTTGCTATTGGTGTAATTTTGCTGCTACAGCAACAATTTTCTCATTCACAACCATTATAGATTTCTGTTTGTAGATTACAGCTACATACTTCCTAAGGAACTATGCATTAGGTTCATCAGGATTTTAAAGAATACTTTGGCTTTAATAATACAAGTCATAGGTTTTATGGTAACAGTAAGTGTAGTGGTGGTGTTTACTATGGAAAATATATTGTAGACTTAATAGGAGAGTAGAATTGGTAGAATTTGGTGACATCATTTATGCAAGGCAAAGGAAAATGAGGCTGAGGTCGACCAGAACTTTTATATGCACGTGACTTTTGAAGGATGTCACCAATAAGAATGAAAGATATGGGGAAAGAAACAGGTTTAGTAGGAAGGATGATAACTCTAGTATAGACAGAATAAATTCCATGTGCAGATCCCGAGATGATAATAGAAAGTATGGGCTAGAGTTGGGGGGAGTCACAAAGATTGGGGATCTGGATTTAGATTTGATCATCCTCAAAAGAGTTGACTAAGGAAGGCATCAAAATTGAAAAAGGGCTCGAACAAATTTGAGAGCATTGCAGAGAGATACAAGGAAAGGGTAGGGGATAATGTCTTGTTGGAAATTCCTGTATGAGTGGCAGGAAATGTTATCAGAGAAGAAACAATGATGGAGATTAATAACAGTAGACCAAGGGGATTAAGAGGATGGTAATTTAGAAATTGCTTGAGAATAAACTATAAACACTCAGGTGGCTCCAGCAAATCAAACATGAAATCTAATGTAACCTCTCTTGTTAGTTTTATAGTATCATATGTCTGGATTGGATCCATATCTTCAATTATCCACTATTATCCTGGTTAAAATTAAAAACAATTAATTTGGAATGAGATCACAGATTTCTTGTGGGGTAGCAAGGTTGTTATTGATGGTTTTTGGGTTGGAATATTGCTAAGTGATCCAAATTAATTGGCTCATATCAAGGGCTCAGTCCAACGACTTTGATAGTTTGCAGATTCAATTCCTTCATCAGAAAATAGAATAGGATATACTCCAAAGTGAAATAAATAAGTCACACATGCATAAATACCAAATAGTTTCTCTGGTGTGAAAAACTATAATGGTACATAAGATCCTAATGATATAATTGACAATGTCAAATAGGAAGAAAAGGGCTAAAGGAGTAGGGGAAGTGGGAAGGGTAGGAAAAAGGTAATAAGAGAAAAGAAAAAATATGAGAACATGGAAATAAAGTATTTGTAAATAGGGAAGGGAGGAGGGGGTGAAGGGAGGGCAGGGACAGGGGAAAAAAATAGAAGGTACATGATCCCAATGATGAATGTAACTGTACTGTATACTTAAAATGTACCAATAAACTCAATGAGAGAGAGAGAGAGAGAGAATAAAGAAGAAAGAAAATAGAATAGGTTAGGGCCAAGGATTTAGCTCAGTGGTGCCATCCCTGCCTCACAAGCACAAGGTCCTGAGTTCAATTCCCAGTCCACCCCGCAAAATAGAATAGCTTCTGTCCTATAAAATATCACTTATTTCCTAAAGAGGTACAGTATTGTGAAAGCATAAAATCATAATAAATATTTTTAAAAGATTGAGGTGTTGTGTTTAATTCTCACAATGAGTTCAATTCTGGAAGAACTGAAGTTTGTATTATGTAAAACAGGTAGCATTTGTCCATCACAGCCCATTGGTCACTTTCTCCCATTTCTTAAATACTGAGAGAAGCATCCAGAGATTTTAATATTTATTTTGAGATGTTGATATCAGGAACTAATCTCTTTAAAATCATTAATAACTTGAATGACCAGTTATCCGGATTTGCCTGGGATGAAGCAATTTCCTCAGACACAGGACTTTTAGTGATGAAACCTGAAAAGTTTGAGGCCATCCAGAACACATGGGTCACCCTACTAAGAATCACCCTTAAAGTTCATGCTGATCCCATATGCTGTGACTTGCACTGTAACAATTTTGCTGAGGATTAAGGAAATTTTTCCTCTATTTAAGTGCATAAGCTTATATTATACCTAGTTTCATTCCTCCACAATGTTTGTCTCATGGAACTAATTTTTTTTTTTGAGGAGACAGGGCATTTCTTCTTGAGGAGAAAGGGCCCTGAGTGATTACACATGTGCTTTACCCTCCTGGAAAGGAGTGGGGAAGCAGAGCTGAGGAAGGAACACTGCCATGGAGGTTTTAATGTACAGCAGGGCTTTATTCACTTGCTCTAATTGAATTACTTCTTCTTCTCTTTACTGTATGGTATGATTTCCACACAGATATTTTTGGAATGTAGAATTAAATAATTCATGATTTCCCCATTATTGGTTTAGGTATAGTTGCCATTTCTTGAGTTGATTATACTCCCCGGAGGGGCTTTTGGAGTCTCCTCATAGGCAGAGGTTTAAAGGTAGGAATCTGGCCACATGATGAAGCATTACATGTGCCAGTGGGCCAGTGGGGAAGAGGTAGCATAGTTGACTCCCTGCTGACCCTTAGGTCTCTATGTATTGTGCTGCTCAGGGGTTGCTAATGTTTTTGTGCCTGGGTTCCCTTCAACAGTCTGTTAAGCCTCAATACATTCTTAAATGTTTTTGACGCATAAAATAATGCAGGTAGGATGACAAAAGAAACCAGTTATATAGATACAGCTATGAAAATATTAAAAATAAGAGTTGTGATATAATAATGCTTTTCTACTCAATAACAATAACTGTTTGCTAGTTCTAATAACTATCATGATTTCAATGTCACCATTGCCAGTATTCTCCAGGAAGGGCTGCATTCATTCCCATGGAGAAGTGAAGGCTCATTGCCCTTCTGTGGATCTGTGCTGGGTTCAGTGACTTGCTTGACTGACAGAATGTGTACAAGTGAAGTTGTGGGAGTTCAAAGACAAGGTTATCAGAAGACACTTTGGCTCGGTGTCTCACTTGCTATCGGGGTGCTCCCTTTTGAGAATAGTCCTCAGGCTATAGGAACCTGGAACCATGTGGAAAGGCCCATGTCTGTCACGCTGCCTAGCAGACCCAGGAAAACTCCAGCCAGTGGCCAACGTTAATTTGCTACCACAGAAGTGATCTTAGACATCCAGGATAGTTGAGCCCAGAGGTGGGCCATGTTGACTTTCCTGGTGTTTTCTTTCTTTTATTTCCAACACATTATAAATCTCCAGTTGTATCCTTAGGGTGCTTTTACTCAGGATTTGTTATGTGTATCAAGTAATATTCCCTTAGAAGAGGAATCTCTTGTTCAGTTCATTAGTATTACATGGGATCTTAACAGTTTTTGGAGTCAGTGCCTCATGACAATGCGAAAGAGCTAAAGGAGCTGACACAGATTAGAAGCCCTCTTTTAAATAAGCATTTTCTCTTCTGCAAAATTGATTTATACTTGTTCCATATTTGCAAAATATGTCTGTTATTAAGCTGTGACTTCAGATATCATGTATTCATTGAGCAACTATTTACTGGACATATAATTTATTATGTGACAGACACTTGCCCATATGTTGGTGATAAAAAGGTAAGCAAAACAGTTCCAAATATCTACCTGAATCTTATTGCCCAGAGGGGGACACAGAATGTAATCACACAAGTAATTTTCAACTAATAAACCTGGCATGTGCTATAGGGAGCATTCAGAGTGACGAAAGCACCAGCATGGGGATCTGAGTTGGAAAGGAAGCGAATCCAATTACAATTCATATCACAAGGCTAAAATGAACCATTTAGATATTAGTGATGACTGACAATAAATTTGCTCAGCATTTCTCAAAATGTTTCCCAAGAAACTAACGTCTTATAATTATCACAGGGAAAAAAGATAAGTACGTTGAATAAGTACAGGCCATTGTGGACTAAACAGATAGATAAATTCATTTGCATATGATATTCTCAAAGCCATTTATGTGATCATTTGAGTTGCGTATCTTCCAGAAGGAGTTGTAGTACACTGTAGTACAAGCTGTTTCTCAATTTTTTTTTTTTTATTTTTTGGTACTGGGGATTGAACTCAGGTCCTTGCGCTTGCAAGGCAGGCCACCGAACCACTGAGCTAAATCCCCGGCCCCTCAAATGTTTTTAATCATGTAACCCTTTTATTTGAGATCAACTCATCACATCAGTGTTTTGGGTAAAAGCGCACTCACACCTGATCAAATGACCACTGCATGGAGCTGGGTATGCAGTTACTAGTAAGATCACGTCTTCTGTGAAGAACAACAATCTGGCATGTGGAAGTTTATGTTTATATCTCTCTTACATAAAAATCATCTGTTTCTTGATATCAGGGAGTTGAACTTCTGTCTTCTCACTCCATCCTTTGTTGCTTCCATTCCCAAAGTCACCCTGTGGTGGTGGGAGTTCCAGCCACCACAGTCACCTTCCCAGCCCCAGGAAGGAGAAGGGATTTTTCTTTTCAGTTTCGTGCAACTTTTCTGTTTATATGTTATTGATTGAAACTTAGCCAAATGGTCATATGTAACTGGAAAGGAAGCTGGGAAACGTAGTCTTTCTACTAGATGATAGCGTACTCAATGGAAAACTAGAGCTCACATGACTACAAAAGGAAAGGTAAATGCTGAGAAGAACTCAGGCTCCCTGCCAGATTTTTGTCCTTTAAACCTGAGGAGAACGGGTTCAAAGAGACATGCCCGAGGAGCTCAGAACTCAGAGATGGTGCAGTGTCAAGTCTTTGCCTCTGGATTCCCTTGTTTCTTGAATTCATTACACTGATCCTGCATAAACATAAGGGAGGAATTACATAGAGCCTGCCAAAGGCTGTGATCCAGGGTCAGGGCAATACTGACGGGTGACACCATTATGAAGTCGATGTTAAATGACAGGTAGGTTGGAATGCATGAGTCTTATAGGTATTTCTTGAAATTTGGAAATTCATGATATGTGTTTAATAAAATGCTGTCTGTGGTGTGTGGCTGTTTGATTTTAACTTCATTACTTTCATCAGGATGATTTGTTTGGCTGTTGCGCATTCTGGCTCCTGTTCTTGTTTCAGGGGCTTGTCCTCACCTTTCTTCATTGGTCACATCAGTAATGCTGCACAAGCCCCAGATCATCTACAGCATCTGTTTGTCTCTCTCTTTTTTTCTCTCATTGAGTTTATTGTTACATTTTAGGTATACAGTGCAGTTACATTCATCATTGGGATCTTGTACCTCTACATGACAGGTCTTGGTTCTCATTTTTTCCCCTTGTCCCTGCCCTCCCTTCAACCCCTCCTCCCCTCCCCATTTACAAACACTTTATTTCCATTTTTTCATTTTTTCATATATATTTTTTCCCTTAGTACCTTCCCCCTTGCCTCTCTTTATTTACGTGGTAACATCACCTGATGGCAATTTAGTATCTTGGAAAAGAGCACTGCTCTCCCTAGATTGTGTTGGGTTTTTGTCTGATTCAGCCACAGTGGGCAAAGCCTGGCAGTGTGGAGAGGAGGTGACTGCAAAGCCACACAGGGGAGTTGCCCAGATGTGCTTGGCTCTTTGCACTCTTCCAGGCCTGCCAGCTCAGCAGTGCAAAGGACAAAACTTCTGTGCCATTTTGCAGCACATTATCAGGACCAGCGGGGTCTCAGTGTTGTGACTGTTATGTCAGCGAGGTTTCAGGAAAGTGGATGCATGGAGAGATTCGTTTTAAGGTAGACAGGTTTGCACATTGCTGACTTCTATATTCTCTGGGCAGGGGGACCGAAAAATTTGCTCCTCAGAAACCAAATAGGTCTCTGACATGCCAGACTTCTAGTAATGTGGGAAGAACTTTAGAGTGGTGACTCTCCTAGGTGCCCCGTCAGTGTCCTGGCTCTCAGGAGGAAACATTTTGCTTCCACAACTTTGACTTGCCCCAAGCTGCTTTTCTTGAACAAGAAAGAGGACCAAGGGCATCCTTACCATCCCTTCTGCCCTTCATCTTTGCTGATGCCAGGGAGCTTCAGGAAGAGGGTGAGCTCCCACTTAGCTCTGTTATTCTTGGAGGTGGGCATGTCACCTAATAACTGTCCTGAATGACTCTTCTTCTCTCTGTTTTAATTCATTTGGTTGATTTGCTTCATTGCATGGCATACTGACATTTATTTGAGTTTCAAAATTATAGTAATGTTTATTTATTATAATAAGGGTTCTCTTGAAAGACACGTGGGAATAAAATAAGTATTATATATAGCACTATTATATATATTATATTCTATGTAATATTATGTTCCATATAAGATTTTAAAATTAAGTGACAAAATATAAAATTAGAAAGTTAACATTAAGGAATCAGTGGTATGGTCATACTTTGAACTTAAAATAATTTCTTTCTCCCGTTTTCTGTTGAAAATAGGTTAACTTTTATAGAAACCTAAAGAATTCAATTGTCAAAAGGAGCAAATTTTATAGAGCCTAAGTTTTGTGTGTCAATGTGCAGTATGTTGAGGGTTCCCCGAAGATTTCAGGGTGAATTTTAAACTCCACTGTATGGCCTGCAGGGTCCTCTGTGGCCTGGCCTTGCTGTCCCTCCCTCCCTCCCTCCCTCCTGTGTGTGTGTGTCACTGTTCAGTCACACTTACCTGCATGACCCTGTTCCACGATGATGCAGCCGACATTGAACCCTGTGCTTACTTACACTCGCTCTTTTCCCTGCCTCTAACTTTCTCCATCTCTTTTTTCTCCTACCCGCTCCTTTCAGCCCTACTACTCTCTGTTTACCCCTTTTTGTTCCCTAACACTCCATTTAGTGTCTCCACTTCTAGAGAGTATGCCTAAACTGCCATTATATTCTCCTTTCCCTGTGTTCCCACAATATCCCCGGGGGTATTCCTATGTATACCCATGTTCTGTAATTATTAGTTACTTTTATGTTACCTGCAAATAGTTGTGTCTTATTCAGTCACCCCTCCTAGAGTATTTCCAGATTTTTGAAGCTTAAACAGGACTTGTTACTGTCACAGACAAAGAATGGGGGGGCCCTGTCATTTCTAAAATCCTTAGTAACTAATTGAGAGGTGCGGCTTTTGTTGGAAAGTCTTTGTGGTCTGCTGCAACACCTGATCTGGGGCTCATTCAATGTGGTATTTATATAGAATCCCTGGGCCAGAAACTTACTCTGCAAGATGTGGTTTCCTGCAGGTAAGAAGATGCTCTGTGCAAGGCAGGTTGTGTTCATTCCTTTCCCTACTGGAGCTCTAAGAACTCTACTATTCCCAGTGGGGGCTTCCAGTCTGCTGGTGGCCTTTCATTCAGGCTCCCGCACACAGCGTGCCTCCTCCCTCCTCTGGACACCTTCTACCTGAGCAGGATGGGCTCCCCGTCGTTCAGCACCTGAGGAGCTGCTGGGTCTGGTGTAGCTTGCCAATCAGGAGTTTAGAGCTTTCTGGGGAGTTGCTGCCTTCCCAGCCTGCAGGCCTCCTGTGGCTTAGCACCTAGGTGTCGACACACCTCCTGTGGTTTTAGGTAGTAAGCAGCATGCCGATCTTCTGTTTGCTGTGAAATAGTTTCAGAGGTTACCTTTTCTTATTTGCATAGTGTCAGTGCACCTGTTTCTGTTTTCTTTTTTGGTGAAACTATAAAGAAAGTGTGTAAAAGAGAAAAACATTTCTACAGCCACAGAAAGCGGCCCAAGTTTTGCAATTTAGAAAACAGAGGCTTAAATCCTAGTCTTGGTGAGGTGTATCCTTGACTGAGGGAACTGAAGAAGGGCAGTGACTCTTGCAGGCTCCCAGTATGCATAGTTGGTATATATTTAGTGCTATTTTACCAGTCTGAATGAATCAGAAAAGCTTCTAATACTTCTTAAATTTTCTTCATCAGACCACTGGAGGGGAAGCTTCTGGCAGAGAAAGCTGGCCAATGTAATTTAAGTAGAAAAGGAAGGAAATAGTTAAAAGATTTTAAAGTGCTAAACAGCGCTTTTGCATTTTTTTTCTGGAAAGGCAGCAGTTTGTATGGAAATCACAGCTTTTATACATTAAGTATGGTTATGAGTCTGTTCCCTAAAGCGCTGTGAGAAATGTGCCCCCCCACATGCAAAAAAAAAAAAAAAGAAAAAATAAAAAAAGGAACTGGAACTAAAGACTCAAGAACTTGTCAAAATTTTCAGGTAACAAAGAGGAGGCAGAGCCTAGTTTGTTCTTAGAAAACAAAACTTTCACTGATAACACAATTTCTGCTGTACTATGTTTAGCTCAAGCCTTACCTAAAGAAGGCAGAGAGCTTCCCAGTCCATTCTTAAGCCTATAGAATTGATTCTGAATTTAGACCAAATAGTACAAATAAAGAAAATTAAAGGCTAACACAATTGACATTGATGAGAAGCCTTATCAAACTAAATGTACCTGTATTTTAGTGGAATAATAAATAATGATTAAATAGTGTTTAATCCTATGAATGAAAAATTCTTCTACATCATTATTACAGAATTGGAAGTCTCCTCTCCTGCTGGCTGTACTTTGACTTTTTCATAGCAAAGCATAATTTTCAGTATATGAAGAGCCAGAAAATGACCAGAAAATATTTCCTTCTCCCTCGCCTCCTTGTCAAATTCAGTGCCAACCTTCACCTACAGCACTTTCTCTCTCCCTGGCTAAGGGCTACTCAAATTCTCAGAACAACCCAGTTTCCAGAGTGCATAAGGTGAGGTGATGAAAGGCGGAAGTGCTGCCTATTGGGAAAATTACATGTGAGTAAGAATTTGAAACTGTTCCTAGTGCAGTGGGACAGAAACAGCCCATTTGCCCATCAGTTGGAGACTGGATAAGGAAGATGTGGTTTTTTCTATAAAATGGAATACTACTCAGCCATAAAGAATGAGAAATTAGATTTATTCATAGGAAAATGGATACATATTGAGGATCTACTCCTAAATGAAATAAATAAGTCACACATGTATAAATACCGAGTAGTTTCTCTGGTGTGAAAAGCTATAATGGTACATATGATCCTAATGAGATTATTGACAATGTGAAATGGGAAGAAAGGGCTAAATGTATAGGGGAAGTGGGAAGGGTAGGGGAAAGGTAATAAGGGAAAGTTAATAAGGGAAAAGAAAAAATATGAGAAAATGAAAAAATGGAAATAAAGTGTTTTTAAATGGGGAGGGGAGGAGGGGATGAAGGGAGGGCAGGGACAAGGGGAAAAAATGAGAACCAAGACTTGTCATGTAGAGGTACAAGATCCCAACAATGAATGTAACTGTACTGTATCCCTAAAATGTACCAATAAACTCAAATAAAGCTTAAAAAAATAAATAAAAGGCTTTTCCTGTATAAAATATACTTCACAAGGGTTGGATCTGTGACCCTTTTGTTTAGTTAACAGTGAAATAACAGTTCTACTCAAACATATATTTGATGTAGGAAAGAGGAGATAGGAGATAACTGAATGTGCTTTATTTCATCTAATCATTACTATCAAGTCCATGAAATATTTCTATACATAGTTATGTACCGGTGAGCACACCATAGAAGAAATCGGATACTGTTGAGAAATGGCTGAAACTGAAACTATGTAGACTCTTGGATATGTGTTGTGTGGGTAGAGTGTCAGGGGATTCCAGAGAATGGAAGTTATAAGCAAATTAGAGCATAATTTTTCAGAGATGGTTGGGCATTAGAAACAGTTTTCCTTTTGAAATATTGCCTGCATCTTGCTATGCTTATTGACTTATATGGTATTTTAAAAAGGCTTTACATCTATTTCTTCCTTTCACCAACACTCACCTGATCAATCTTATCAGTATATTTACTTCTGTATATAAAGGGGGCCTTATTATTATTAGTTTTTTTTTTTTTTTGGTACCGGGGATCAAACTCAGCTCCTTGTGCTTGCAAGGCTGTGGAAACTCTGAGCTAAATCCTCGGCCCTAAATCCCCCTAAATCCCCTAATCATTATTTTAATTAATGATTTTTAATTAATTATTTTTTGTCACGCATCACAAGGTCTCAATATATGCTGAATGCACGAATGAACAAAAATTTAGTCATTTGTAATGCTTTTCTTTATACACTACAGTGTTACCTCTATTCATGAACTTAATTCTTTCCAAGATTCTGGTCGCAATCCAAATTAGATGATAACCAAATCAAAGTCAATGGTTCAATGTTGACCTTATGGGGAAATTTGTTCTGGTTCTCATTCAATTTGGTTTGTGACCAGAATCATGGAGAAAATTGAGTTCATGAGCTGGGGTACCATTGTATTCTATTGGAGACTGCTAGACACTCTGGACTAGAAAGAGGCATAATGATTTTAGTGTCTTGGTAAGGCAGTATGAAGATATGTTAGAGTATTGGGACACTGAACAGACATTGTAGAATACAGATATTATTTTTTGAATACTTAAAATTATGAATACAAATTCTATATAATTTTATCATTTCCAGGATGGCATTTGAATTCAAACAGAACGGAACTGATTTTGAAAACTCTACTTTGTGTTGAATACATGTGGTTTATTGAAATTCACAAAGATACACACTTCTTAAAGTTTCAGAACTTTCCAAAATATGGAAAGTATGGAAATACTGAAGACATTGAACATTTTACAGGAATTATTTCACATTTATATAGACTATAAACACTGTACAAACTTAGGAGCATAACATATAGATGAATTTGTAAAAATTATAAAACTGAGACAATATATTAAATACACAGTATTTATTCAATATTTATTAGGTAGTGCATTCTAAGGTCTTTCAAGCATCAATTATGTATTTATAAAATAATTATCTTTAATAATAATGTATTTATCTTTAAGGATTTTAATAATGTTTTGGTATTTTCCAGCTAGAAGAAGCAATTGAAAGCTTAAAAAGTCCATAATATTGAAGAAAAAGAAAGAACCGTACAATTTTCTGGACTTATTGCCTTTTCTATTGTTAAGCCGAAATGAAAAGAGATGATTTATATTTAAAAAAAGAGCTTATGGGGGAAATAAACTCATTTAATACAATGTTTGTTACTTGGAACTTAGCCTAAAGAACTTCATTCAGGAATGAATAACTTTTTTTCTTCAGGATTAAAGTGGAAATATCTATTAATTAATTGTAACTTGGTCTCACTGATTTTTAAGGAAGCAAATGAAAGTGAAAACCCCCATAGGAGATAAGTTTGATACCTAGTTTGGCTCTAACACAAATTATAACACATAAAAATTTAGTAATTGAATCACTGAAGAATTAACAGTCTAATCTTATCCCCTATGTAAACATATTCACCATTAGAATTGGAAAGTGATTTTACCCTTAAATTGCAGATGTCTAGATTCATTAATGATGAGCACATGCAATAGAATTATGCAGATAAAATCAAAGTGTAGTTTAACATTTGAACTCAAACATGTAAGAGTACATGTTCTGCATTTTTAGGTTTTTCAGGGCAATATAGAGTTTAAGTGTTTTGAGTTTTTTCCCTTCTTTCTTGATCTGTCTCAGAGAGCAAAGCAGCATACACCTAGTTTCAAACAGCAACACTTAGCTGCTCTGAAGTCCTTGAGGGCTTATGGAGAGTAAAGTAAGATAACACCATTTCTCCATGAGAAACACATCAAACCTGGTAAGAAAGAAGGCACAGGTTCTTCTCTATTTTTATGAAAATAGCAACACTTTCTGGCATTTTCCTTTTAGAATTTGGGATGCCCTAGATTGATCTGATATGGTTGGTAATTTTACTTAAAGATGTTCCTGCTAAATAGATTCAAAATATTTTTGAAGAACAGATGGTATAGTCTAGAGGAAGAGATAAACATTGTATGTAAAACATTTTATTGATCAATTAAAATATCATAATTTAGAGTGTTGATTCTCCTATGCGAATTATGCATGTCTATATGTGGTTGAGAAGATGCAGAGAGTGTATGTGAAAGGTGGAATAGGAATTTATTAAACTAAGTTCAATGGGTCTCTTCCTGTTGAGTAATTGAGGGTCATTCTACTTTCATCCTCTCTCTCTCTCCATTCTACTTTCATCCTCTCTCTCTCTTTCTCATACACACACACACGCACACACACACACACACACACACACACACACACACACCAGGTAGGTGGATGGCAGATGGTTCTTTGTGAGGGTGTTAGAAAACTGGCTTTCAGTCTTGAATCCTGTGCCTCTGGGTACTTTGCAAACTGCTTCTTCTGCCTATTTTTAGACCAGTTTGAAAAAAAAATGATATTCAGAATAGAGTTAAAAAAAACCCAACAAACCCACCTGTGAAGATTTGATGTAAAAGGCAGGCTATAAAGTTTGCAGCTCTTTAAAAAAAGTTCAGTCATAGAAAGACTGCATCTTTATCTTCTAGCATTTTCTGTTCAATTTTTTTCCACAAAAACTTGAAAACCAAATACCAATACCTTCATTTCAGTAAATTAGCCTACTGGATACTAATTTATAATGATGTTAACCTTTCATTCCTCTGAGTGAATTATATATGAGAGCTTCCATGACCTTTGGAGTCCATTTCTTTGGTGTATTAGCCTTCTTTATAGATTATGAAACCATTTGAGTAAATCATTAGATTCCCCAAAAGTTGAATAAGACTACAAAGCAAAGGAAATACCACAAATTAGTGTGTAAAATATATATTAAAAGTATTTCAGTTTGAGCTAAAAAATTATTCTCTTTTTAAAAAAGAGGGCTAGATCACTTAAAAATGACTCAAATGGAATTAAAACTCATTTTTCCTTTGGTTCACATATTTTTAGGAAAATACTGCAGCCAAGACCAAATGTAGAAAAAAATCATTACTACGGAAGGTTCAGGGAAATAGTATTGTGCAAATGGTCCTTGTATGTCCTGCTCTGCCTTTGGTGCCATCACTCTTCCTCAGAAGTCTCAACAATGTCCAACTTGGTGCATGCTGTCCTGCTGACAGCGACAGTGTTGTAGTGGAAACTGTCTTCACCACCTAAATTATGGGGCCTGATACAGTGAATAACATACAGATAGTGGCTGTGCTTCCCCTAAATTATTCCTGTGACCCTATCATTATTCCCAGGATCTGTGCCCTTTGCCCTGGATCTCATTTCTACAGGATTGAGACAAGTGTCAGACCCTTGGAATGCTACACAATAATGACCTTTATTCCAAAACTTTGCTGGAAAAAAAATGAGTTTAAATCTAGTGCTGAAAATACATGGGGTGCTTTGTAACTATAGCCATCAAATTATCCTTGATACAAAAGAAGCCCTAGCCTTTTGTCAGAGACATCTGTCTTTTCATTTGGCTTAGGTTTTCTAGTCTGGTGGGTAGCTAATGCATTTAAAATAGACTAGATCTTCTTTGTTATTATTTTTGTTGGGATTACATTTGCTGCATGCAGAAATTGAGGGTATTCTTCTTAGTGTTAAATTTCCAATGTTTCTCTAAGGCTTTACCTTTCTAATTGTCACAATAGAACACTTTCAGAAACAAAGCCACATTTCTTGGCAAGGTTGCTCAGATAAAGATGGTGGGTGTTTAGTGCTTGATGGATGAAGAAGTGATAAGAGGATGTAATTCGGAACCAAGAGGCACCACCCTATGGCTGGTCCTGGGCCCCTTTGGGGGGAAAGCAGTCTTTAATTACATCTGTAACTCATTAATTCTTTTTGGAGCCTCTTTCCAGATCAGCTCCCCTATCGGCCTCCCATTGAGCAACAGAAATTCCAGATGGTTCCCTCCATATGCCAGAGCTCATTCTCTCAAGTAGGATAGATTGGTCATTGATAGAGTGGGATGGAACAGCCATGGCCAAGTGGGGATGAAGTGGAAAGCACTAGGCCCCAGTTAGATTAGAAGTACTCTATCATTAATGTTTATTAGATGGGTTTATAATGATTCCTCTGAAATGTCTTGAGTAATTTCACAGAAAGGATGCTACTTCTAAAGAAAAGTCAGACTTCAATTTTGCCAACATTTTATTGGAAATAACTCATATGGCTGGAGAATACGGCATATTGATCCCGACTCACCTAGAATAAAGACAGCACCTTCATAGCTGTCCTCACAGCTGAGAATTGGCCAATTTGGGCTCGCAGCTGGCCTGCTCTGGGTGCTTCATTAGTGTGAATTCTTTTGCTTATGTTATTGTAATCTTTATTGTTGTGATTATAAGGAGAATCCCCTTATAAAAATTTTATAAGTCATTTGCTCATTTATTTATTTATTTTTGTACTGGGACTCAAACTCGGGTCCTTGCACTTGTGAGGCAGGCACTGGAACCACTGAGCTAAATCTCTGGCCAGTGATATGTTTGTTTAACTTCAGCGAAATTATGTTAGACATGTTGATGGACTGCAATTTGAAGTAGCTTAGAGTGAAGATAGGATCAACCTTCATAAAACTGAAGGCCATATAATCATTCCAACACTGTTATATTGTATTTATTTTGTTTACCTATTTTATCTGATGATGGTAAACACATTTCCCTCATCTTTTATAGCCTACCAATTTATCAGTTTTGGCATGCCATGGGGAAGGAGAGGAAGGACAACAGCAAAAAAATGGTGGAGAGATGAATCCAGGAAATTTAAAAGTAAAAAGTATGACATAAAAAAATAAGAATAATGTTTCCACTCTTGTCTTCATCTTACTGTTTTCCTCTGATAGCAACTGGACTCTATGTACCTATGTATCTTTTGTTTGCTGTTTTTTTTTCAGCATCTACTGTAAGCTAGATATTCTTCTGCACCCTGAGAACACAGAAGTGGTAATGGTCAGTTGTAGTTCCTATCCTTATGCAATTACAATGGTTCATCTCTCCATAACTGCTGGGAAATTTGTGGTATACTTGGAGTGAGTAGGATAATTAAAAAGAAAAATATTTTTCTAGGAGGGGTAATATGTAAAGACCAGAAGGAGAAATTTAAATAATCATATTTAAGGTCAGAAGCATGTTCAGAGCACCTACTGTGTGTATGTGTGTACACACACGCGTGTGTGTGTTGAACCTTGTGGATGACAGAAAGCATTTATTGAATCAGTTCTATTGTTTCCTGCAGTCAGGTTCAATAGCTCAAAATTGGTGAAATGAGCCATAGTTTGAAACAGATAAAACAGATAAAACTCTTGTTTTTAAAAGCATCTGCTTCACATAGTTTTTATCCTTTTTTAAAAATTGAGTTTATTGGTACATTTTAGGTATACAGTACAGTTACATTCATCGTTGGGATATTGTACCTTTTCATGACAGATCTTGGTTCTCATTTTTTCCCCTTGTCCCTGCCCTCCCTTCACCCCCTCCTCCCCTCTCTATTTACAAACACTTTATTCCCATTTTTTCATTTTCTCATATATTTTTCTTTTCCCTTATTACCTTTCCCCTACCCTTCCCACTTTTTCTACACCTTTAGCCCCTTTTTTCCTATTTCACATTGTCAATTATCTCATTAGGATCTTATGTACTATTATAGTTTTTCACACCAGAGAAACTATTCGGTATTTATACATGTGTGACTTATTTATTTCACTTAGGAGTGTATCTTCAATATGTATCCATTTTCCTATGAATGACTCTAATTTCTCATTCTTTATGGCTGAGTAGTATTCCATTTTATAGAGAAACCACATCTTCTTTATCCAGTTTCCAACTGGTTGGCAAATGGGCTGTTTCCAACTTTTAGCTATTACAAACTGTGCTGCTGTAAACATAGGTGCAAATATATCTTTGTGATATGATTCTTTTAATTCTTTTGGAAAGATACCCAGAAGAGGGATGGCTGGGTCAAATGGAACCTCCAGTCCAAGCTCTTTGAGGTATCTCCATATTGATTTCCACAGTGGTTGTACCAGTCTGTGCTCCCACCAACAATGGAGGTTTCCTTTCTCCCCACAACCATGCCAACATTTGTTATTGTGTGATTTCTTGATAGCAGCCATTCTTTGTGGGGTGAGGAGGAATCTCAGTGTTGTTTTCATCTGCATCTCTCGAATGACCAGTGCTGTGGATGGAACATTTTTTTATATATTTACTTGTTGCTTTTCCTTGTTTGTCTGAGAAATATCCGTTTATTTCTGATGCCCACTTTTGAATTGGGTCTTTATATTTGGGGGGATGATTGTTTTGAGTTCTTATATATTCTAGATAATAATCTCAAGTTAATAAAGGCTGTCTATGAAAAACCAACAGCAAACATCATATTAAATGGCCAAAAACTAAAAAATTTCACATTAAAATCAGGAACAGGACAAGGATGCCCACTATCACCACCCCTCTTTGATATAGTTCTGGAAACATTAGCCACAGCAATTAGACAAGAGAAGGAAATTAAAGCAATAAAGATAGGAAAGGAAGAAGTTAAACTATCATTATTTGCTGATGATATGATACTCTTCATTGAAGACCCAAAAAACTCTAAAAGACTTCTAGACTTAATCAACAGATTCAGTAGAGTAGCTGGATACAAGGTGAACACCCCAAAATCAATAACCTTCTTGTACACAAATAACAGACTCACTGAGAGAGAAATTAGGGAAACAATTCCTTTCAAAATAGCATCCCCCCCAAAAAAAAGAAGAAGACTCTAGGAATCACTCTAACAAGAGAAGCAAAAGACCTCTACACTGAAAACTACAGCACTCTGAAAAAAAGAGATTGAAGAGGATCTAAGAAAATGGAAAGATATCCCGTGCTCCTGGGTAGGAAGAATTAACATAGTGAAAATAGCCATACTACCAAAACTGCTATACAGATTCAATGCAATGCCAATTGAAATTCCAACACTATATTTCACAGAAGTAGAAAAAATAATAAAAAAATTCATTTGGAACCATAAGAGACTTAGAATAGCAAAAGCCACCCTAGGCAACAGAGACATGGTAGCGGGTATAACAATTCCTAATATGAAACTATACTACAAAGCCACTGTGATAAAAACAGCATGATACTGGCAAAGAAACAGATCTGAGGATCAGTGGAACAGCTTGGAAGACACAAAAACAAATTCAAATGTACTCAGCTACGTCATCGTTGACAAAGGATGTCAAATATCCTCAGTGGAGAAAAGATACACTCTTTAATGAATGGTGTTGGAAAAACTGAATTTCAACCTGCCACAGATTAAAACTGGACCCTTATCTTTTACCATGCTCTAAATTAAAATCCAAGTGGATTAAAGATCTAAATATTAAAACAGAAACTAAACTTGCTGGAAGATAAGTTAGGCAGAACTCTTGAATACATTGGCATAGGAAAAGATTTTATGAACAAATCCTCAGTAGCATGGAAACTAGCAGAAAGAATCAACAACTGGGATCTCATCTTATTAAAAAGCTTCTGCACTGCAAGAGAAACCATCAACAGAACTAAGAGACAGCCTACAAGGTGGGAAAAAATTTTTACCAGCTGCTCCTCAGCACAGTTTTTTATATTGAAACTAAAATCCCGTAACGTGTGCACCAAACTTTGAACATTCTCTTGCTATTTCACTCTTTTGTTTGAACGTTTTGAAAAGTACCAGAGATGAGAGTGAGATATATATTTTTATTTATTTAGCCTGATCATGCATTATCAGTCAGTGATGAATACTTAAATTATGTAGGGGAGTAAACTCAACAGATGTGTACAAAACTTACATAGTGTATTTATATTACAATAAGAAATGAAGGATTTAAAAAAGTGAATAGTCTCTTTCTCTCCTGGAGAGGAAAACATAATTACACTGGCCACCAGCCCAGTAGGAGTTACTGTGCTACACACAGTAATGTATATAGGTGATTTCAATAATGTATTTTTGTGCTCTGATATAAGTATGCTTGTAGGTTTCACTGGAGTTTGAAGGATGAATTCCTGCCCCCCGCCTCAGTTGGATACAGAGTAGTAGTTCTCAGAGTAAAGTTATGGTCCAGTATCTTCATTTCCTACTGCCCATTAGGATGCCAGCTAAGTTTTGCTTCTGCTAATAAGCTATTCCCAATCTCCTCACTGGCTCAACCAAGCCTTCTGCCTACATTTGATTGGCTACAATTCATAGTGATGGAAAGAGGCTGGAAACTAGATTCTTACTGAACCCAGGAGGAAAAATTACAGTCCCACAACCTCTGTTGCAGGAGTCATAGCTAGTCTTATAACTAAAGAAGCTGGAAGGGCTAGGAAAGACAATTCATGAGAAATTAATTTGCTTGGACAAGGCTTTAAGAACAGCCAGTGAATTGTTTCCTGGAATGAGACATTAGATTATATTAACAAAAGAGTGCTTTAAAAATCTTTACATATGTCAGTGATTATGGCACTTAAAATTTAAGCAGAAACACTTACTTGATGCCTTTAATTCATGCTGAATTACCACTAAGCTTCAGAAAGTAACAATACTTTTGCATACATGAAATATTTACTGTTTCAGTTGAGTGGTTTTATCTATATATTACTTTATTGTTAATTTCAGATAAAAATCTGTGACTATTTCTTTTGAAGATTTATGGAAATGGCTTTTCTGCACGGGAAGTTAAATAATTATGGTTGTGTCTATGAGCAGTATCAGCGTGCCCAACGAATGGGCAGCAGTACAGGTGACGTTAGTGTGTAGCCCTTTCGGAGATACACTGTTCCCTTTGCCTTTCTCAGTGGGAGTTAGGGAATGGTAGGAGGCTTACCAATATTATATGAGCACTTTCGATCTATTAATTCATTTCACCCTCCCCCAAACCCTATGAATGAAATATTTTTATTCCCATTTCACAGAAGGGATAACAGATACAGAGAGAGTTGTTAGTCTACATATATATTAAGTAGCAGGGCTGGGATTTACATCAAAATAATCTGTCTTCAGAGACCATTGTCATGTACCTTCCTGAAACTAGGGCCAGAAATGAAGGGAAAGGGACAAAGGGTAGGAAGTTTGCCGTGCTGTGAGCTTGCG
>NW_022900926.1:44096702-44107834 GCF_012274545.1 Fukomys damarensis
TTGCCGTGCTGTGAGCTTGCGGCATAAGCCATGCCTTCTGGCCATGGCATTTGTTGTGTTAAGCAATGGCAACACTTACTAATCATGGCCTTTAAAATAAGACCTTGCCTCTGGCAGACTATTGGTTCTTTCAGTTGCTGCACATGTCCTGGCATAGGCTGCAATGTAAGCAGCTCTTGAATTTCTAGAACTCCAGGAAAATCACTAGAAGAGAGATGACTCCTGTTTTAGGTATACGTGTCTGAACAATTTCCTTTTCTTTTGCAGACAAGACTGTTCTCGTGGATACTGATCTTCCATTCCTCAAGGGCCTCTATGTGATGGGGACTCTAGAATTCCCTGTGGACAGGAGCAACGTTTTGAGTGTGGCATGCCTGGTCATTGCAGGAGGGGAGCTGAGAGCGGGTGAGTAAAGGCTCAAGGATTCAAAGCACAATGAGGATGAAGCTCTGTGAGAACGGATTCTGGAGCAGGAAGGGTGGCATCAATCGGTTGCTTAACAGAGGTGGGCAAGGTAAAGGCAAGAAGTGAGTCTGCTAGAGAGCTTTAGATGTGGACAGAGGTGGCTTCTGTTGCTCATTCTCTTATGCCCACCCTCTTGTCATCAATCTGTGCCATGTTTTTTATTATTTTAGGGGTTCTTTCCTCATCCAGGCAGTAAATCAGTTGCCCTGTTAGCTATTTGTATCAGAATTTATGTGGCTCCCTCTTGCAGGAGATATAGGATTGACTTGAGTTCCTCTAATCAACTACCTCAAAATACAATTTCAATCACCTTAGCAACATAGTTTTCTCAAAAGTCAAACCTGAGAGCAAAGCTGTTTTGTTGGGAGCAGACAATTCCAGTGTCATGAGAGTGAAAGGAAAAGAGAGAGAGGGAAAACAGAAGGTGCCCATAGCCTCTCAGGGAAACAGGACTGTTCCGTTGCTTATGCGGGGTGCTGTGAGAGAAGCCTCACAATGTGAGCATATCTTGAGATAATATTGAACAGATGGCGGGGAGAAGGTCAGCACTACATCTGATCCACTGAGACCCTGTCCGTTTTTATTTTTGCACCTCCATGGGAAGCTAGTGGAGGGGCTAGAAAACATAGTGGGTGCTACGAGATTAAGCTTGTCCAACTACGAAGTGAGGTATGTGCCCCAGGCCCCAGATGTTCAAGTTGGGTTGGATCTGGGGTGATGTATTAACCAGATCTGGTATGTTAGCTTACTTGTATCAAACAATGATAACAAACAACAACTGTGGGGAAAAACAAAACCAAACACCTGAGGCATTATAGGTAGACTATGTAGTTGGAACTATTATAGTGTATGAATGCTGGAAAGATATGTACCCTGCTCCCAAAGGAACTACTTTTGAATATAGCAAGGCATTTTGCTTTGCCTGCAAAGAAACGTTTAAAAAAGAATTGTCAGAAACAATAATACCTTATCCCAGAGAAAGAAATCTCTGATGGGAAGGGAATAATTAGACGTCATTATCTGGTTCCATCTACATCTTAGTATCTCTAATGTGAGAGAATCCTATACTTAACTATTTGTATAAAGCTCACAGGATTATAAGAAGATTCCTGAAAAATTATAGTCAACCTCCTCTTGAATACTTGCAGAAATAGCAAAATTAAACCTTTTGAGGCAAACAGCTTCCATTGATTAAAATCTCATCAGAATTATCCTTTTATTAAGCAAATCTCCCTCTAATTTCTGTAGGTTAAGGTTCTTTTTGAGCCTTTCAAAATAAACAAAAAGCCCTCTCCTCCACAGCTGTGCAGCCATACTATCTTGAATGTTCTCTCTTTTAGGTTTTGTGTCATAATTCTTACTAAACAATAGTTATTTATTGCTTTTTTAAACTTTATGTTTCCAGTGTATTATATGCAACTGGAATTTTTAGAAAGTCATGAAGAAAAAATGATCATTCATATTCCTAAATACATACCCACAGTTAATATTCTGTTGTTTTATTTAAAAATCATTTTTCCTATATATACATAAGTACACATCATACACATACACACTTTAAAACATGGAGTGCATAATTTGATAATCTTTGGATGGTATATATTTGGATGGTAAGAATCTCTCAAACTCTTTAAAGAAACAATTTAAAAATTTTTGATGTTTGACAATATTTATGTGATTATGTACCTATACACAGATATATATACTGATTCATTTAACCATTTCTCTACTGTTAAACATTTATATCATTTCAGATTTCATCTGTGTGATACACTCACCAACGAACATCCTAGAAATTGTCACTGTTCATATTTCATGGCCTTGTGATAGACTTTTATAAGTGGAACTAATGGGCCTAGTGGTGACAGCATGCTTTTCAGGTCCTTCATACTTACTGGCAAATTGCTTCCCAGAAAGAGTGCAAATTTTCACATTCTACATATTTCTCAGAGTTATGAGAGCCTTCCATTCTTCCTAGCTTGCCAGTATACACAGCTTTATTTTCATCCCTCTGAATATAAAAAGCCAAGGTGAAAAATGTATTGTCAAGTGAGACCACACCTATTCTGAACAGTGAGCAGGGCCTAGTGACCACCAGCACAGTCTGTAAGGCAGATCACTTGGGGCCAAATTCACACTGAGCGCCCACTTTCTCTTTGACCTCAAATAAGTCAACCTCTGGGTGCCTCCATTTCTTTTTCTGTAGTACATGCAAGATAGAACTCACCTCAGAGGGATATTAAAATCATTAAATGCAACAGCTCATGTTAAGTGCTTGGCATATGGCAGATATATGATAAATATTAGTTTATTAGCCAGAAAACACATGTAAGATAGATGCCATACAAATTAGGCAATTTGAGGAGATCTGAGTAAAAGGACTATTTACAAAATACCTAAAGGATTGGGGCATACCTGAGGCTAGTAATAAGACTATCCCTACCACCCTTTGCTTTAAAGGAAAGAGAACAAAGAAGTTGCTATTGAAGTACAGAGATGGGGAAGAAGGTGAAGGATGCAGATTATGGGTAGACAGTGTTATGGCCTTTGGCATGGCTAGCACTTAGTCATCCATGGAAGGACCTATGGGATAAGTACTCTGGCCTCCCTCCTGTATCCTGCTACCACGCCAAACCTGACTGGATGTCAGAGTTAGAGAGCACCCCACCCTGTAGTGTATGTGGACTAAAGAACCATGGGGCAACAGACTGCGGAAAGGAAGGTGTCAGCAGGACCTCCCTAGCACATTGTAGGTCCCAGATACCTACACAGGTACAATTCTTCTATTAATATAGCCAGAGATTCAGTTGACTTTTTCCAGTCATGTCATGCTGTTAGTCCTGCCGAATACACTGCCAATTCTAATTCCTAAACTTTTTATGTGGTGCTTCCAATTCATATCTCATTTAACACTTGTGTACAGTTTACTTTATTTCCTCTTGGGCTTCAGGTGAACTTAATGTAATAGCTTTTGTTTGTTTTATCATGTGATTATTTCAGTCTGTCTGTGTACACTGGGGAAATACTTTTAGATTTTAACCTTTTCCTCCCAAATCAATACTCTTTGCCCATTTATTTAATATTCATAAGAATATTATGGTTCACTTATAGAAATATTTAATTAAACTGGGCCCTGTTTGTTAAGAGAAAACTTATTTCAGGTTGGCATCTTTTATTGCTGAGTTGGATCTTTTAGAAAAGTTATATTTAGTTTTCTGGGATCACTTATTATTGCAATATTTAACTTATATCCTAAAAGTTTGGATCTTTGAAGGGAAGTGAGATGGTGCAGTGCCACTTTTCCAGTTTTTTTTATGCATTTCAAACCTTATTTTTAAATTTCTCTATTTCCAACTATATTTTTACCCATCACTAGATAATGGTAGATTCTTTTTTTTGTGTTGTACCCATGGTTTCCAAGCCTAGAGCTTGCTTATTGGAACCCATATGCCCAATCCTATGTGAATTATGCCTGAAGGAAGGCTTTCAACCCATCTGTCCAATTTTACCACACCCTAAAGAAATCCCAACATGAAATAGATAATGTGACTAGTTAGTAAACAAACCTAATGGATGTGGACGTTGGCATGGAGTGCTGCCAGAGTATGTCTGCTATCTGATGCCATTTGATCCAAATCCCAAAAGTATGGAATTTCATTTCTAGGTGCTCCTGCTTTTGAGGCAACTGGTGCTGGACAAAGGTATAATTTAACTTTTAGTAGAGTAGAATCATAGGATGCTAGAATTAGAAGGAAATTCAAGATCAAAGCTTTTCTTAAAGGGCTACAGTTGAATCATAAAAGCCAAAATCAGCTTCATTCTTTGTTTAGTGCTTGTCTCATTAGTCTGATAGGATACAGAGATAAGCATAAAGCATCTCACCCGTGTGCCTGTCTTTCATTCATTGTGTTTACTCAGTGGCTAGACTGTGCCAAGTATCATGGAGATACAGAGAGTGCAAAAACATCAGTTGGGAACCCTAGCTTTCCAGAGACATCAGTAAAAGAGTTGAGACATAAAGGTAAAAAAAGCAATTAGATGGGTCATGTCTTTTAACCAGGAGATGATTTAAAGAGGAAGGAAGATATCTGAAATGGCACGTACTTGCGGATTAGCATTATACCTTTCAGGAACTTTTAAATATACCACATATTTGCACTGGATGGTGGTAGTAGATGAATTTCTTTGCCTTACAGACTCTGCTCTTTAAGGGAGAGTGTAGATACTGGACAGCTTTCAGCAAGGACGTGACATGCTTAGGATGGGAAAGACCACTTTTGTGAAGAGTGTATTAGAAGGGGCACGGTGAAAATGAGAAAGCTACTGAAGTATTTCAGGCAAGAAATTAAAACTGATTGAACTAAGACAATAGAATTAACAAGGAAAGAATGAATTAGAAAGATACTTATATTTAAAAATAAGTAGAATACAGTAGCCACTTTGATATGAGGCAAAGAGTAGTTCAGGATTCATCTTAGGTTTCAGGTTGGAAGGCCTTTGTCAGGAGGGGTAACCTCTGACCACTCATTAGTTTAGTGACCCTGGGTAAGTATCAGGAATGAGGTGTCTCAGTTCCCTTATCTGTAAGATGGAAATAGCAGTTATGGTTATTTCATAGAGTTTTATGAAAATCCAATGAGAGCATATTTATTAAAGTGTTTAAACAATTTTGGTCACATAGCCTCATACAGTGCATAGCCTCATACATTACATAGCCTCATACAACTCAAGTTTACTTTTCAGTGGAATCTTTACATGATTACACATAAAGAGCAAATAAATTTATAAAAAAGAAATCCAAAAGAGATCTTAACTAAAGAGGTAGGTATATGTTTGGGGGTCATTAGCCTGAAATTGAGATCAAAAGTGTAAATAAAATTAACCAAATAAGTGCTTGGAGAGAGAAGGAAAATGATCAAAGCTGAAATTTTGAGGAGCATCAGCCTTTTAAAGGTGGGAGAGGTGGAGCTCAGGAAGGAGAATAAAAGCAAAACTACTCTATAGACAGAAGGAAAATTAAGTGATAAGAAAATAATATCTTAAAGCAAAGGAAAATATTCATAAGAAAAGGTAATGGCTAGTTGTATGAAGTATGGTGTAGAGGACAAAGAAAATGTCTGTCTTATTGTGATTCTTTGTTTATAATGGCTAATACAGTCTTGATTAAAATGTCACTTTGCATGTAGAACAAAGAAAAATGCAACACATTAACTTTTAATAAAGTCAATGCTATCTATATGTTCTTTAACAACTTCTTTTTTGGATTTAACACTTAACATTCTTTGCATTTTAACATACTCTTAGGCGTCATTGAAGATATTTAATATTCCGGATAAGAACTAACAGTTATCTATATTAAAAAGCAATGCCATCAATAGAATTGTTTTTGTGAAAAAATTTTAGACTAAAAATGGAGAATATAAACATATATTAAGGAAAAAATATTCCTCTGGAAAGGTGATTTTCCATTTCCATCTGTAGGATTGTCCCTTCCTTTCTTCCCTCCTCCTCCCTTTGTCTTTTATTGATCAATTTAGGTCAATTTAGTTCCAAGCATTAGAATATTCATGACTGAGTGTGACAGGTAAAATTCTTGCTTATATTCTTTTGTCGGGGAAACCGACAGTTTCATAGTAATATAAGTGGAATGGATAAGGGTAGATGACATTACATGTTCAAAAAAATTAAAAAATAAAAAACAAGCAAAGGAATGATTCCAAGAGAAGTCCATATTTTGGCTACGATAAATTAGATAGTTTGTAATCATTTTTCTAAAGAGTCAATGTGGCCTTAGACCACACAAAGACAGAAAGGAATTATACCTGCAAAGACTTGGGCAAGAGAGTTTCAGACAGGAAGAAAAGTTAGTGTAGAAGTCTAGATGCAGGAAGGCGCTTTACACAGTGGTGAGGAACAAAGGCAGCTACTGGATCTGGAGAATAGTTATGAATGGTAGGAAATTTATTGTGCACGTCATGAGCTTTATTATTTAGGTTGGATTTTAAAATATTCAGTACTGTATTTCCTTCCAAAGCATTAAAGAAAAAATGATATAAATTGTGTTAAAATAGCTACATTTTAATAGTCTTATGAGAACGCCTTTAAAAATAGAGAAATTAGCTCAGGATCTTCATGAATATGGAAATTCTAGAGACCTGGATTATTAATCTAGTCTAGCAAGTCATTTATCACTTCTGGAAAATTTCCCACTAGGATTTTCATAAATGTGATGTTGAAACTTACGTCATTAGGTGAATTCAGGTAACTGAGATCTAGAGAGATTATTTATTTGTTCAAAAGCCAAGACCTATGTTAGAGATTATTTTAGCTACCTCTGATGCTCCTCCTTCAAACCTTTCCCCAAGGACCACTTTTACTCTGAAGCCTTTCCTGTCTCGGTTCAACAATTTCATTATATCTTTTTTCTGGTCCATTCTCATTGATGTTGTCATTATGCATCCATTGTAGGTCTGTTCTCCTGAATGTCTTCTCCATTACATGTTACACTTTGTGTAATCTCAGTACCTACTATGTAGCAGGTTTCTGGTAATGTGACATACACAGGCGCATGCACGTGTGTGTGTGTGTGTGTGTGTGTGTGTGTATCTAGTATATACATACACAAATGGACAGATCTGGGTCTGTTTTTCAGCTCAATGCCTTTCTCTTGTAACATACTTAAATTACTATATTTGCCATTTGAAAGAAAGGAATTGTAGTATTAATGCTTAAATGATTACAATATGTTTATCCTCTTATATGAAAGGAACAAAGCAAGTATAATTGCACATTTAAAAAGTTGGTAATTTTCTTTACATGCAAATTCAAATTTTAAAGTTTGTGTAGGACTGGCAAAAAACCCTCAACTCAAAGGTTGATCAATAAACATTGAATTGTTGATTATCTCCAAAAATTTTTTTTTGCTCCATGAATTGCTGTCTAAACCTATCCTCTTCATTTCTGACTCCTCTTAGATGAATTGTTCCTATGCTTCAACATATACTCTGTTATTATGCATATCAGTGATATTAGCATTTATTGGCCCAAATGTTCAGATCACTGGAGACTTCTAACCTTGTAGTGTTAAAACTGTGTATGAGATATTTTCTTGTATAATTTGTAAGATTTCAGAGACAGAAAACCAGTAATAAAATTTTGTGTAATGTGATATGACAGTACTAATACAAAATAAATATAAATATAAATGTTCTAATATTTCTACAAGTAACAATATTATATATATTTATATATTTATTTTATTCAAATAAATTTGTATGATATATATGCTGATGGGTATTTAAAATTTAATAGAACCTTCCTTAATCCCTAAGTCAGCAAGGTATATTCTCCCCATAGCTATAACTAGGAACACTGCAGTTCATTGTATCTTTGGCTTGTCAAGAGTACGTCATGTGATAAACTGCCTAGTTGTCCAGTAATTATGCTAAGAACTTTGGCTTTTGTCCTAAAACTTGTCACATTTTGTTTTTCAGGGCCAGTGATGGTTATTTGTCAGCCTTGTCTTGCCTTTTTAGCCAGAAGCCTAAGGTTATCATTAGCACATACCTTTGATTATCAGGAAATGAAGTGCTAGGTATATGGAAGTTTCTTTCATTGCTTCCATGACTGGGACTTTCTCAATCCAAAAGATGAAAAATCCATACTCAGGTTATTGCCTCCAAACTGACAGTTTTGTAAGACTCATTGGATGATTAAGTAATAAGAAGGAGACAAACCTGAGAAAAGTATAGATTAAAACATATCCTCAAGCCAAAAGCCACAATACTGTGGAGTAGTCAGAATGTTGCGTTATGTTTGTTTAAAAATAATATATTAGGTTAAAGAAATTTATATAAATGCCCACTTTCAAGTTTAACTAATTAGAAAATAATACAAATATCCACACATTTAATGTGTAAATATAAGTGTTACACAGCTGTCTACAAATAAATGGTTTGTAAATCAGTTAATGTGGATCAGAAGTAAACATCTAATTTTATTTACACTGTCTGGCTGATATAGTAAAAAAGTGACCACAGAATAATGTAACTTTAAAATATTTAATATATTTAATATGTTTAAAGCTACAGAAAGCATGAATTTTCATTTCTGTGCTTACAGAGTCCCTAATGAAGCTGATAGACTATTGTTAAATGTTTCAAAATAAGATTAAAAATAAAAAAGATCTGTTTATTTTCAAAGGATATCATTTGCTTACAAATATCACATTAACCTTAAAATTTTAAAGCAAAATACCAATATAAATAATCTTCTGACTTGTTTGAAGTAATCATCAATAATACTTTTCAAATGAGTGTTTCCTAAACTCTACTTTGAACTTGTAAAGCTCTGTAACAGTGAACCAAACATTATCGAAGATTTATCAATTTTTATTTAATCATCAACATAATCATATAATAAATTAATTTGTTGAAAACAATGATTTAAAAATTGGGGGAATGAATGAATGAATGAATGAATTGCTTTTTCGAGTTAGAGAACATTTAGTGATTCAGTCCGAGAGGAATTTTCTTTGCCTTCCCTGCAGTCCTTGGGCTGAACATTCATATGTTATCATTTTACATTTTTAACTTTGAAAGTTTAGTTTCTAGCCTTTTAGAAGTTGGTCATTACTTGCAAGGAAGAGCTTGGCTTATTTTAAAAAATTTCTAAATATAAAGGTTAGTTTTGAAATACATTTATACCTCCATTATCACTATTACTAGTTTTTACTACCATTATTGTAAAACAAACAATTTTAAAAGTGTGTTTTATATGCAGACTACTAACATATACCAAATTATTTAAAGCCTCACAAAAAATGTATGGTATCATTGTACCAATTTTACCATTGGGGAGAAAATTGGGACTTACAGAAATGAAGTAATTTGCTCAACCTTTTCTATGAAGATTTACAGATTTTGAAAGTAGGGGATAAATAACATATTTTCATATTTATTTTAATTTCCACTAATTGATTATAAATTGAGACAGGTATTGATGACTGAAATTTGAAAGCCTAAATACAATCAATCCACAGAGGGCAGGGAGGCAAAATTACTTGATAGTGACTATACATTTTTATAACCAGATTTTTCAGAAAAATTTAAAAAATTGTACATATTTATGGGGTACCATGTGATGTTTTCTTTCATACATGAATGTATTTTGTGGTGTTCATATGTGGGTAAACACATTTATCTTCTCAAACATTTCTCATTTCCTGCACTACAATGATAATTCTTCATGTGTTTTCTGATGGAGTTGATTCTGTTAGAGAGGCGTGCGTTAGGGATAAGTGGGTCAACTATGCCCTGGGAATACAAAGCTGATTCAGAATAAATCACCTCATAATTTGGTAGGTGTAGCACTACCTACTCTAGCTAGAATCTGACAGCAAGAATGTTCTGGAAGCTCTGCCCTGGAGAAAATAGTTACATATAGTAGGACCTGAGAATAACAGTTCTGGCCTAAGCACAAGCTCAGTTTCCAAAGTCATCACTACATAATATAATCTACTTCTAAGGACACATATAAAATGAGGCATAGTGATTTGGAGTTAATCATTCAACCTATCTGTCTTGTGCATTCACTGTATTTGTTAAATGTCAAAATTAATTCAGACAGGATTAGAAATTCTTTAAAAAGATACTGTGTTGCTTTAGAAAAATTATTCAGAGGATGTCTACAATTTTTGACAGTTTCTATCTGTATCTATTCTATTGCTATCTTGTGAGATCTAATTATTATTTTAATTTTAATTTCTGTTATTTTTAATGTGAATGTGCACTTATAGTCATACATGTATTTTTAAGATGATCTTGTGAAGTAGCTGTTTTTTACTCTTTTAATGAATGGTTACTTGTTTTATATTGATTTATTGAAGTCCTTATATATTTTCAGATATACTTTTTGCTGATTATTATGTATTGCCATTATCTTTCTCCACTCTGTAGCCTGTTTTCTTACTGTCTTTATGGTATCTTTGCATAACTGGAAAATATTAATTTTAACATAGCCACTTTATAAACTTTCCATTATGAATTATACATATTAATGGAACTAGGTCCAAAAAGCATATGCTATATAATTCCAATCCTTTTAAATTTATTAATCTTGGTTTATGGTCATTGGTCATTATACAATCAGTTTTTACAAGTTTAGTGCTTGAAAAAATGTTCATTCTTTGTAACAGAATCTAGTTTTCCATCGCTATTATGCCGTTTGTTAATTGTATTATTCAAAACTGCTTTATCTTTAGTACTTTGTTATTTTATGAGAGTTTGTTAACTTTACCACTTTTATTATACTATATCTATATCTTTTGTAGTTTTCTTAATTTTTGCTTCATACATTGTGAAGCCATGATGCTAGGTGCATAATACTGAAAATTGTTATAACTTACAGATAAGCTAATATTTTATTACTATAGGGTGTTTCTATATTTCCTTTTTTTTGTTGTTTTTTTTTGAGACAGGGTCTCACTATGTAGTTGAGACTAACCTGGAACTCACTATGTAGCGCAGTCTTGTCTCGAACTCACAGTGATCCTCCTGCCTCAGCCTCCTGTGTGCTGGGATTACAGGCGTGTGCCACCACACCTGGTTTCTATATTTCTAATTGTACAAGAGTTAGTTAAAATTAACTAGTGTACCATTTACTGGCAC
>NW_022900926.1:44107965-44115519 GCF_012274545.1 Fukomys damarensis
ATATATATATACTAAAGTTTAAAAAATACTGGGGTACAGTATGGCATGCTGTGGTAGCTGAAGAGGAAAGATTTAGTTGACAAGAAAAGATCTGAAAAGGGGTAACATTTGAGCTCGTTTTGACAATTAATTTAAGCTGTGAAAGCAAGGGGGGGTAGTAGTGGTATTCTGGGCGGAAACTTGTGGGACTATGTGACTCAGCCTCTGAGCATATTAGAAAGACTGGGGAGACAGGCAGGAGTTCCATAGGAATGAAGATGCTTCTAGTTTGCCATTTTAAAGAATGTTGAAATGTTAGCTCTTATAAATAAAGACTACAGCAAAGAGCTTTGGGCATTACTCTTTTGTCCATATTCCATACTAACTCTTTGCAACAAATACCTTGAAGCAGAATTACTGCAACAGGGCACCTGCATTTTTATGCCCCAAATTGGCATCTAATTCAAGATGACAGCAGGCTTTTAAACATTAGTTAGAATGGATCCAAGAGTTGACAGAAGATTAAGAGTCAGGAAGCATGAAAATGAAGAGGTATGAAAAAGACCAAGGGCTCTCATATGGGTGAGAGGGTTGAGAGACTGGTCAGTAACCTGTAGGATCTGACTGAGATCAGGATGTGGGGAATCAGGTGGGTGGAATGGGCTCAAGTATAAAGCAGGCTTATACTTGATTCCATCAAAGGTTTAATTAATAAAATAGCAAAAGTTCCTTTTCCCTTTGTCTTACCTTTGAAGTCTCAACAATCCATTTGTACCGTATATCCCAGGTCATTATAATGATTATCTTTCCTAGGCTGAGCTTATTTTCTTTTCCATCTCCCTAGGTGATTTTAGCATCTGGAATGTATTCTGCTTTCCCTCCATTATCCAGCATCATGCTAAGTAGTATTGACTTTGTTTTACTTTTCTCCTATCCCTGTATCCATGTGGCCTAGAATGGTACTTATTAAATTCAAGGCCCAAATTCACCACTTAATAGCTGTGTAATTCCTGACAAGTTACTTAACCTCTTTTTGCCTCAGTTTCCTCATGAGAACCTGTGCAGTAGTCATCAAAGGCCCGTGAGAACTGAGTGAAATTATGCCTGTGAAAACATCTGGAATGTCTTTGAAGCAAAATGACAATTATTTCCCTTGGCATTATGAGTATACACATTCCTTTTTAGGTGCTTCTTGCTATAGTGTGGATCGGCTTTACATAGGCAAACCAAGGACAAACTGCCTTAGCCTGAGCATCTTCTCTGGAGAGGTGGCTGTTTTCGCATAGGGATAAAGATAAAGCTTTCCACCCACTAGCCTTTCTAAATACAAGAAGCACTGCCTTTTTGTGTTAGAACTGAAATGTATTTCTTCTTTTTCTTTTGCCTTTTTACCTAGTTCTTATTCTCTTCTCTTCCCTTCCCCCAAGTTAACAAAAAAGATCTCAGACTCTGGTCACTTCAGATACCCAAATCATGGCAGGCTGACTAATTTTGCCCAGACTTTCTGGGAGAGCTCCACATGTGCTGCAGTTTTGGGTTGCATAATTGATTTAATCTCTGATGTTAGAGAAATGCTGAACTCTTTTTGTAGGACTCTGCATACATTTCTCTAGGGCAAAAACTGTCCTACTTTTTTCACTCTGGTATCTGTTTAGTACTAGGCCATTTTTCCTCAAGACTTTCAACTACCCTCCGTGAAATAAATGAAATCACAGTTGGAAAACAGCTTACTGGGACAGACTTATAACCGCAAGATAAGAGCTGCACCATACACATTTGCTTAACATTCTCCTCCTCCCCCACTTCCATTCTTCTTGCCCTATAGCATCTTTGTTGGGCCAAGAGGACACCTTAGTGGCTCAGTTGAGGGCCGTCATTACCAGCAGTATACTTCAGTGTCATATTGGAAACACACAGCCTGTGCGTTCTCATCCATGCTCCCTAGTGGCCTATTATAATTTTAGGTAGATTGCCTTGCCTCTCTGAGTTTTGCTTTCAACAATTCTTTAAAAAATAATGGCTATGATGACTGGACTGTCAAGACAGAATGCAGCAAGCTCAAACTCACCTGGTGTCTTTTGGCTAAGCAGGTATATATGAAATGCCATAGGAGGGAATGAATGGTTTATATTGCCTGGAAAAAAAAAAAAACCACCAACCAAAAGAACAAGTAGATAACTTTAAGCTCATCAGCTATTTCAAACATATTTGGTAACCTCATTTTTGGGTACATTCTCAGGACACTTCTAAACTAGAACAATTTTTGAATCTCAGTAGTTTGTGAAAACAAATATTTGTATTAGACTTGGTTAGACTTCGCTCTAACTCATGCATTCTGTTCAGATCTTCATTCTTCTGTGTATCTTCATTCAGGTACTAGCAGCTTTCACACCAGAGATCATTGTGAGTTTCTGGTAAAACTTACCAAGTCTCTTAAAAGATCAACTGAGAACTGGTATTACAATCACTCCCACCCAAATTTGCTTAGCTGAAATAATTCATGTGATCAGGATAAATGTTAGTAGGCTAGGAAAGCATATGACCTAATGAAGAAAGAACAATGAATATTTGTCTAATAATAATCCAGTCTCCTTTGTAGAAGTTTACTGAATCTCATTTGCCCCCATTCTTATTCCACCTATATGACTATTGTTGGCCCTTCTCCATGTGTTTTACTTGGTAGCATCTGTTTTGCACTCTTGCTTTACTTTCAAATTACTTTGCATGATAATCTTTTCCTTGTAAACAGGTACTGTAGAAAATCCCTTAGAAAAAGGACAAAAGCTTCGGATTCTCCTTAGAGCCTCAGAAGGAATCTTTTGCAATCGTTTCAATGGAATTCATATTGACCCAGGAGCAATTGGTAAGAGTACAAAATACTTTTATTAAAAATCAAATAAGGGTCTTTCTCTGCTTTGGAGATCAAGGTGATGCTTGCTTCCAGGAATGAATTTGGGAATATTGCTTCCCTTTCAATTGCACTGAAAAGTTTAAGTGTGAGTGGCAGTAGTTCCTCTATAAATGTCTTATAGAATTCAGCATTGAAGCCATCAAGTCATTTGAGAAATGCAAATGAAAACAACGCTGAGATTCCACCTCACCCCAGAAAGAATAGCTGCTATCACGAAATCAACCAATAAAAAATGCTGGCAGGGCTTCGGGGAAAGAGGAACCGTGTTCCACTGCTGGTGGGAGTGCAGACTGGGGCAAACACTGTGGAAATCAATATGGAGATACCTCAAAGAACTAGGATTGGAGGGCCCATTTGACCCAGCTACTCTCTTGCTGGGTGTCTTTCCCAAAGAATTAAAAGAATCATACCACAGTGATATAAGTGCACCCATGTTCATAGCATCATAATTTGTAACAGCTAAAACTTGGAAGCATCCCAATCGCCCATCAACTGGAGACTGGATAAAGAAAATGAATACTACTCAGCCATAAAAATGATAAATTAGAGACATTTATAGCCAAATGGATGCACATTGATACAAGTAGGAAACATGTAAATATAAAATAGTTTCTCTAGTGTGAGAAACTGAAAGCATAAATAAGGACTAAAAGGTATAATAGAAAATGTGAAATAGGAAGAAAAGGGACAAAGAGGAAGGGAAAATAGGAGGCATAGTGGAAAGGAAAGAAGGGAATGGAATCAATATGAGAAAATGAAAAATAATAGCAATAAAGTCATTGTAGATTGGGTGGGAGAGAGGGGTTGAAGGGAGGGCAGGGGACTGGGGAAAATAAGAACCAAGACTGATTATGTAAAGGTACAAATTTCTAACAATGAATGCCATTATATTTATTCCTTAGATGTACCAATAAAATTAATAAAAATTTAAAAAATAAAATAAAGTAGAGAGAGAGAGAGAGAGATCATTCATAAGACACATATCCAATTCCAGGCACTCCTCTAAATAACGTATTTATTCTTTCACTTGTTCTCTTGTGGTGCAGCACTGTCCAATTTTTAAAATGTCATAACTAAAACTCAGATATGATAACCAGTAGGCGGAAAGCCATATAGGTTGGAAGTGGAAAAACATATTTATATCCAGATGTGGCAAACACTGAAGTCTAGACTAAGGATGTATATTATCAACTATAAATATCATGTGATTATTGAGACATTTAATACTGATAGATCTCTAGGTCTTTAGAATTCATTTAGTGTTGAGAGTTTTTCCATTCCATATTACATTTTATTTTTAGAACTGGCCTACAGAAGAGCACAAAAATTAATATTAGCCTTGGATAGCCATGATGTAAGAGCTCCAAAACTACTCAGTTTCAAGAGATAAGAGAATGTTCATCAGATTTTAAGTGCTGTCTCACTGGCTTTGTGTAGGCATTGCTAATTTTATAAGGGAGGTGGGATAACTCTTCATGTGAAAAAACTCCCTTTTCTGTGGAGATACACATCTGCAATCTCAACATTCAGGGTGTGGAGGCAGGAGAACAGTGAGTTCAAGGCTAACCTGGCCTACACAGTGAGTCCAAAGCCATTGTGGACTATACAGAAAGACTGTGCCTCAGGAAAACAAAAAGTTCAGTTTTCAAAACTGGGTTTTTTGGCCAGGGATTTAGCTCAGTGGTACTGTGCCTGCCTCGCAAATGCAAAGTATTGAGTTCCATCCCGGTACAAAATAAAACAAAAAAAAACAAAACAATACAAAGCACCAAAACTGGATTCTAAGTTTTCTCTTTCCCTCACTTACAGAATTTTTAAATGAGCCATTCCACTGTACTTTCTTATATTTTTAAATACTATATTGTCATATGTCTTACTGTCACCATGCAGGATATTGATTTTAAATGGTTTTCCTTTAGATGCAATGTTGTGTAGGCTATTTTCAAGTGAGTCACTTTTTTTGTAGCACAAGAGAAAAGACAATTCTATAAGAGTTTTCTGAGCATTGTGAAACATACATATTAGGACAGTATGATATTTGCTAACTTAGTTCCCAAACATCTATTGCCTTACTTTGAAAGTGCTTTACAGTTTCCAAAGAGGCTTCCATATTGTATTTATTTTATCTTTTCAATAAGAGAACATCAAACAATTTTTGTTTTATTCTCAATTGATAAACTAAAAGGATTATAATAAGAGCATTTGATTTCTCTCTTTTATGGAGTAACCATATTGGATCCAACTTTCAGTTTGGAGTGAGCATGGGTGCATGTCCTAATGTCTGACTCCAACCTCATAGTTAAACTAATGTTTTGAAATTTTCTCTGACACTAAATTTAAAT
The DNA here is from genome assembly GCF_012274545.1 of Fukomys damarensis. Taxonomy (NCBI): domain Eukaryota; kingdom Metazoa; phylum Chordata; class Mammalia; order Rodentia; family Bathyergidae; genus Fukomys; species Fukomys damarensis. The sequence goes on from NW_022900926.1 coordinate 44,113,198, forward strand.
AAATAATGAAATATTTGCTTAACTGCATGATAAAGTTTTTATGGTATCCTAATTAAAAAACAAATTTTATTTCTTTTTTTTTTCTCATTGAGTTTATTGGTTTGGTACATTTTAGGTATACATTACAGTTGCATTCAATATTGGGATCTTGTGCCTTTACATGACAGGTCTTGGTTCTCATTTTTTCTCCTTGTCCCTTCCCTCCCTTCACCCCCTCCTCCCCTCCCCATTTACAAACATTTTATTTCCATTTTTCATTTTCTTCTATTTTTTTCCTTTCCCTTATTACCTTTCTCCCATCCTTCCCACTTTCACCCATAAAGAATGAGAAATTAAATTCATTCATAGGAAAATGGATACATATTGAGGATATACTCCTAAGTGAAATAAATAAGTCATACATGTATAAATACCAAATAGTTTCTGTGGTGTGAATAAGCTATAATAGTCCATAAGATCCTAATGAGATAATAGACAATGTGAAATAGGAAGAAAAGGGCTAAACATGTAGACAAATTTTAATTCTTTTCAATCCTTTATAATTTCATTGAAACAACTAAGAAATGCATCATTTTATAGTAAACTTTTGACGTTTGGAAATGACCGAGTAATTTTTTTTTGTCAATTGAATTTTCTGGATAATTCAAATTTAAAGACATGAACTGATTTTTGTTATAAATATTATTGTTGAAAATCTTTGTAAATTATTTCGGGGTCTTTCTTTGACCAGTTTATTTTACTTATGATGAGAAAAGATTTTTTTATGATATGATAGATTGTGAAATATATTCTTAAAATGACGTGAAAGATTGCCTCTGAAGCTTACTTCTTTTATTCATATAAATTTCTGAATATTGTGAAATTTTTACATTTTTGAATTACTGATTTATCACAAAATAGGATGCACTAACCCAGGAATATGCAAACAATCCATTTGAATGCAGGAGGAAAATACTGAAACTTTTAGTTTAATATATGTGTTATAAATTTTATATTTTATTACAAAAATTTATCTAAAATAACAAATATTACTTAATATGATCTAAATAAATGCACATATATTGAAAGTACATAATTACAATTATCTTAGTGCTGATTGGGTTCATGAAGACAGCACTTCTAGATTACTATAATATCAGAAATTATTCTTAATATGTTTGAAAATAGAAATAAAACATGCAAGAAAAAAGATCTAATGGAATAAAACTGGGCTGTGTCAAGCACGTTCCTGGTATGACTTTAAATTGTGAGTCTAAAATAGATTTTATTGTGAAACAAAGGCCTTAAAGTTTTCTTCCTTAATATCTACGGAAAGATAAAATATTAAATTTCACTAATGAAAATAAAGCTAATTGAACCAAAAACCTATTTTCAGGAAGTAGGGCTCACCGTCCTTCTTTGAGAATCAAAAGCAGTTAATATTCAATAGGATTGTAAATAGTTTTAAGTCACTTAATGCTGGAAAGGAATGCCCCCTTGAATTTAAGTAATCATTAGAGTGATATGCTTCCTGGTTGTTAGATTATTAAGATGTGGTGTGGTATTCATTTCTGTGTAGGTTTGGAGAGAATACATATCATAACCACGTGCGATATATTTAATCTACTGGAATATAGAGCAATTAGATATTCTTTTTTTCTCATAAAATGGACATATTTATATACAGATTCTATATTACATATTTTGCACAACCACTTCCAAAATGAGTTTTATTTACATGGCCATAATGATTTTGAAAGATTTTCCTATCTGTCTGTTGCTTGTGTTATTTTCAGGAGTTTATGGGAAATTTCAGCTTCACAGTGCTTATCCTGAGAAATCCTGGACACGTCTTGGTGCTGATATTTCCCCAGGAAATGAGAGGTAAGGAATTAATAGTGTAGGTACTTTATTTTTTGGTTTAGTTTGTTTTTGGTTGAGGTTAGCTATCATATGAAATTTAACTTTAAACATTTTAATTCAAGGTTGAGTAAGTAAACAAAACAAAACAAAACAAACAAACAAACAAAAACAATGGGATACCAGGGATTTAAACATTCTTTTTTTCCCCCTTATCTCATATTGAATCCTTTGTTTTCTTTCCTTTCCCCTATGCCTCCCACATCCCCTTCCCCTTTGAACCTTTTCTTCCTATTTCATATTATATGTTATACATTTTGATCCTTATTTACACTTTCAGTTTCTCCCACCAGAGAAACTATTTGGTATTTACACATGTATGTCCTTTTATTTCTCTTAAGAGTATGGCCTCTATGTGAATCCATTTAGCTATAAATGTTTCTAGTTTCTCATTCTCATGACTGAGTTGTACTCCATATATAT
>NW_022900926.1:44115552-44142694 GCF_012274545.1 Fukomys damarensis
AGTCTCCGGTTGATGGGCAATTGGGATGTTTCCAAGTTTTAGTTATTACAGACTGAGCTACTGTGAATATGGGTACACATATATCGCTGTGGTAGGACTCTTTTAATTATTTTGGGAAGATACCCAGTGGGGGAATAGCTGTGTCAAATGAGACCTCTAATCTCCACACTGATTTTCACAGGGGTTGCACCAGTCTACAGGCCCACCAACAGTGGGGAAGGGTTCCTTTTTGCCCACAACACTGCCAACATTTGTTACTAGTTGATTTCTTGATAGCAGAACTCTTTCTGGTGAGATAGACATTATTTATAACATAATAGAATAAAACATTCAAAAGGTGGGGTAGAACATCAAATATTCCATGAATAAACTTTATATAATATGCATTTATTGTTTTTAATAAGATCTAAAAAATGTCAATGCCATGAGATAATATGAGTTAGCTAAGTATGAGTTAGTTATGATAATAAGTAAGATAATGAGTATGAGTTCCGACTTGAAAAGGTAGCATTGTTAAGATATAAAGAGAAATAAAGTAAGAGTGAGGTGAAATATGTGATGTACATTATGGAGTTTAAAATACATCATAAAGAACAGAATCACAACAGTCTCAGACTGAATAAGTAGCTAAAGAACAAACTCCCAGAAGTCTCCCAGGGCTCAGAAGTTAAGATTGAGAGATGATGATACAGATAAACCTCTCCAGTTAGAAATCAGAAACAAAAAGCTACTTATAGGTAACTGTTCTTTTGAATAACAGGCAATGGTAGTTACACTAAGGGAAATGGTGAAAACTCTGAAATATAAACAGCAAACTTGGGAAAGTTATATTTAATTTAAACATTCAAATAATGATTACAGTGTTACATTATCCTTATAGTGCAAGAAAAAACATTGAAGGAAGATAAAAGAAAAACAGAGATGGACATAAAGCTTTCTAGCCTTAAAATTCTCATCTGTACTAATAATAGATAATAATAAAACATCATAAATATGCAGGGAAGAAAAGATAATAACCATAGAATTGGACACCTTGCTAAGTTGCCATTCACATGTGAAATCAAACCAGAGCTCTTTTGCTTTGGAAGAACTGACAAAATGCAAAAAAGAAAAGTTAAGATAAAGAGATTAAACAAATTTTAAAATTCAAGAACAATATAAATATTGATGGTATAAAGAATGAGAAATTTAGAGATACTTATAACTAAACGGATGCACATTGAGGTGATACTCTTAAGTGAAATAAATAGGACACAAATGTATAAATATTGAATAGTTTCTTTAGTGTGAGTAACTGAAAGTATAAATAAGGGTTAAAAGGTATATAGACAATGTGAAATAGGAAGAAAAGGTGCAACAAGAAGGGGAAGTGGGAAGGGTAGCAGAAAAGAATGAAGGGAATGGAATTAATATGAGAAAATGAAAAAAATGGAAACAAAGTCTTTGTAGATAGGGAGGGTTAGGGGCATTGAAGGGAGGGCAGGGGAATGGGGAGAAATAAGAACCAAGATGGATTACGTAAAGGTGCAAATGTCCAATGGTGAATTTCATTTTATTGTGTACTTTAAATGTAACAAGAAAATTAATTTTAAAAAAGAAAAGATATTGATGGTAAGCATTAAGATAATTTAAACAATGCTATAAATATGACACAATAAAATCCTTAAACAACACAAATTCTAATAATTTTTTAATAAAGGTGCAATATAGTATAAAATTTGAAAAATTAATATAATAGTTCAGTTTCTGTTTATACAAAACATAGACCCTAGTCACAGGTCATGTTGTGTGTGTGTGTGTGTGTGTGTGTGTGTGTTCTCCAGGCGAGTTTGAAACTAGTAGAGTAGGCAGACAATTTGCAAAATGCTGAGCAGGAGCTGATTCTGCAGTATTGAGGCAGAATTTCATCTTCCTCAGGGAAATTTCAGGTTTGCTTCAAGTTCTTCTAGCTGATTGATAAGGCCTACATTATTAAGGGCAAACCCTCTTACTGAAAATCAACTCATTGTGTGAACCACATTTATGAAATACTTCCACAGTAATACTTAGATAAAAGCTTGCTTAAATAATTGGACATTATAGCCTAACAATATCATTAACCATCACATTCAGTGTTCTTTGATAAAAATCTGACTATACCCAAGGGAAGGAAACTGGAGATAGCACATAAAGAGTGACATAGGGAATTAATACAAATTAATTATAATATAAATTTAAAATAGGAAATATACCTTCAGATCATCAGTGGGTTTAGAAAAAAGAAAAAAAAAGACATCACAGGAAAACAGGAAGTGTGAAGAAAATAAAATAAGAGAGCAAAACAACAAAAAGTTTGTAAAAATAAAACAGAAGTAATGAAACTGCCAGTTATAGAAAAAAATTTAAAATTACCCCATAAAGGAAAATTGATATAAAAATTGATATAAAATGTAATATTATTTTTAGCTAGGAGAAAATTAAAACCATTTCTTAAAAATGTAAAGCTAATACTGCATAAATTAAATAATATAAATTTAAGAAAAAAAGGAAAGCGCCTCAAAATTATTAACAAAAAAGACACACACAAAAAAACTATTTAATAGGCCAGGAAGGACAATTAAGAAAAATTATAATATCAGTAAAAGGAAAAATATAGAACACTATTCAGAGGCATAAAAAGAGATGAATAAATAGCAATGCATTATATAAACTGAAAGTTTAGTATTTTAAAGATGTCATAATCAATGCAACTTTAATTACAAGCGAAATATATGCATTAGCATTCAGTCATCAACTCTAAGTTGTTTGGAAAAATAAACACTTGGAGTTAGCCAAAAATTAGCAGTATTTTTTTTTTTAGAAATATAAACTATATCTTTACTGTGAAGAAAGTAATGGAACATTGGCAGAAAAACTGAAAAGAATATCTAGAAATAAATCTAAGTATCTTCTGCTACATTAGAATTTGAATAAATTAACATTTCATTTTAGTTGTAAACATGCTAAAATATTTGGTAAATATTTTGGAAAAATATTAAAATTAGATTTTCATTGTATGCATTATACTAAATCAAACTATAGATTGATTCATTTTAAATGTAAGATGGGTGTTGTGGTTGCCACCTGTAATCCCAACACTCAGGAGGCTGAGGCAGGAGGATTGCCTTGATTTAAAGGCCAGATTGAACTACATAGTCAGACCCTGTCCCCATGCCCTTACCCCCCCAAAATTAAAAAAAAATTCAAATGTAAAAATATCATAAGAGTATTTGAAGAAAGTATAGGTAAATATATAAAAAATTAGGGAAGTCTTCTGATCATAATGAGGAAGACAAAACACCAAGAAATCATAACACTAAGACATGATAGATTGTTCATAAAAAAAAACACAGAAGAAAACAGGTATAGAAGGACCTTATTTCAACCTGATGAAAACCATTCATGATAAAGCTACTGCCAACATCATATTACATGGAAAAAACTGAAAGGATTCCCTCTAAAATTGGGAATGAGACAAGGATGGCTATCATCACCACTCCTGTTTAGCACAGTCCTTGAAACATTAGCCAGAGCAAGTAGGCAAGAGAAAGAAATAAAAGGGATACATATAGGAAAGGGAAAAGTCAAATTATCATTATTCCCATTATACTATACATAGAAGACCTGAAAAAAAATCATCAAAAAACTCTTAGAAATAATAATCAAATTCAGTAATGTAGCAGGATACAAAATTAATAGACTTCTTGTACACTAATAATAAACCCACTGAGAAAGAAATTAGAGAAGAGATATAGTAGCACCAAGACAAGTTAAATACTTAAGAATAAAGGTAAAGGAGTGAAAGATATCTACAGTGGAACCTATAGTACTATCATAGTAGCACCAAGAGAAGTTAAATACTTAAGAATAAAGGTAAAGGAGTGAAAGATATCTACAGTGGAACCTATAGTACTCTGAAAATTGATACTACAGAGGACATCAGAAAATGGAAAGATATCCTCTGTTCCTAGGTAGGCAGAACCAATATAGTAAAACCGTCCATACTTCCAAAATTTATATACAGATTTAACACAATCTCAATAAAAATTTCAGTGACATTCTGCACAGAAGTGGCAAAAACAATCCTCAAATTCATATTGAACCAAAAGAGGCCCAGAGTTGCAAAAACATCCTTGTTAAAAATAGCAAAACGGGAGGAATCACCTGGACCTGAAATTATATTACAAAGCTATTGAGATAAAAACAGCATGGTATTGGCACAGAAATAGATATGAAAACCAACAAAATAGAACAGAGGATACAGAAACAACCCTTAGTACATTCACCTACTCGATCATTGACAAAGTTGCCAAAGACATACAGAAGAGGACAGATAGCCTATTTAATAAATGGTGTTGGGAAAACTGGCAACCACATGCAGAAGATTGAATCTACATCTGTATCTTTCACCATATACTAAACTAAAATAAAAATGGATCAGAAAACTAATGTTAAAACAAATATTTAGTTCTGTTGATGGTTTCTTTTGCAGTGCAGAAGCATTTTAATAAGATGAGATCCCAGTTATTGATATTTTTTGCTAGTTCCCATGCTACTGAAGATTTGTTCATAAAGTTTTCCTATGCCAATGTTTTCAAGAGTTCTGCCTTACTTATCTTCCAGCAAATCTAGTGACTCTTTTAATATTTAGATCTTTAATCCACTTGGATTTTAGTTTAGTGCATGGTGAAAGATAAGGGTCTAGTTTTAATCTTTGGCAAATTGAAATCCAGTTTTACCAACACCATTTATTAAAGAGGCTATCTTGCCTCTAGTGAGGAAGGTTGGGTCTTTTGTCAAAGATGAGGTAGCTGAGTACATCTGGAGTTGTTTCTGTATCTTCCAATCTATTCCACTAATCCTCAGGTCTGTTTCTTTGCCCCTATCATGCTGTTTTAGTATAATTTCAAAGTGGGAATTGTTATACCCGCTGCCATGCCTCTGTTGGCTAGGAAGGCTTTAGCTATTCTAGGTCTCTTCTGGTTTGAAATGAATTTTTGGATTACTTTTTCTAGTTCTGTGAAATATACTGTTGGAATTTCAATCAGCATTGCATTGAATCTGTATAGCAGTTTTGGTAGTACAGCTATTTTCCCTATGTTGATTCTTCCTACCCAGGAGCAGGGGATATCTTTCTATTTTCTTATATCCTCTTCAATCTCTTTTTTCAGAGTGCTGTAGTTTTCAGTGTAGAGTTCTTATGCTTCTTTTGTTAGATTGATTTCTAGATATTTCATTTCTTTTGGATGCTATTGTGAAAGGAACTGTTTCCCTAATTTTTCTCTCAGTGAGCCTGTTATTTGTGTACAAGAAGGCTACTGATTTTTGAGTGTTGACCTTGTATCCAGCAACTCTGCTAAAAGTGTCAATTAAGTCTAGAAGTCTTTTGGTGGAATTTTTTGGGTCTTCAATGTAGAGTATCATATCATCAGCAAATAATGACAGTTTAACTTCTTCCTTTCCTATCTACGTGTGGGAAAAAATTTTTATCAGCTGCTCCCCAGAAAAAGGAATATATAAAGAACTCAAAAAATCAGCCCCCCCAAATATAAAGACCCAATTCAAAAATGGGCATCTGAAATGAACAGACATTTCTCAGACAAAAAAGTAAAAGCAAAGAAGTAAATATATGAAAAAATGTTCCACATCACTGGTCATTTGAGAGATGCATATGAAAACAACACTGAGATTCCACCTCAACCCACAAAGAATGGCTGCTATCAAGAAGTCAACCAATAACAAATGTTGGTGGGGTTGTGGGAAGAAAGGAACCCTCCTCCATTGTTGGTGGAAGTGCAGACTGGTGCAACAACTATGGAAATCAAAGTGGAGATACCTCAAAGAGCTGGGACTAGAGGTTCCATTTGACCCAGCCATCTGTCTACTGGGTATCTTTCCAAAAGATTTAAAAGAATCATATCACAGTGATATATGTGCACCTATGTTTTTAGCGGCACAGTTTGTAATACCTAAAACTTGGGAATAGCCTATTTGCCCATCAGTTGGAGACTGGATGAAGAAGATGTGGTTTTTCTGTAAAATGGAATATTACTTATCCATAAAGAATGAGAAATTAGAGTCATTCATAGGAAAGTGGATACGTTTTGAGGATATACTCCTAAGTGAAATAAAGAAGTCACATGTGTAAATACTGAATAGTTTCTCTGGTGTGAAAAACTGTACTAGTACACAAGATCTTAATGAGATAATTAACAATTTGAAATAGGAAGAAAAGGGCTAAAGGTGTAGGGAAAGTGGAAAGGGTAGGGGAAAGGAAATAAGGGAAAAGAAAAAAAGAGAAAATGAAAAAATGGAAATAAAGTATTTGTAAATAGGGAAGGGAGGGGGTGTAAAGGCAGGGCAGGGATAAGGGGAAATATGAGAACCAAGAACTGTCATGTAAAGGTACAAGATCCCAATGATAAATGTAACTGCACTGTATGCCTAAAATGTACCAATAAACTCAATGAGAAAAAAAAAAAACCAGAAAAAACAAATATTTAATCTGCCAGAAGACAAGATAGGTAAAACTCTTGACCAAATAGACATAGGCAAGCACTTTCTGAACAAATCCCCAGTTGCACAGGAAATAGTTCTGAGCATTACCAAATGAGATCATATTAAATTAAAAGAAACAGCTGAGTGAAAAGACCACCTCCAGATAGGGAAACATTTTTTGCCAGTATCTCTTTGGACAGAGGCCTATGTTAGACCACTGAATATAAAATACCTAATTCAAAAATGGGTAAGTTAAATGAATAGACATTTCACAGAGGAAAAAAAAAGTACAAATAGCCAATTAATACATGCTGAAATGCTCAATATCACTGGCCAATAGAGAAATGTAAATTATAACAACATTAAGATTCCATCTTCCTCCAGAAAGAATGGCCATTATCAAGAAATACTAGAGAGGGCAAAGAGAAAAAGAAACCTTTCTACCTATTGATAGGACTGTGAAACCACTATGGAAATCAATGTGGAGATTCCTCAAAAATTTGAAACTAAAAATTTCACTCCATTAATTTCATTTAATTCTCACCCTAGACATCTTCCAGAAAGATTTAAAGATATCATACCCATCTTTATAGCAGCACAATTCATGATAGCTTAATCTTGGAAACAGCCTGTATGTCCATCAGCAGATGACTGCATAAAGAAAATGTTGTATTTACACACAATGGAATGCTACTCTGGCATAAAGAAAGCTAAATGAGTCATTTCTGGAAAAATGAATGCACCTTGAGACATAATATTAAGTGTGGTAAATCAGGCACACAAACTTCAATATCACACGATTTATCTTACATGAGAAAAACCTGAATAAAGAAAAACAGATAATAGGGAATCCTGAGATAGGTCTTTCTCAAATAGGAAGGGGATCAAATGATGGAGCAAGAGGGGAAGAAAAAGAGATCAACAGGGGTAAAAAAGGAATAAGATGTGTCATGTCCAGGTACCAACTCTACTCAGGGAATTTAAACACATACAATAAATATGTACAAAAAAGAAAAAAAAGGAAGGGTATCAAGAGATATGTGGCGGGGGGGCAAGGGAAGGGGTAAAATCCAAAATTAAAACCTATTATGTATATGTTCCAACTCCCTGCAAGGATTGTAAATATTATATATTATGCGCATGCACTAATAAATAAAAATAAATAATATATCTGACAGTATGAAATGTAGTATTTTTGAACGTTAATTCCAAAATGTAAGAAAAAATAATAAACCAAAAAGAATTTGCACATATCATGGTACAGATGGAGGACTAATATTTTTAATATTCTGAAAACTCAGGAACAAAAAAAGATATGAGCTCACCAGAAATATCTCTAAAGAGTTTCAATATGTGAGTTCCAAAAGAAGATGTACATCTGACTAGTATATAGAAAAAAAATGTTTTTTTGCTAGAATTGAAATAAATGTTATTTAAAATAGAAATGAATACCACTGTAAAACCTAAGGTGGTAAAAATATAGAAGAATTTGAGCTGACAAATGTAAGGAGATAAAGACATTAAGGCTAGAACTAATATTACACAGTATCCTAGTATCTCTGTGTGACTATCTGTGGATAGGAAATATCTAGAAGGATGTACAGCAGGAAGTATCATCTTGGTGAGATACTAGGAAGCTGGTTTAATGTGCTTTTTCTCTATAAAGAATTGTTTATAGAGTTGATGTTACTTTTGTAGTTATTTTAAACAATCAACACAACTTTCATGAATGCATAATCTATGTCAAACACTGAGCTATGATCTCAAGATGCAATACCAAGTAAAAATTGACATGATCCCTTTCCTCAGATATCAATCATAAGCATCAAGTATAAAATTACAAATAAATATATTTGTATATATATGATAAATTCTATGAAGAATTGTTAGATGGATTCTGAAAACATATGCATTTGGTAATTGGGGCCATGAGGGAAGTTAGAGAAAGCTTTGCTAAGGAATGATTTCAGAAGTGGAGACTGAAAGACGAAGGGGTATTAGTGAAGAAAAGTTGGGTGTGTGGAAAGCGTGCTCTGGTAAAGCAAACATCTTTTACTCATTCATCAAATATGAGGAATGCTTCTCTTGAGAGAGGTCTGGCTGTAACACTAGAGACATAAAAGCCAATAAGAAAGGATTACTGTCTTCTAAATCTTGCTAGATCTTGCATCTTAATGGGGAGGGTGAGAGTGTGAGAGAGAGAGAGAGAGAGAGAGAGAGAGAGAGAGAACAAGCAAGCACAAGAATTTAAACAATATATCTGCAGAGATCTTGCTAGATCTTGCATCTTAATGGGGAGGGTGAGAGTGTGAGAGAGAGAAAGAGAGAGAGAGAGAGAGAGAGAGAGAACAAGCAAGCACAAGAATTTAAACAATATATCTGCAGATAATACTATATGTTAGTGAGGACATCAGTAGGAGGGTAGGATTAAATATAGCTGGTGTGGAGAATGTGAGACTGGATGAACAGGAAATATCTCTCTGAGGAAGGGAAATTTGAGCTGAGATCTGTCTGTGTCATGTGAATGGAAAAAAGTGTATCATGAAGAAGGACATACTCTGCTGCTACTAATGTGACTGTGGAGGGTGGAAAGTGCATGAAGGAGATCAGTATTGGCAGAACGGAGTGAGAAGAGAGTAGAGATAGTTAGTGTGCAGGGTCAAGTCCCACAGGCATCCTCGTTCAGGTAGGAGAGGTCAAAGAGAAAATCTCTGCATGTTTTATGTAGGTAAATAATGAAATACAACTTGTACTTAAGAGATAATTCTGGCTTTGTAGATATTAAAACAAGAAGACAAGGGCAGAGTTGGGATGTCAGGAGACCGATTAAGGCTGGAAATGATGGTAGCTGCCAAAGTAGAGGAGGTGGAGAAAGTGGGTAGAGAGAAGGATGTGCCGATGACCATATGCTGAGGTGCAAGAAGAGGGCTGCCCATGTTCCCATAGTGCAGCCTTGTGGGTGGTGGAAAAATAAGCAAAGTGGAGAAGATTGGGAGATGAACAGGTTTGTTGTGGTAGAAAGTAGCAAGGACATGCTAAATTGAAGGCACCAAGCAGAGATGTCATGAAGGCAATTAGACACATAACTCTAGGACTCTGAGTGAAAAGGGCCGCGAGTCATCCTGGAAGTGGCTGATGTCACTAACAGGAAGGCGGAGATGGAGGGGAAATTTAGAGCCTTGGAATGAGCTTGGGGCTACTCTAAACTTTTAGATTGTAAAGGAGAGAAGGAGTCAGTGTAGGAGATTATGAAGAAGCAGGGTCTTGGAGGTGGTTCTGTGGCGAGAAGGAGATAGCCAAGGGGCTGGACCCATTCTTTTGTGCTCCAGACAATGCTGCCACTCAATGCCCTGAAAAATCATACTTAAGGGTAAGGATTGGGGAGGTACCAGGGCCACTGCTGATAGTCTCCAGTCCCTTTAACACCAGTGGGCCAATTCTATAGTTCTTCCTGGAAATGACAGAAAAGTCACAGAAGCAGCAGTTTGGGGCCCCGACCTTTAGTGAAAGTGTGGAAATTGCTAGCACTTCTGCTGTGACAGTACAAGTGTCCTAGATGATTTGCTCTAGAAGACAAGGGCCCTGATATCCTGGGATTCAACAGAGACCTATCCTAGATGGCTTCACCTTGGGGCCACAGCAGAGAGTGCTGCTCTGCAAATGACCCTGTTCCAAAGTTCTGGAACAGGTCAAGAAATGCAGGAAACTGCACATGTGCAGATGGCTCCTCCTCTGTATAAGTAACTCCCTCAACCTCCTCTCCTCCTGCCCAGAGGGTTAGGCCAGCACTTTGCACCCTCTTGGCAGCCTAAGTCCTCCTAACAAAGGTTTTATTGGGGTGGGCCTGTTTTCTGGTGTGATTCTCATTTCTGGTACAATGGGCTGAGTGGGCTGCCCTGAAATGGCTCGGAATGGTAGCCACAGGGGTAATTCACCCTGAAGAGTTCCACAGACCCAGACACCCCTGGTGACTTTGGCAAGTGAAAGCCTTGGCCAAGGGCTAGGGAAGGTCCCTTGAGGCATCCACAGGAGGCCCAAGGCTGAAGCTGAAGTGAAGCCTTGAGCAGTCCCCTTCCCCAGCTGCCAGCAGAGGCTCAATGCCAAGGCTTCAGGCTGGAAGAGAAGCCCTGGGTTGAAACTAGAGGGAGGTGTCATGCATCGCTCTAGAGGTAGCACAAAATGTGGTAGGCTTCAGAAAAATGCAAAGAACCTACCAGCCTGGGCTGCAGCGGAGCTGATGGGGCGGCTGGAAGCTGAGGAAGTGGTGGGAGAGAGAACCTATAATGCTAAGAACTATAACACTAAGAGCTGGAGCACCCAGAGCTGCGAATCTCAGGCACTCAGGGCTTAGCGCTATGCACAAGGCTGGGAGTCATTGACACTCAGTTACCAGCCACCAACATCAAGGGAGCAGCCCTATGGCAATTTGTGATTTCCATCCAAATGGATGAAAGGACTGTAAGGGAGAATGGAGAGAATGCCTTGGTAGTTGAATGGAGAGCAGGAGCTGAGCATGGTAGGGACTTGCTGGGGGTTAAGGCCAATATTCTTTGATGATATCAAAAGTTTTAATTTATTACTGTAAGATAGATATATGGGAGGGGTTTATTAGAAAAATTAAACACAAGAGTGGAGACTGAGAAGAATCTTGATGTGACATCTGCAAGCTAAGGAACTAGGGAAGTTGGTGATTTGACTTATTTCAAGTCAGAAAGGCTCAAATCCCCAGAAAGCTTGTGTAACTTTCAGCCCAGTGCTCTAAGTCTGAGAGCCCTAGAGACTAAGGGTCAAATGTCAGAGTTCAAAGCCAAAGATCCTGGAGTTCTGATGTCCAGGGGAAGGGGAAGAGAGAAAGGGAGAGAAGAAGCACCTGGAATTCTGGTAATCAAGGGCAGGAGAAGGGTGTCCCAGCTTCAACAGAGACAAAACACCTTTCCATTGCTCTTATTCTCATCTAGCCCCCAAGAGAGTCCATGAGACACATTCACACTGAAGGTAGATCTTCTCCTCACAGTCTACTGATTTATACATCAGTCTCTTCTGGAAACAGCCTCAGAGATACACCCAGAAATTATGCTTTAGCAGATTTCTAGGTGTCACTTAGCCCAGATGAGTTGAAACTTAAAATTAACCAGACACGTTGGGTGCGAGGTACTTTCTTGGTGTTTGGCTTATTTCAACACATGGGTTATCATTCACTAGAAGAGAAAGAAGCCTAGGGGAAAAGACCGTGAGTTCAGATATGGTCATGTACAGAGTAAGGTTCCTCTGTGATACCCAAAAGGATCTGTGAAGTAAGCGCTTCTAATAGGGATCAATAGGAAACTTTAATTATAATTAAAAGGTTAGCAAGATGGAATTTGGCAGGAGCCATGTGAATGGATTTTTCTTATAAGAATGTGTTAAAAACCTCATTCAGAGTTTGACCTACAGGCTAATTTTGAAAGAGATTCAATTTTATTAATTAAAACTACCCATAGTCATTAACTAGCTACCACTTATTGAGTTCTTATCCTTGAAATTTGCTATGTCACGCCTCTATCAAGAATTTTACATACCTTATCTCATTTAAATCTCTCAGTACTGTAAGTTAGGTATTATCTGCATTTTATGGATAGGAAAACTGGGGATAGAGAATTTAAATGAAGTTTTCAAATTAAAGGGTAGAAGTTCTTGTGGTTTAATTTTTCCCTAGTTTGTCTAATTCTACTCCTTCTGTTGTACGCATTACAACTATTATAAAGATTTCTTCCATCTTCCTACAGGAACAGTATCTTCATGAGATTATGTAGATGATGTGTACTTATGTGAGCAGTATAATGGTTTTATGAATATGCTGTCCATTTAAACATTTAAAAATGATTTAAGATTCACAGGAAGTTTTGAATATAGTTCTCCTATACCATGTGCTCAGCATTCACTAATGATAACATCTTGCAGAACCACAGAACAGCAAATCTGGCAAGTTGATATTGATTACTTGCCTTTCCAAGCTATGCTTTGAGCATTCTCCTGAATCCTTCCTTAGGTTAGATCAATTTAATAATTCTTTATAATATATTGTGGAGATATTTCATTTACTTGGACCTCTTCATAAATTTCACGACTGTAATTAGACATACAAATTTATTTGTATATAATCGATTTGTTTTGTAAATAATATCAGCGTGAGAATTTCAGAGGAAATATTTCACGTTAACTTTATGAGCTTGCATGCATTTCTTCACCTGTCAGCCAAAGTAAACAGCAAACATTGTGGAAAAAACCTTTCTTTTTGTTCTGTTACATATAAATTTGTCTCTAAATTACTGTTTATTGCAATTAATGTTTACTGTTTGTTTTAGTTGACCTTGAAGCTGACAGATTAGCAACAATTTTGGATTGTTTTATACTATGAATAAGTGAAGGCTTTTGTCTCAAGCTTCAAATGTATTGTCCTACCAAGAGAAAGGTGACAAGTGTAACACTTTTTTGCAAAGGTTCTTATTTTTGCTGATCCTGTGTCTTATTTATCTTTCCAAGAAAGAAAGTGGGTAAGGCATTATTCAGTTTTTATTTTGTTATCCTGTTTCTAAAGTGACTTATTTACTCCTTTATTTTATTTTTTAAATTGACAAAGTAAAAAAATATATATAACATATGAAATCATATTTTGAAATATGTATATTTATACATTATAGAATAGATAATTGAGCTAATTCACACATGCATTACCTCAAATACTTATTGTCTTGTGGTGAGGACTGTTCAAATCCACTTGTCAAGCTATTTTAAGCATACAGTACGTTGTTATTAACTATAATCATCATCATGCATAGCAGAAATTGAAATTATTCTTCCTGACTAAAATTTTATATCCTTTGACAAATATTTCTCCAATTACTCAACCATTCTATTCTCTGCTTCCATGAGGTCAACATTTGTAGATTCACTATATGGGTGAGATTAGGTAGTCTTCACCTTTTTTGTACCTGGTATATTTTATTTAATTTAGCATCATGCTTTATCCATTCATCATTTGAGACATTTAAATTGTTTACATTTTCTGGACATTTAGATGAGCTATGTTGAACATGGCAGCCGCCTCTCTCTCTCTCTCTCTCTCTCCCTCTCTCCTCCCTCTTTCTCCCTTTTTTACTCCCCATCCCTCCCTTGCCCTCCTCTTTTCTCCTCTTCTCTCTTTCCTCTCCTCTCTTCCCTTTCTCACTGGGGATCAACTCCAGGGCCTCATATATTTTAGGCAAGTTCTCTACTGCTGTGATACATCACCATCCCAGATAACTCCTGAATGTACTGATTGCATCTCCCTTGTATAAATACTCAGTAGTGGGATTTCTGAACCATATGGTAGTGTTATTTTTTTGAATTTCTTTCATATTATTTTTATATGGCTGTACTAATTTACATTGTGATCAACAGTGTACAAGCATTCTTTTCTTTGTATCCTTATCATCACTTGTCATATCTATTTTATAACTGCCATTCTAACAGCTGCGAGGTATTTCATGGGATTTATAAATGTAGTCTGTTATTTACAAGGAAAATAACTCTAAAATGAAGAACAAATCCAGCCTTTTTAAACCTCACCCTTTTCCTTAGGACCTCGCCCTTTAATTTGAACATCATCATTGAGAATGTCTCTTCCAATAGCCTTTGTATCAATCCGATGTATTCCTCATATATATTGTGTTTCAATTATTTCTCAGTCTTCTCTTCTCTGCTACATTCTCACTTGAGTATAACATACCTGGCTTCTATACTAACCTTACTACTGGTTCCAAAAATATTTAATAAATGAAATTTTGGATTAGAATCAGAATCTTTGCTTTTCCTTTTAATCTATAGACATCCTACTTATCCTTAAAGATTCCATCACATCCTTTACAGGGCTTTCACCCTCCCCTCCAGCACAAATTTCTCTACTATCAAAACCACTATAACATATGGTTTTATTATTTATAATTTTAGTAACAACATGTTTCATAGTATATGTGAATTTTTATCCCAGTTTCTGGAACAAAGTAAGCTGCATATAAGGTAGCTAGTATAGTAGCCAGGATTCTTTTAGTTGAAGGTAAGAGTAAAATAAACCTTTTCATTCCATTTGGGAGATTGTATTAGGCCCTCTTCTTTACTCCCAAATACTGCCATTTGTATTTCTCCACTTCAACTTCATTTTCTCTAATGGTTTCCTTACTCTTGTAGGCTCCAGTGTTGTTGAACATTTCCGAGTTTCACCACCATAGAAGAAAACATTATCCTCCACTCATTCCAGGAGAGGGATTTTGACAAACATGTCTAACCTTTGAGAAGGATTTATGTAACTATAACCTAGGCTTCTCATTTAAGTAGTATGGTGGATGGAGGGATCCGTTCGCAGGGAGGTATTATCAGTTTTCTGGAATGAGGGAGAAGAGAGGTCAATAGACAAATAATTGATATTTACAATAGCAATTAATGTTGTCCCTATCATTTTAACATCATTACAAAATTCAATTTCTTCAATATCCAGCATAGTCTAGTGAAGTCTGAGAGTCTTCATTGTGTTTCAGTTTCACTGACAGAATTTTTATTTTTTTATTTGGCTTTAAAAGTTTTTATTTTATTCAGACATATTTGCAGTACATGATAATTACATTCACCGTGGAGAGTTGGTACATGTACATAACACATCTTCTTTTTTAATCCCACTCTCATTCCTCCCTAGAGAGTTAGAAAATACCACATTACAATGTTAGTAGAGTTCAGAAGCCTGTGGCTTTCCCAGTTTCTTGGGGAAAAACACTGTAGAATCTGTCCAGAAGTTAGTGGCCATTCTTATTTTTTGAGAGAAAGACATCTGAGGCTGTGGCCAAAAGCAGTTATTACAATTGAAATCGCCCAGACTTTAGTTTAAAAATTTAAATTGTAGCTGTTTATATAAGAATGTTTTATACATGGTTGTAAGAACTTCTAAATCAAATTTGCATTTTTTATTCTTTATAACTAAAGAAGTATTATACTTTGATAAGCATTATACTTTCTCTGAACTGGGCCCAATATTAATGCTAAAATAAAGGAGATTGTGCTAATTATTGTGTTCATTATTTAAAAAGTTATCTTTTAGGAGACTTCCACAGTGATTATTCCTAATTTCCTCCCTGTTTTCATATGATTTCCATGTAGGTTTTTAAAATTCATTATTTTAGGTATGTTTTGCTCACAACTTGCAAGTTTCTCCTCTTCCCTGTAGCTATAGGACTCTCATTAGTATTCATCAGAAGCATGGTATACAGCTGGAATTCTTTATTCATATAGGCATTATTAGGATTTCTTGAAATGACTGAAGGGTAACCATACTAGTAGAAGGCGGGGACTAGGAGTAATGTGCATTAAAATTTAAAGAAAACTCGGGCAATGATACTGGGACCACAGTTTTCTCTGAAGTTAACACTGTTACTGTGTGGAACGTAGAATCCTCATATTTTAGGAGAATGGATAAACAAATATTCATGAACCTGTTAGGTTTTGAAAGTCTTAATGGAAAAAAGTCAGATTACACTTGCTATGCTTTGGGTTTGGAGGTCCCCTTGAAGTCTCATGTGTTTAGGGGTGGCTTTTTCAATGGTGGCTGAATCTAGAGTATGTTATGCTGGGACGAAGGGCATGTGATTACTAAACAGTATACTGATTGGTTTAGCACTGCCCTAATCCCGGTAGTCTGGATAAAATAAAAGGGGTAGAAAGACGCTGTTAAAGCTCTCTTGTTTTTGTTGTCTTCCACCGTGTTGAATCGTTGCCCCTCTGCCACATGCCACCCTGTTTTGGAGCTAGCCAATTATGGACCAAAACTTCTTCACACTGTGAGCTAAATAAACCTTTCATTCTTTGACTTTGGGTGTTGGCTATTTTGTCTCAGCAATGAGAGAAGAGTAACTAAGATGACACACATTCATAATTTCAGTATAAAGTTTGGAATAATAATTTCAACAATTCCTTTTGCTCTTTCCTTCACATACTGGTAGGTATTTTTGAGTGTGTATAGTATATGGTTAGATTCATTAAACTTTAAATAACAATATCAAAGTTGGATAGTTATAGAAGACAAGAGTACAAAAACAGTCACAAGTCACTAGTATTTATTTTGTCAAAATTTTGCTGGAATAGAAAATGTTAGGCATTCAGACTCCTTCAAAAGACTTCTTGAAACAAAGTAAATCAAATTGGTTTTTAAGAATGAGAAGAGGAGAGTGTATAAATTCATCTAACTACAGCATGGGTGAGGTTTCACTTTTTTCCTAATTTACATTAAGATATATTTAATAATGTATGTTCTGTGGATTTTGACATATGTATAATGATATATACCTCCCTTATGCATTGTAAAAACTCTCCGAATTCCATATCAGGAATTTTGATCTCACTTAAAAGGATGTTGTCAGAATATTACAGTGAACTAAGGAGAACCAAAATGCTAGAGTAGTGATCAGCAACAAAATATAGCTTCTTTGGGACCTGGAATCTAGACACCCAGAAAATAACAAGTTGACAATAATGAAAAAAAGAAGTAGATCTCTAGAAATCAAAAGGGAACTGATAGGAAAATTAGAACCTGTAGGGAAGTAGGAGTAATGGACTCTAGGAGGGGAGGTGGATAGAGAAAGAGAGAAGAGAGAGGTGCTTCCAGAGGGGCAGATAGGTGGGGGAACCTGTCTTTTCACAAGGTAATTTCCAAGGGTTGGGAGACACAGGGAGAAAGAACAGACCAGTCCAGCAGTACTAGCCCCCCAACCCCCAAAGCCCATGGCTATTATAAACTGCAAAAAGGGCTTGGTGTTTTACTTCAAAAGTAACTCCCTCTACATGGTAGGCCACAGTTGGAGAAGGAAGTTAGGACAATACCTGCTATACTGCCAGTGTTTAATCATGTGCCGTTTTGAGAAAGAGTTGATTATATAAGGATAAGCCTCAGGACAACCTAAAACATTCAGTTTCCAATTTTACCCTCACACAGTGATTGGGTGATAGACAACTACAGGAGACAGCAATGGAGAAGGTGTGTGCTAGACATGGACCCCTGAGAAATTTACATGGAACACCCCTGAGCCCAGCATGTGTGGCTTTCAGAAGTGGCTGTGTCTGAAAGTGCTGGCATTAATTACAACAGTCTGCTTGAACCCTTGCCTTGCTTCCTACATCTAGGACAGGTTAGAAGTGTGACTGCTTTCCCATCTACTAACGTGGGCAATCACACACCTCAGTTTGTACATTTTCCATGGTTTGGGGGTACAGACAGAGCAACCTCAGGAAGAGAAGGGCACTCAACAGACCGACAGGCCCTAAAACTAGGCAGAGAAAACTATGACTTGCTAGATTACAAAATAGCAGTTTCCAGAAAAGAGCCACTCAAAAATAGAGAAAAACATTTTTTCTGGGGCTAATTTTTTTCTTTTTTCTTTCCTTTTTTTGAAGTTTGGGAAATTTATTTTACATTTTTCCATTTTCTTATTTTTTCCTCTTCCATTTTTCATTTAATATTTAAATTTTTTCATTTTCTTTCTTTTAAAAAATTTTTTCTATTACCCTTATCTAATTCTATTAATTTTTTCTGCTTCATTTTTCTCTTCTCCTTCTCATCTTGTATTGCTTAATTTTTCTAGTTTTTTCTTTATTCTCCCATCTCTCACTCTATCTTATTAGTATGACAATTAAATTTACTATTTAAATAGTTAACTCTATATTATTACTGTTGAATTCTTGTCTGTTGTTAGAGGAGCTATAGTTGTCCTTTTAGTAGAGATTTACTATATGTCCCTATATGGTTTGTCTTACGCGTTTGTACTATATTTATAGATCTTTTTTATGGTTAAGGGTGGTACATTATTGGTTGTTCTGGTGTGTAAACATCCAATTTGTCTTTGATGGTATTACTGTTGCTGATTTATTTGTTATTGTCAGGGTGGCATAGTTGTTGTATTAATAGATATCCACAATATCTTTGTGTCATTGATAATACTGTGGTTGATTCTCAGACAACTGGTACTGAGCCAACTACACTGCATCCTCCCCTTAAGAATTAATGGTGGTGATCAGATTTTGGGGCAGAGGAAAAGTACAGTCAAGCCCAGAGTACCTTACTGAAAAGCAGACACTACAAAGAGATCTCCATACTAGCAAAAAACAAAACAAAACAAAACAAAACAAATTTTGCCCACAAACTTCAGCAGAAAATGAAACAAGCAAACCAAAATGGAAACATGAAAAAGCAAGGAAACAAAATGCTTGCAGAAACTTTCAGTTCACCCAGAGATTATGCATGGGGCATTGAAGGGGAGAAAATCAATAGCCACAAAGCTGAATTATCTGAAAAAATAACAGAGAAGGTAAAAAAAAAATCTAGATCAATAAAATGGTTGGCAAGCTACAAAAAGATATAACTAAACGATAATGGACTTAATAAAATGATCAGTGAGTTTATAGAAGGCACTAATAAAAAGCTAGAAGAGCTAAAAAAAGTGACACAAACCATGAATGACCAGGTTAGCAAAGAATTAGATTGCATAACAAGGTCACAAAGCAAAATCTAGGAATTAATTTTTTTTTCTGAAGTTATGGGCATCAGAAATGGCCAATGTGAGCATAGTGTCAGTGCTAGAAATGTTTTCAGGGACAATTGTTCAGACACCTTAAAAACAACAAGAAAACATGAAAAATGGATTCAATAGCTGCTTGATGACACAATGATGAGTAATATAAGATTTCTTTAAATTAATGAAAAATCAGAAGATAGCAAAAGTGGTATAAAAGACATGTTCATAGATATAATAGCAGAAAACTTTCCAAATATAGGGAAATAAATAAATGTTCAGATAAGTGAGGTGTATAGAAATGAAAATAGCCATAATCAAATGAGAACTTCATCACAATAGTAGTTAAAAATCCCAGAAGTCTAACACGAGGACAGAATATTAAAAATTGCTAAGAAGAAAACAACAAATCACTTATAAAGATAAATCAATTAGAATTACAGCAGACCTCTGATCACAAAACTTAAAGGCTAGAGAAGATTGGAGTGAAATATTTCAAGTGCTAAACAAAAACAAATCCCAACCCAAACTTAAATATAACATCAATAGGGAAACAAGTTTTTTTTTCCCATGACAAAGAACACCTTAAGAAGTGCACAATCAATTAACCAGCACTGCAAAAACAGTTCTCAAGGGTGCCCTAGAAAGTGGCAATGAAGCCAACAATCCCTCTAATAGAATGAATGTTCTGGGTAGGTTGAGCACATAAGCAGAAAGAGGGGAAAAGAGGAAATCTGTGACAGGAAAATAATGCAATAACAGGGAAAGAGCAACACCTTTCAGTATTAACTCTCAATGTGAATGGTCTCAATTCCTCAAATACAAGACACTGATTGACAGAATGGATCAAAAACTAATCCTAGTGATATTCACATTTAATTAAAAATCATACTTAATAAAACATTTACAGATTAAAAGTCAAAAGATACAAAGTAATTCCATGTACTAGAAGCCCAAAAGAAAGCAGGAATAGCTATACTATTTTCAGATAAAGTAGGCTTCAACAAAAACTGATTAGAAGAGGCTAAGAAAGTAATTATATATTTGCTAAGGGAACAATTTAACAAGAAGATATATGCAAAAAACACTGCCACACCCAACTTTATAAATAATAAGTTTATAAATAACATTAGACATGAAAAAATACAATAAATAGCATTATTTATACTGGGGGACCTCAATGTTCCATGATCAAAAATGGACAGATCAAGCTAAGAAAAAATGAACAAAAATATCAGAGTTGAACCAAATAGAAATTATGCAAATGCATATAAATTAAATACTCTTCTGCTTACTTACAAATACACAGTAATAAATGAGTCACAGAAGAAACCAAAGAAGAAATTAATTTTTGGAATCAAACAATAATGCAAGTAAATCATGCTAGTACTTATGAGACAAAATAAAAAAAAGTTTTAAGAAGAAATTTTATAGCTGTGAATGTGCACATTAGAAAAACAGGGCAAGGCCAAATTACCATCCTAATAATGTACTTCCAAGGCCTAGAAAAACAAGAAAAATCTAAAAGCAAATCTGGAATAAGGAAGGAAATTATAAGGCTCAAAGCACATATTAGTGAACTTGTGACTAAAGCAAAATACAAAGAAGAAATGAATTGAAGATCTTTGAAAGAATAAACAAAACAGACAAAACCTTAGCCAATTTTACCAAAAGAGAAAAGACCCAAATCATGCAGTTAGAAATGAATAGGCTGAAATCTCAATGGACAACCCCAAAATCCACAATATTATTAGCTACTATTTTTGAGAACATGTACTTCAATAAATTGGAGAATTCAGATAAAATGGATAGATTCCTAGATACGTATAAATTATGAAAACTAAACCAAGAAGACACAAAATCCCTGAATAATCCAATAACAGGCAGTGAAATTGAAGCAGTGATAAACTACCAACTAAACAAAGCACAGGACCTGATGATTTTCTAGTGAATTCCACAAGAACATTAAAGAAGAGCTGATGCTAATACTCCTCAAACTCTTTAATAAAACTGAAAGAGAAAGAGTACTCTCACAGTTATTCCTGGAAGGTAATACCCAATTCTAAAGCCAGAGAAAAGACTAATCAAAACAGAAAACTACAAGCAGTCTCTTTAAAAAGCATATACACAAAAATCCTTAACATGATATTGGCAAACAGAGTGCAACAAATCATCAAAAAGATCATATATCCTGACTAGTAAGCTTCATCCCAAGGATGGAGGGAAGTTTCAACATGCACAAATCAATAAATGTAAACAGAAGTAAAGACAAAAATCATTTTATCATCTCAAAAGACACAGAAAAAGCCTTTGACAAAATCTAACATCCATTCATGATAAAAGCCCTAACAAAAGGGGCATAGCTCCACATTATCTCAGTATGAGAAAAGCCATTTATAACAAAACAATGGCCAATATCACATTAAATGGAGAAAAGCTGAAACCTTTTTCTCTAAAATCAGGAGGAAAGGATTCCACCATCATCACTCCTATTCAGTATGATTCTCCATACATTTTCTAGAACAATCAGACAAGAGAAAGAAATAAAAAGGTGTATGTGCTGGAAAAGCAGAAGTCAAATTATCATTATTTGAATATGAAGTGATCCTCTACATAGAAGACTCCCCAAAAATCCCACCAAAAACTCTAGAAATTAATCACCAAATTCAGTATTGTAGCAGAATACAAAATCAACACACAAAAATCAGTAACATTTCTGTGTACCAATAATGAACTCACTGAGAAAGAAATTAAGAAAACAATAACATTCTTAATAGCATCAAAAAATTAAATACTTATGAATTAACCTAACCAATGAAGTGAAAGACCTATCCAACAAAAATTGCAGTACTCTCAAAGAGGAGATCAAAGAATATCAGAAAATGGAAAGAAATTCCCTCTTCCTAGATAGGCAGAACAAATATTGTCAAAATGACCATATTTCCAAAACTGATATTCATATTTAATGAAATCTCCAATAAAAATACCACTAGCGTTTGTCATATAACTAGAGAATACAATCCTAAAACTCTTATGGAACCAGAAGAAATCCAGAATAGCAAAAGCTATCTGGGGCAACAAGAGCAAATCAGGAGCCACCAAGATCCCAGGCTTCATGTTGCAAGACAAAGCCATAGAGATAAAACCAGCATGGTGCTAAAAAAAAAAAAAAAAAAAAGACATGTGGATCAATGAAATAGAATATTAAATACAGAAATAACTCTCATCACATTCACTTTTCTAATCTTTGACAAAGAGACCAAAAGCATATGCTGGAGGAAAGATCACTTTTTTAATAAATAACAAATGGTGCTGGGAAAATTGGTTATGTTCAAGCAAAAGATTCAATTTAAACCAATATATCTCACCATGTACTACATTAAAATAAAAATGAACCAAAGATAGCAATATTAAAACAGAAACAGTCTTCTGGAAGATAAAATTGGCAAAACTCTTGAAGATATAGGCATAGGCAAGGATTTTCTGAACAGAATCCTAAATGTGTGAAGAATCAATGAATGGGATCATAAAGAATCAAAAAGCTTCTGCACAGCAAAGGAAACAACCAGCAAAATGAAGAGGCAATGGGGCAATATTGCCATTCAATACTTTGGCAAAGGAACACCATTTAGAATATATAAAGAACTTGAAAAAAAATAGACCTCAAACATAAAAGACCCACTCAAAAGATGGGTAACAGCAATGAATGGGCACTTCATAAATTGCCAATAAATACATGAAAAAATACGTTTAACATCTCTGGCCACAAAAGAAATGCAAGTTAAAACAGCACTCAGATTCTACTTTACCACAGAAAGTATGACCATCCTCAAGAAATCATACAATAGTAAATGTTGGTGAGGCTGCAGGGAAAAAGGAACCCTTCTACATTTTTGATGGGAATGTCAACTAGTGCATCCATTACGGAAATTAGTATAGTGATTTCTCAAAAAACTAAAACTAAAAGTTCCATTTGAACCAGCTATTTCCCTTCTAGATATCATCATGTTACAATGATACATGCAGACCCATTTTTATAGAAGCACAACTCATAATAGCTCAATCTTGAAAGCAGCCTGTATGTCATTAATGGATGAATGGGTACATAAAATATGGCTTTTATACATAGTAGAGCACTACTCTGCCATGAAGAAGGATAAACTCAAGTCATTCCTGGGAAAATAGTTTCACCTTACAACCATAATATTAAGTGAGATAAATCAGACACACATTCTTAAGTCTTGCATGGTTTCTCTTATATAAGAAACCCAAAATATAACTATGGAGTAAAATTAAAGATAATAGGAGTTAGGTCTTTTGAAAAAGGGAAGGGGACTAAGAAATGGAGGGGAGAAGGAGAAGGGAAAGAAATAAAAAGCAGTATGATGTATTGCATACATGTTCCAGCTCTCCACAAGGAATGTAAACATTATGTATTGCAAACATGTACCAATAAAAAATAAAATAATATAAATATTATAGTGACAGTATCAAGAGGTTTATTGAACAATACAAATAATGAAATGACTATATGACGATACATGTTATAAAAAATGTTATAAAAAAGAAATCATTTCAGTTACACTGCTTATTGGATGGTGTGATTTTATAGTCATTGCTGTATTTTCTTTTTAAATATATCCTTTCTTGTTGTAATGTACTACCTGATAAGTTAGAAAATTTAGATTTTATTGAAAATCACTAATAGACTCATTATGTGAGTCTATGTTTAGTGTGAATTCTTTCTGTGTACTGTTTTCTATGCATGCATTGGTTTTATTTTAGAAACGGTATATTATTTCATATCGTGCTCTTTATTCAGCCCATCATGAACAAAATTCTTTGTAATTCAGGGATCTTCTACAATAAACTTTTAAGATGGCTGCAAAGTATTCCATTGTGTGGACCATAGACTTTTTAATTATTTCAAGGTTTTTCATAATATCATTGTGAAATATAAGAGTACCATTTTTCAAATTATTGGTTAGGAGGTGAAGAACTAAGAATCAAGCAAGATGATACTTAGTGGATTGAACTCTGGACTTGATCTGGAGTCTTTCTTTGTCCCAACTCAGTCTGGGACTCCATTCAATTGAATTTTACCATCTAACCTCTTTATATAATAGTTTATTTGTCTTTTCATTTAGCATTTGTGCTAAGACAGTGGTATCTTGGTCCACAAACTCAATTTGTTCCATGATTATGCGAAAGGTGGACATGTTTGTGTTTGTGTAGAGAAGATGGCCACTATTATGTTCCTCTCCTGATGCGGAGTTAAGGAATGGAAGCAAAATTTTGCATAGCATTTCTATTTGCAAACTGAATTGTCTATGAACAGAGGTGTTTGTGAACCAAGGCTTTACTGTATTCTCTTATTGAACTTCTTAGGAAGACATAGCAAATCAGGAACAGAGCTAAGAGTCTAAGATCTTTCATTAAAATTGTATCAATTTATAGTATTCTTTTTTATCTTTCTTTATTTCTCTAATGTTCAGCATACAGGTTCAAATTAATAACAGCCCTTGTTTCATAACAGGATCATTCCATTGCCCCATATATGACCATCTCATTCTCTAAACATATAGTAAACTTTCTTTTTACTAACAAAATCTGTTATAATTTCAATATAAATGGCATATAATTTATTTACTGGTATGTCTGTAGGACAGCTGCAGTCTCTAGTTTTCACCGGTGTCTTGTCATATACTCTGCATGGTGGAGTGATTTGCACATGGCCCTCTGCTTGGGTGAGCATTTATTGGTAGAAAGGATTCTGCTGTCAAAGCTTGCTAAGATTTGGGTATTGGCTAAATAGATAGGAAATTAAGGGCTACTGAAGTTGGTAGTGACTGAATGGAGAATAAAGCCATCATATTCGCTAGTTATAATGAGGCAACAGGGATAGACTGAACAGAAAATTTATTGACAGTGAATTAAAAAATGAATAAAACATGGTTTTATAACATGATAAAAGCGTAGTGCTTGGAAAGCTGCTCTTTAGTCCACACAATCAGGTTGGGATGTTAGCGGCACTATTTAAGTATTGTACCTTTCAGAAGAGGATATAAAACTGAGAGAAGTTCATTGACTTATAGTAATTGTCAGCTTCACACTTGGATCTGTATGATTGCAAAGATATTAGGCTTAACACATAATGATAAATTGTTCAGAAATGGCAATGTTAAGTCTTCAGAAAACATTAAAAAAGTTCTTTGGAAATGCCTTTATTTTTCAAATATTTTCCAAATGACGAAGGAAGATTGCTATTATAGAAATACATGTGAGGACGCATACACTGAACTCTAGAACTTTTACTGTTTCTGATTCCCTTGTCTTATATTTCCCAACTAATGGAATATCTTTATGATCCAAATGGCAATGTTAAGTCTTCAGAAAACATTAAAAAAGTTCTTTGGAAATGCCTTTATTTTTCAAATATTTTCCAAATGACGAAGGAAGATTGCTATTATAGAAATACATGTGAGGACGCATACACTGAACTCTAGAACTTTTACTGTTTCTGATTCCCTTGTCTTATATTTCCCAACTAATGGAATATCTTTATGATCCCTATAGTAGGACTATTGGCTATAGTGGACTTCTTTTCTCTTTCTGGAGTTAGTCAATGATCTGTGTTGCACTGTCAGTATATATATTTATCATCTTTTCACCTGTTACAGAATTATAGTAGAAGATGCAGTGGATTGGAAACCCCTTGACAAAATCGTCCTTAGTTCTTCTTCTTACGAGCCACACGAAGCAGAGGTCCTCACTGTGAAAGAGGTCAAGGGCCACCACATCCAGGTCCATGAGCGTCTTCAACACCGGCACATCGGTAAGACTTCGGTTTGCTGGGTTTGCTGGTTAGAAGAAGCGAGTGCACCACTAGTACCAAAGAGCCCAGAGATCTTGCATCTGGTTGCCATCAAGGGAAAAGGGCAACCTTACCAAAGCTCTGGGTTTATTCTAGTAGGTGTATCTTTTTTTTCTTCATTAATTAAAAAACAATTTTGATTAGTGTATGTTTGTGATGCATATTCAAGATATATGAATATAGGGAATCGATATGTATACATATTACATCTTGATACTTTTTACTTCCCTTTCCTCTTTCCTCCTTTTCATGTCACTCTATCCCCAGAGTCTTCACTTCTCCATAAAATCGATCTTTTGTTTTGCTCTTTTATTTTATTTTTATCTTCTCTTTTATTTTGCTTTTAAAATTATTTATACTTTGGTTTTCTCATATAAGAGAAAGCACACAATATTTAACCTTCTTTGTCATAAACTTTCACTCAGCATGTGGTGTGGTCTCAAGTGCACTGATTTTCTTACAAATGACTCATGCTCCTCTTTATGGGTGATATAATGTATATCACATTTTCTGCATCCATTCACATGCTTCCAAGATTTGATGATCACGAGCTGTGCTGCTGCAAAAGTGGGTACACTGTATGTATCAGGGTAAGATAATGTCTTTAACTATTTTATTACCTAATTTTTAAAGAGTAAATAGATATGAAGGTCTTAAAAATTCATTATGGCAAATCTAAGAGCAGAAGGCTTGATCATCTCACTCAAGGTCACTGGGCGATTTCTTGGCTGTGCTGGAATAAAACTCAGACACTGAGTTTCCAGTTCATTTCCTGGCATAGTGTATTATAAAATCCCTTAGAACATTGTAATTATTGTTAAAATGTAAAATAATTGTTGTTAAAATATATTATTATGTTAAATTACTGCTATTATTTCTGAAAATAAGGAAAATTTGAATGCCTTTTTATAAAATCAGATACTAAATATTTTATATCATATACTCAATGCAAATTTACTGTGCATAAATAGCAAATAAATATAATCTTCCCTGGACATCTAAATCAGTTATAGCTAAATGTAATGAATCTTAGAAGTAAATAGGGTTAGAGAATTGTTTTGCATGGGATATGTGCGAGGGGAGTGCATATTTTTTCTAGGACTCTCTACAGTTATTTCTACATCATAATTCAAGGATCAGAGAGCCGCCATACTTCCTGTTTTTTTTTTTTTTTTTTTTTTTTTTT
>NW_022900926.1:44142741-44154201 GCF_012274545.1 Fukomys damarensis
TGCTGTTCAATGGCTTTGTACTTCAGAGCTCAAGCAGACCTCCTCTCTCGGGTTCTTGACTAGTTGGCCTACTGGCATAGGCCACCATTTCCACATTGATTTCACTTATGAAAATGTGACACAGAGCTTGGCATGGTGGTGCATTGCTATAGGCCCTGCTACTCTGGAGGCTGAGGCAGGAAGGTGGCACATTTAAGTCCAGTCTGGGCAACATAGCAAGATCCTGACCCAGCGTGTAGCTTAGTGGTAGAACATTGCTAAACATATGAAGTTGTGGGTTTAATCCCTACTACTGACAATAAAACAAAAATATGACAGAGAAGTCTTTGCCAGTAAGAGCCAAAATAAAATATTAATGGAGTCCATGAGACAAACAAGGAGCAAGGCCCTTTCCTCTCCTGCTGTGGACCCCAATTCTGGCTGTGGAGCATTTGTGACCCACCATGAGAGGGCGCTGCTGCTGCTGCTTGGCGCTGCTCCTTTTGTCTTACTAATACGTGGCTGCTTCTGCAGTGTCGCTGCTTTAGCTCAGGTGGGATTCCTCACTGTCAGGAAGGAGGCCCATGGACAATGTGTAGCCAAATACCACTGCCTAACACTGACAGGCTTAAGGAAGGAGGTTGGGGACCCCAGTAATTGCACAGTTCTGCCCTGACTGCTCTGCACAGTAGCCTGTCCCAGTTCCCACCGTTATTGAGAAGAAATGAATTATTGCTCAAACATTCACTTTGATCCCAAGGAGAGACAAGTGAACAGATTTTTCATTTCTCAGCTGCCATTTGTAGAGAATGCCTGAGGAAAAGCAGACCTTAGTGTTGGTAGGACTTCCAAGGGGAAAGGAATATTTTCATTTGTGAGATGTAGTGGTCCCCAGCTAGCACTTTCCAAGACAGGTTTTTAAAGATTTTTTTCTCTCAACGCCTGCTGCCCCAGGAAGTCCCCATGTCATGGCGGATGGCAGACACATTCATTTGGCTGCTGAAGTTGGACTGTTGACCCGGCATATACAAATCCAGCTGGACACATCATGTAGTGGGACACTTCTTGTGGGGTCCTTTAGGAAGTCTCCTAGAGAAGAATTTTCAGGTAAATGAAATTTTAAATCCCTAAACATTACCAATTTGTGTCTACACATCTGGGACATTCAGAAATTGCAACTCTGAGAACTTTTACTTATAGTACAAAGTGTTCAAATGATTACGGTGCCTTTGTGTTATAAGAAGCTGTAAATTTTCAGCTCTAATCTGAGCTTATCAGTGTGATGTTAAAAAAATAAAATTTAGATTAGCACATACATACATTTTTACCTCAAAGAAAACATCTTCAGCAGATGTAAAATTTCCTGTTTTGAAATTATAGATGATTTAATGACCATTTGAATTTCACCTCATTCCTAAATTTCTATTACCCTTTCCCAGTAGCATGCTGTATCTGATGGCAGATATCAGCTCATGCTATAAATTAATGGCTTGAATTTAAATAAAAATGGTTTTCACATTTTGGAGTGCTTTTTCAAGCTTTAGCTCTCTTGGAATACTGTGTTTTTTTATTAGGACCGAATTTCTTAAACTTATGTTTCTTAATCATTATTCAAAATGTTTTTGCTTCCTGATCAAATAGTTGGGGAAAGGTTGTCACTGTAACTCCATCTTAAAAAGTCATCATGTACACAAATATCATGAAAGCTCACAGAAAGCCTGGAATAAGGATCTAACTACTTCCCAAATATATTTAGCATGGGACATTTTGTTGGCACATCTCTTTCACCAGGTCAACAAAGGCAGTGTTTGGATCTTAAATCATAAGCTTGTAGAGCAAGTTGTCTCTCTCTCCATAAGCTCTAGCTTCATAATTTTTTTTCAGAGGTGATTTTGTCCACTAGAAGACAATCAGCAATCCTTTGAGAATTTCCTGTTGTCAGGTCTTGGGAGATGTTTGGCATTTATCTTACCATGCACAAGAAGGCCACCTACAAAAAAGGACTATCTGGCTCAAAATGTCAATAATGTCCATAATGATCAGGTTGAGAAATCCTACTGTACAAGACTAAGACAAAGGCTGTGTCTGATCTTATACAAATGAGACGGTCCATGAAAATGGAGGGTAAGGGAGGTGAGAGCAACAGAGGGCCCCAGTTAACTGGAACTGTAGGTCAAGCTGGAAAAGATCACAGGGACAGGACTAAAGCTAACTCTTAAGAGTTGGGCATCAGGACAGTGTTATATAGTAGTGAGACTGACTACTGACTTGATCTTAATCTTCCAATACTGCTGCTAATCTAGGGCTTTTAAAATTATCCCTGGGCAAAAGGAAAAAGTAGCTATTGTATATTAAATGCATCTTAATGACCAAAAACTATGCCAATTGTTACACAGTGGAAATTTTGTCTTATTTAATCCTGTTATCTCTGTGAGAGAAATGTCTTATATTCCTGTTATAGGAATCAAAATCTATATGACAATACATAACGCCTTCATTAACTTCTGAAATCCTTGAGGGTAATGTTAGATCTTTCATCTGTTTTCTAGTATGATGACTACCACTTGTTAGGTGCTCAGTAAATATGAATGGATAAAATTAATGGAGAGGAAAATAAGTCCTCTAACCAGTAAATATCAGATTCATGCCTAACTCTGAAACTTTTGTTACATAAACTTTTACTTTTGAATATTTTGGATTTATAGAAAAGTTGCAAAGATTGTATGGAGAATCCCTTTATGTCTTTCACCAAGTTTCCTCTACTGTTAATATGTGAAAACCAAGCAAACAATGTTGATACAATAATATTAATTAAAATCATGTTTGTACTTATTTCCACTACTGTTCAAATACAATTTAAGTTTCCACACTGCCTTAAGAAGTCTTGCTGTTTAAAAACAATGATATATGTTAGAGCCTGGATGAGATTGGAAATGCAGGTGTCAGTCAGGGATGCATCCATAGGAGTTGATTAGTTATACAGCTGAAAAGTAGGCCAGGTCACTTCCTACTTTTATACTGAAATGCTCCATCATGATCCTCCTTCTGGCCAATAACATCCAAATAGAAGTTTTTTCAGAACTGTACATTCAAAAGGAAAAATAGAAAAGTATTTATGAACAAAATCACTGTTTAGGTCTTCATTTAAATGCCCAAGATATTTTAAAGTATTTACTATAATTAGTTTTGGCCCTTGATTAATGTGCATGGAGTTAAAATGATCTTGAACAATTTAAAATTATGAATTATAACTATATAATGATAAGACATTAAAAATTCAAATAATGCTGATATAATACCTAACTGAGATGCTAGAACAACCACTCATAATAGAAAATAAACTATATCTGTATAGACTCCTTCTTACATTTGTTGCCCTTTGTGCCAGAGTTTTATACAAAGGTCAGGTTCAACAGACATTTCAAGTATGTGCCATTGGCAAGGGATATTGCTAAACATCTTATGGATGTTTCATCATTGTGGATATTCTACACCATGTCCCAGTACCTCCTCAATCAGTGTCAGCTGAGAAATAGATATGAGGAAACTCCTTTGTTCAGTCATAAAGAGACACAAATGCTTTTTTTTTTTGCCCCCCCACAGGGCTTGCTTCTTCATGGCTGCCAGTTTTGGGCTGGACCAGCACTGAACTTTAAATACAATTATTAAAACAGGGAAATTTAAAGTTCAGGTGTATAGTGTCCCCCATTTTTTTGAGAAGTAGCTGTATACTTTACCATTGTCAGAACCTAAAAACAAAAACAAAAACAAACAAAAAAGCTATAACAACAACAACAACAAAAGAAATGAGGTCCCAAACTGTGACCCTACCTATATCGGCACATGGTGATAGCTCAGTTACTTAAGTCTGCTGCAGAGTCACTCGCTTTATACTACAAAGGCTCCTAACCTTGCTAGCATGGCAGCATGAGGTTAACAGTACAGCTTCCCATCCATATGGAAGGCCAAGTCCTAGTTTGGTAATTAGCTCTTTTCTGCCACAGTTTCCTTTCAGCAAAATAGAAATACTAGTTGTACAGACCCCATAGGATTTTTGTGGAAATTAAAGTACACCCTATGATTTAGAACAAGGCTTAGCATAAAATGAGCATTATAAAGAGCTCAGTATTGTAGTTCTTAATTCATATTAATTCACCTGTGGTTATATAATTATTTATTTCAGGAATATATATATATATAGATATATATATAAATATTCTGACTTACTAATATTCACTTATATTTTAAAATCAACATACTAGCTGCATTTTATTCTATTGTAACAATATCTACATTAAAAAGTACAAACAAAATCCCAATGAGATTAAATAATACACTTTCTCTCTGCTGATATAAAAGCTGTAGAAAATATTATTAATATGGAAAAGCAGAGAATATAGTATGGCTAGAAGAAAAATATAGAAGAAGTTTTATAGTGTCTTTAAAATGATTTTGAATTTGTTATGGCTTCTATCATGTTTCATGAATAAACAAATATAAATATCCTGTTAATGGACACCAGTTGGGCAGAAGTAAATTTTGCCCTTATACTCCTCTTAAGAAATGATTGGAATGTTTTAAAGAGTTGTCCGTCGTATTCATTCATGCAGTATCTTTGTGGAGATGGCTATGGCCTTTTAGAGTGAGGTCAGTGAGACAGAGAAGGATCCTTGACTTTGAGGTATCCAAGGAATCCATGTTAACTTTATTCTTATACAAGTGCTAACCCAACCCTCAGACAAATTCACAGAATGTTTAATACATATGCTAATCTCCAAAATTTCTCTTTTCTCTGTCTTTACTCTCCTCTCTCCCCTTCCTATACCAGATACTTTAGACTACCCGTGAAATATTTTTAGGTATTAATGTGGATATTTCCAGTGATTCATATTTTTATTGAGAATTTATGATGTGTAATATAGTCCTAGTGCTTAGTATTAACTTGTAAATTTTAATTTAAAAATCTGTAGTTTCTGGTCTTAAAATGGACTGTTTTGTGTTAATGTAGGAAAGAAGAAAATATCAAATATCTGATGACATGCATTTTGTTTGTAGGTGTTCTTCAATTTCTAAATGTGGAAATTCAGAACTTTGGTTCACCATTGTATTCATCCATTGAATTCACTAATGTATCATCAGGATCCTGGATCTTATCTTCCACTCTGCACCAAAACTGTGGTGGGGGCATTCACGCATCTGCCAGTTATGAAATAATTTTAAATGAAAATATAGTGTTTGGTACAGCTGGCCATGGCATTGATTTGGAGGGTGAAGCCTATTCTCTTACTAATAACCTTGTAGTTCTGATGACACAGGCAGTGTGGTCTACCACTTGGGTGGCAGGGATCAAAGTAAATCAGGCAAAGGATATTCTCCTTCATGGCAATGTTGTGGCAGGATCCGAGAGACTTGGCTTTCACATACAGGGGCAAAGGTGCTCCTCTAAAGTGTTTTGGTCTGACAATGTGGCCCACTCAAACCTTCATGGCCTTCATCTCTATAAGAAAAGTGGGCCTGACAATTGTACTAGTATCGCTGGCTTCCTGGCTTTCAAGAACTTTGACTATGGTGCCATGATACAGATAGAGAATACTGTGGAGATAGAGAACATCACTCTGATAGACAATTCTGTTGGCCTTTTGGCAGTAGTGCACGTGTCATCTACTCCACAGCACTCCATCAAAAATGTGCAGATTGTCCTTAGGAACTCAGTCATTGTGGCCACCAGCTCTTCTTTTGATTGTATTCTGGACAAAATAAAGCCTCACTCAGCCAACTTGACATCAGCAGATCGAGCACCTCCCAACCCAAAAGGAGGCCGAGTTGGTATGCTGTGGCCTGTATTCACCACAGTACAAAATCAGTGGCCTCGGGAGCCATGGCACAAAATAAGGAATCATCGTTCAGTTTCAGGAATCATGAAACTTCAAGGTAGGATATGCAAGCAACATGGTTTCATACACCCATGCATGGAATTTTTATCAGCATTCTGAAATTATGCCAACTAAAAGGTACAGTGTGGTTTAGTGCTTAGGCTCAAAGTGACAGTCTGCTGTTCTTGATAACCAATGGTAGTTTATAAATGACAAGGAATGATTACATCACTGCCTTATACATGTTAGGATTCATAACAATTCTTAAACTTCACTATATGACAACTCTCTTAATTGGTGTTATTTTTGCTGTAATACAAGTGAAGAAAGTGAGGTGCAAAAAATGTGCTTCATCTGAGGTTGTCTGATAGCTATTTGGGCATCTAGGTCAGCATTCAAAGTTTTACCACAATTTGTGTAGTGCTGTCAAATCCTTTTGGTAGTACTGAACTCACTCCTGATTCATTCCTCATTCCAGTCTATCTGGAAGTTGGCTTGATTATGTAGAGTGAGTGGATTTTTTAAATCAGGTCTTTAATGAAAAATATTACTCGGACAGCTTTAATGTGTTAGAACTCTCTTCTCTTTTGCATACAATGTCCATGTATTATTGAAATTCAGATATTTTATATCAAGATTTATGTAAACTCCTGTACTATCCTGAATAGTACACACTGACTCTTGGTGACTCTTGAACATACAATTTAAGAATATTTAGTTTTATCTGTCTTTGTAGTTGATGGTTTCATGATGTAACATTGTTATAATTTTTAAAATTTTCAGATGTCACTTTTTCTAGTTTTGTGAAAAGTTGCTACAGTGATGACCTGGATATCTGCATCCTGCCAAATCCAGAGAGCACTGGAATGGTTCATCCAATAATAGCAGAGAGGACCAGGATGCTCAAGATGAGAGATAAGAACAAATTCTATTTTCTTCCATTGCACCCAAGGTACCACTTTTAGTACTGATAAAAATTCATATTTATGAAATGTTTGGCAATTCTTTAAATTCCTAAACATTTAAAAAAATAAAATAATCAAAAGAATAAAAGTAAATTCTTATAGAATGGAATTCTATATTGATTTAATGGCCCTGATCATTTTCCTTTCCTATATTCATGCTGTTATGGCTTGTATCTATGTGTTCCCTCAAAGCTCCATGTGCTCATAGGCGGGGCTTTTCAGAGCAGCTGGATCTAGGCATATGATACTGAGAGGTACTAAATTAGTCCACTGATTGGAATTAGCATAGTTCTGGGTGTGAATGGCACTAAGCAATAGGCTTATAACCTGGATATAACTTATAGTAAAGGGAGAAAGAGAAGGCAGGCTTGCTACTGCTGCTGCTTGCTGCTTTTCTATCTCCTGCCTGCTCTGCCATGGACTATTTATTTCTCCTCTGCGATGTCCTTCTGCTATGCCACCCTGCCTTGGAGCCAGTCAACTATGGACTGAAACATCTACAAAGTGTGAGCTGAAATAAATCTCTTCTCCTTTAACTTTGGGTGTGTGGTATTTTGTCTCAGCAATAAGAAAGGTAAATGAAAGACATACCCTTTATGTGATATTTGAAATATCTTTTATGAAGCAGAGGCTATTTTTCTTCCAGATGAATCTGAACTCAGCCCGCTGACTTGAGCTAAAAAAATAAAGCACAGAAGTTATAGAGTAAAATTTTATTGATACCTTTTCTCTTAATTATACATTTGGGAAGAATTTTTAAAGTCCCTGAAAACATATCTACCTTATTTCTTCTCTCTCTCATAGAGGACAGTATCATTGGTTGTCTGAAGGGGCCTTGAAAACCTTGTGCAGTGTGAGTAGAGAAAAGAAATGTGTGTCTGTTGCCAGGACTTTGGGAGCTACACAAGAGAATGTGAATAGATGCTGGCATTCAGACCAAGTGTAACTACCATTCTTGGATGTAGAACCTGAGAGCTTTATTCAAGGATATTAAAACTAGATATGGACCTTTTCCCTTAAAAATGTGGGAACATGATGAGCAGGGAAATGAGTTACTTTTGCTTTCCCACAACACTGGAGAAAATTATTTTGGTTAGAATAAAAGATTCTAAAGACCCTTCCCATCCCATTAGGAAGTTTATGTGTTTGATATAACACAACCTATCCTGTTTCTGATGACCATTTCAGGACCATTTTAGGTCCCTCAACACAGTTACTTATGCAATTTGTATTCTCCTCTCATTTTTCTTTCGACTGTTCAGTGCTATCTCTATTCCTGTATTACTTAAAGGCTGTTGCAAAGCTACATGTCTTAGTCAGATTGTGGGCCTATGACAAAATACATAGACTGAATAGTTTATAAAGACCAGAGATTTAAGTCTTATAGTTCTGGAGTCTAGGGATCAAGGAATTAGCATGATTGGTATCTGGTGAGGATTGGTGCCTGCTTCATCCTTCTCAGGGGGGAAGCACTACATCCTCACTTGGTAAAAGGGAGATAAGAGCAGAAAATACTTCTTTCAACACTGAGTCCTTTTATAAGGATGCGGATCCCATCTATGTGTATATCCTCACAACCTAATCATCTCCCTAAGGCCACACCTCTTAATACTTTTGCTTTAGTATTAAGTTTTAACTTTTATTTTGGAGGAGCACCAGCATTCAAACTATAGTGCTACATGGTATTAGTGGTTGACTCTTTGTATTATTAATACCTAATAGGTAGTTGGCATACAAAAGTATTTAATGTTATTACTACTAGTGGTACCTGAAAGTACTAGATCAGGAGAAATCAAATAAATTATATGTTATAATTAC
Organism: Fukomys damarensis; assembly: GCF_012274545.1. NCBI lineage: Eukaryota > Metazoa > Chordata > Mammalia > Rodentia > Bathyergidae > Fukomys > Fukomys damarensis. Next base: position 44,151,377 of record NW_022900926.1, read on the forward strand.
CTATGTAATCTTGTTTATATATCCCACTTAACTCTAAATTTTATGAAGGCAGGGACCATGCAAATCTACATCAGCCCTGCATTCCCCAACCTGTCAGCAGCAGGATTTCAATAGATATTTGTTGAATAAGGATATTTATTTTTACTTTGAACCTAGCACAAACAAAACTGATATGTATCAGGGTAGTCCTAAAATACTGCACAACCATGAAGTTCCATAAGTAAATTATTATATTTATCAGCTATTGGAATCAAGAACATTTTATTGTTCTTTACTCCTTAGAAAAATCAGCAATCTTTATAAAGTTTATTTTATTTTATTTATTTACTTTTGCTACAGGGGATCAAACTCAGGACCTTGTGCTTGCGAGGCAGGTGCTGGAACCACTGAGCTAAATCCCCAGCCCTATATAAAGTTTATATATCCAGATGTCTAGCGTATTGGTTAATAAAATTGTCTTTTTTACACACCATATAACTGGGAAAAAAGTATTTTACATTTATGTAACACATGGTTAGTAAAATCCTGTTGAATTTATTTTATGTAAGATCAGTACTACCGATATGCTTTCTTCTTTCTGTCTGTTGTGAAATGAAACTCTCTTTCTTCATAGGCAAGACTTAGAAAGAGTGATCTGCCTTGAACCAGAATGTGAAAGTCCCAGAAAATATCTCTTCAAGGATCTGGATGGTACAGCACTGGGCCTGCCTCCACCAGTTTCTGTATTTCCTAAAACTGAGGCAGAGTGGACTGGATCGTTCTTCAACACAGGTCAGTTGTATCGCATATGCCTGTGGTAGAGAATCTATGAGAAGGAGGTGGTTTGGCAGGGTTGTATGATGGGAATAAAATATACTGGATAGGAACTGAATTCTAAAATTTGAGTCCCTTTCTGGATAAGCTGTGAAATCGCATACATCACAGGAATTCCTTATAAGAGAGTGTGGTATTTCTGCTGTGGTTTCTGTGAACTGCTTGTGTCTTTGGGAAGGTGGATATTGTCAGTGCCCAGCTCTGTGCACAAATGATAGCTTGATAGCTTGGTCTCCTAGGCCTGAGGCAGCACTGAAGTTCAGTCTTTCACAGTGTGTGCCCTGGAATAAGCCTGACTGGCCTCTGCACCTACCTGTTTTATCTCTCAGGATTTAAATGCTCTGTCTCTGGAGAGGGTAGTAAAGTAGATGCCTGTGAGGTTGTTTTCCTTTTTTCTGTCCCTTGAGCTCTGGAATTCAAAATTCTTTCCTTCTCCTTCTTTGTGTTTATAGAGCCAAAGACCCTTTGCATATAAATTTTTCATGCTGGGTTCTTAGAAAGCAAATTGTCTCCCTATTTCCACTAAAAGTGAAGCTTGAATTCACCTGGAACGTGCTGCAGGAAAAATCTTAAGAGCGTTCCCCACCCCATCTCCCTGAATCACTGGATGATTTTTTTCAGGTTCTTTTCTTGTGCACCTTTTGCTTTTCAAATTCTGAATCTCTGATCATCCCAGGATATATTCACTTTCCCTAATTTTGTGCTATCAGAACAAGTTTGAAATATCATTCAGTGCTGACGATTTCTGGTTTTTCATCATCAGCCCAGACTTGATCCAGAAATGTGACCTAGTACGTGCATCTGACTCTACCAGGAAGTACAATAGGCATCTCAGACCCAACATGTCCCAGCTTGACTCTTCCGAGCTGCCCCTACCTACAACTTAAATCTTGCCTAGTGGTTCCTACTTCAGTAATTGACACCACCATTCAGGAGGAAACCCATGGAAGGGTTCTTTATTCTTTTCTCTAACTCGCACTCTCAAACTTCTCATTCCCTTCAGTACCACGACTCTCATCTAACTATCATCATCTCCCTCAGCCTGGCAAGGGAGCAGCTTCCTCACTGATCTTCTTGTTTTCATTTTGACATTTTTTTGTATATTCTTCACACAATAGCCAGGATATTTTTAACTTTTCAGTATATTTCTGTCCATGCAGAATGAAATCCTGACCAAGAGCCCACTAGACTTGTAGTATTAAGCTCATGCCTTCCTCTTTCTCACCTCTCGTGACATCTCCTTTACTTATATATCATGCTCTTACTTTTACTTTAACCTGAAAAGCTCACCCCTTCCTCAGGCTTTGCATTCTATTTTCTGGGAATACCTTCTTATCACTTCTTTGAGAGCTGTTTCCTTTTGTTTAAATAATGACTCCTTCTCAGAGAAGTCATCCTGGCCATTCATCTAAAATAAGCCTGCGTCCAGTATTTTCTTTATTTTTGTGTGTGTATCCATTATTCTCTAGCTCTGCTATTCCTGCTCTCGTTTTTTGCAGAGTCCTATTACTTGACATTATATTATGCCATATTGTAGCTTAGTTGGTGTTACTGTTTGTCCCTTAAAAACACAAACTTGAGGAAGGCTGGAATTTTGTGTTGCTAACAAGTACATTTGGGAAGATGCTCAGTAAATATTGGTTGATTGATCAGATACCAGGAAGAATATTAATGTGATACATTCCAAGCCATTCCAGAGAATTTGGAAAGAATTGGAGCCTTTGAGTTACTTGTTTAAGGACTTTGGTGTAATCTGGAAGCCTGAAATGCAGGTAATTCTAGGTATCTTTTCATGTCCATCTTTCTCCCATATGTCATATGGATCTTTCTCTATATACAGTTCTTTTGATTACTGCAAAATTTCATGTTTAACAGTTATACTTCTTTTGACTTCCTCTTACATTTTTCTATATGTTGAAGATTTAGCATTACAATAGAGTGATAGGCTGTGTGGACTACAGAATAGGGTTTAAAGTTATGTAGAATATATATAAATTCTGAATAAATAATTA
>NW_022900926.1:44154225-44189338 GCF_012274545.1 Fukomys damarensis
CATTTGTGGAAAAATAAATACATTTTGCATAGAAAATGAAATCCAGAGACACATTTAAGATACATATATATTGAGAAAATAAATGGTTAAAAGCAAAACTAAACAAACATAAGAAGATAAGAAACTATTCATCTATTTGCCCTTACATCTACTTGAATAGTTTTTCTATACTAAGCTTTTCTATTGGTTTTAGGAATTATCCCACTATCATGTGTTTATACTGTGGGGAAAACATTCTAATATGAATAATTATGGGTTTTTTCTGGACTTGATTTTTGGTGAGAATCACATTTCTGTGAAATTAATAACAGGATATTTATCCTGGACTGTTTAATAAAAGCTATAGTTCATCCTAATATAAAAGACCGAAGACAATATTTTATTTTGGGTTGACCCAGAAGCAGACTCTGATACAAAGGTTCAAATCCAACTAGTTTAGGTAGGGGATGATCCTAGAAAACAGTAGGAAATTAAGGAAATGAGCTGGGAAAGAACTAAAGCTGAAAATGATGTGTTATAAAACTGGTTATTATGGTGGAAGCTGAAACCGAACTCTGACAAGGAACTCTGGAAGATCATTACCCTAGCTGATCCCAACCAAGCAATGAGGAGGCTAGTGCATGTAGAGGTTATGTCCCTACTCACCATGGACTGAGAAATGCTTCAGGTTATATGAGCTCCCCAGAACTTTGACTTACACTCAGCACAGCCTGAGGGTGCTCTTTCTGTACCCAGGGGAAAAAAAATTCTCAGCAGGAAGCCATAGGTTTTTGCAATAGAACTTTTGGCTGTGTGAAGGTGGGTGCCAAAAACATATGGGTGTGGCTCTGAAAGCATCTGTTTCAAATAGAATTCTCAAGTGTCAGTCAAATGCTCCATGTTTTAATCATAAGAACACTCTTTTGATGAACTTTTAGATGGCTGCTTGCCATGTGATACATTATTTATGCACACATATGTTCTTGCTGCTGGTTGCAATGCTGGTATGTTTGATTTTTCTCAGCTCTCTGCTTTGGCTTTTAAACCTATTTCGATGGTAAATCTCTGGAGTATAAAATAATATTACACATCATTTACTATGGGTGTTTGGACAAATGTGGCTGAATGTATGTGTGAAGGTATATATGACTTTCTATACTTCTAAAGTTTAAAAAATTTTAAATGAGGTTGTTATAGATGCTAACTATAAGGATTCCTGTAGTAGAATCTCATGTTTACTGCATTAAAAATGCAATCCATGTCCTCTTGCAGTGAGGAGACAGCACAGAGTAAATGATGCCTTCTGGGTGCTTAAACAATTGTTAATGTTTTTTTTTTTGTTTTTTTGTTTTTTTGTTTTTTACTTCCAAAGTATGAGTAAATCTCTCCTTCCCTAATGCAAAACTAATTTATTTTTAAACCATTTTCTCTTAATTTCCAGTTTCTGACCACAATCTGGTGCATGAAAAAGCAAAATTTAATCTTAAGAGAATTAATGTCCACTTTGTATTTTCCCTATTCAATGAAAAATCTGTGATCTTTTGTAAACCAGAAAAAATAAATGCAGTGAATATTATAGTGGAAACCACTAGAACTAAATCTCATATTTATTCCTAATGTCATCATGTTTGACACATGCTTGTGTCTTTTCTCTATTTTATTAACTAAGCTCTCCAAGTGATTTGGAGGACATTGCCTCTGGAAGTTTATTTTTAATTGGGAATAAAAGTTTTTATTTGCACATATAGGTTCACACAAAAACTTCTCACTCAGCCATATATTCACAGTTCCAAGCATATTGTTATATACTCTGGCATCAGGAGTGAAAACCATCCATGTTGATTAGCTGAAACAAACACTCTTCCAGGAGGCTTTGCTATCTGTGTAGTGTAGGGTGTGCAGCCAGGGGAAAAGTGAACTGTTAATTTTGTTTTAAATCTATCTGTATGTTTGAATTTGCAGCCAACTTTGAAAAATGAATGGCAATGGAGTGTAAGGCAGCTAATCCCAAGCAAGTGACCCTCTGATAACTATTTATATTTTATTATAGAAAGGATTTCTTTTGATTATGGAAGCATCTGATGGTCTGAAAATCCAAAATCATTTAGAAAAAACTAAGTTTTGAAGTTAATATCTCACTTAGTTGGGATATTAATACGGGCCTGGCTTTCCATTCTGGCTTCTAACTCATTTCCCATCTGTCTCTGATTAGAAATGGACAGCATCACCTCACAGAGTGGCTCGCATATAGAGGATCAGTGCTGTTGAGAGGGAGCTGAGAGAAATCAGAGATGTAGTTCTAATGACATTTTACAATTTTTCAACTATGCCAAAAAAATAGGAGGGAGGTAAAAAGTGGAAAAGAAAAATGGCATAACCGAACACCTTTTGCATACTAAGAGCTAAAGCTAGAATTTTTCATTGTTGAGTAAATATGTTCTGCCCATCTATTACCTACCACCGTCTTCATAAGCATGGAGGCTGTCGTATTGAACAAGACAACATCCCAGCTTTCACTAGAGAAGCTTTTGTTTCAGTAGAGAGACATATATAATCAAGTAGCTGTAGAGATGAGAAAGATGAAGAAAAAAATAATGTTTTGATTTCAAGAGGTAGTTTGGAGTGTATGTGTGTGTGCGCGTATGTGTATGTGGACTGCTCTTTGAAATAGAATTGTATTTCAAATAAGAGCTGAGTGGTGTGCCAGCTGTGTTGGCGCTTGCCTTGCCTGTAGTCCCAGCACCAGCCTCCAGTCGACGCAGGAGGATCGCCTTGAGTTTGAAGCCAGTTCCTGAACTATGTAGGAGATCCTGTCTCAAAAAAAAAAAAAAAAAAAAAAAAAAAAAAAAAAAAAAAGGAGTGAGGAATCAAGACTGAGCAGAGAGGTAGGAGAGTGCGGGGGAGACCAGCCAAGCCAAACCACTGACTTAGGACCAGAGACCTCTTTCTGTCTGAGGAGTGAGTGGGAAGGAGACTAGTGTGAATGAGATATGGTTAATGATAGCAGGAGTTGCAGGGAGACAGAAGCAAGCTCTTTTATTGGCCAAGTTTAGGTGTTATTAAAATTTATTATTTATTTTTATCTTACATATTTAAGGTGCACATCATGGTATTGTGATACACACCGTGAAATGATAACTATAGGCAAGTACATGAACATATCTGTTATCTCAGTTACTCTCTCCTTTTCTTTCTTTTTTGTTATTGAGATCATCTAAAATCTCTGCTCAGCAAAAATGTCAAATATAGGACAATATTGTTAACTCTAGCCTTTGTGTTTTACATTAGGTCTCTAGACTAATTTGCCTAACATGTCTGCAAATTTGTGTCCTTGAGCTACCGCACATCTTCTCATTTCCTTCCTCCTCTAGCCTCCACCCCTGGGAACCACCATCTTATTGTCAATTTCTGTGGTTAGTGTTGCAGGGCTTAAGGAAGGTGGTGACAGGATTTTACCCATTCTCTACATGGAAAGGTCATACCATCTGCTGGGGTGACAGGAGCCTGCAGCAGGGTGCTCAGGGTCTTCCTAGGCTGAAATGGCAGGGGCTTCGAGAAGGACTGCTCCGAGTGGCCACTTTTCTTTCCTGGCGCACAGGCTTTTGATGCCCAGTCTGCAGAGAGATAATTAAATAATTTAACATAGAAACATAGTGAATTAACAGAGTAATTTTATGCCTATTGGGTCAAATAATATAAAAATATTATATGTCTAATTTGTATTATGATATACAATATATTTTAAAATGTATGGGTTTTCAATGCACAGAAAATTTAAAAATGAAACAAAAACTCCCTATTCTTCTGACAGTGTTTCCCTCATGATTTGGCCAGGACAGTGGATCCCAGGGTTGGCTTATAATCAGAATCAGCCGGATGTTAAATGTTCATTTGCATGTGGGGGGATTCTGAATCAATATAGATGTGTAAAGTTACACTCAAACACATATCCATACAAATTAGTCTCCATAAGTGATTCTGCTGTATTAGGGTTGTGAATCATTGCTATAGAATTATACATTCCTATTTAAGTAATTAAACAAGATCTTAGAATGTCAATACATGTTAAATAAAAAATGGGCAGCTCTAATTTCTCAAGAATAATTAAGGATTAGTTCTCTGTGCTAGATGCAAACAGACAAATATTCTGGCCTGGATGTACATTGGATATACTTCAGAAAGAGAACAAAATATTAAAAAGATACAGGAATATTTGCAACTTAAATTAAGCCTTTGAATAAAAAGAATACATTAAAACTTTGTTTTTTATTATATATCACTGAGTATTACAGTGAGTTAAATGACCTCAAAATGTCACTTTCATAATATGTCCCTGGATAAAAATAGGTTTGATTTTGAGTTTATTTTTCACATTTCACTTTGAGTTATTATATTAAAAAGCTAAATTCATGATAAGCTTTTCCCACACTTTCCTTAACATTACTCTAAGCAAATTACTATGATCTGACCAGGACTTCTGACCAAATTACCTTCAGGGAAGGTGATAGTTCCCCGTTCTTTATCATGAGTGGGTAAGAAGCATTTTTCAAGTTGCGTTACTTTTCTCAGACATTTCTCAAGGAAGAAAGTTATAAAACATTATGGAGACCTTAAAAGTGACTCGACTCTAATCAAAAATAAAAGATTAGGTTGATAAAAGAGAAAATAAAGTTGTCATTTGACTGTCAGAACATACAGTGATGAAGTGGTTTGTAACTGAATAACAGGAGAACACAAGTTACTGGAGACCTAATGCTCAGCACTTAACAGACAGCGGCAAGCATTTTCTCAAATCTGTTGCTACATCTCAAAATGTGTCTTTTCTCTAAGCTTTCTAGGCTCCTCTTTCTTTCCACTTGTCCCGAGAGTGACAGCAAGATGGTATTATAAAATGAAAAAATAGAGAGGGGGGGAGAAAATGAGAGGACAGAATGGAGAGAGGAAACGGTTGTTAGAAAATTTGTCTCCCAATATCTGTGCTTGCAGAGGTCTTTTTCTTTTAGCTAGAGGGGGAAATACCATTCTCTTTTCCCAAGCAATTATAGGCCCCAAAGATTGAAACTTGGTATATAGCTCTTTAATCTCAGCAGATATTTATGGTTAAACATTAGACTTTTAGGATTCCAGATGTCAGGGTATTAAAATATAAAGGCACAGTGGAGTCTCAGAAAATATTAGACTATTTGAGATATGTGGCTGCAAGTGATTTCTACTCCAGGCAGAAGGGATAAGGCATCTAGTGGTACTTTGTAAGACCCAAAGAGCAACTTTCCTCCAGTATGTATTTTCCTGCTTCCGGGACTGGCCTGGTCTGTAGCCTATGAGTGACATAATAATATCTGATTGCTTTTTGGATTAGTCCATGTTGTGGGTCAGAGTGATTGCTGTGTATCGATGTGTAAAGGATGATGTAAAAGGTATGTGATCCATGGGACAATTTCTTTCACATTTGCTCAATCTAAATAGTTTATTTCTGTAATCGTCTTGCTCCTAAAATCCTCTCTTAACAACCACACCTAGTACTTAAGTATTCACTGTGTTCTTTGCTCTCTGTTAAGACCCTGATGTGAATTATCTCATTTAACATCATTATCAGTATGTATCCTATGAGATACATATTCCTACTGCCTCCATTTTATAGATGTAGAAACTGATGTGGATAGGTAATTTATTCAAGTCATAGGGATAATTGGCAAAACATTCAGGACTCTACTATTTCTTGCAGCGATACTATTCCCAGAACCTACCTCTCAATTTTCTTCCCTTCTTTCTCTACAAGCCAAGTAATTATCCATCCAAATATATAGTAGTAGTTACCATGTATCCAGGACACTCCATGGGCCAGTTATTGTGCTCTCTAGTTTATGAACATTTTCATTTCTCCTTAAACACCTTAACATGTAGGGATTGTTATTTCCTTAAAGCATTAGGGAAATATGATTTTAGAGAAGTTAACTAATTTGTTTGTAGTCCCACAACTAGAATATGCAGACCCAAAATTTATATCTGTTTTTCTCTGATTGCAAATCTTGGGCTTGTATTCACTTCTAGATAATTTTCATGTGGTCTGAATCATCTGGTGCAACTCTGTTCAGATATGTAATAACTACATAATTCATATATTCCCACTTTACTTGGTAGCAAATAGATTTTTAGATTTTAAAATAATTATCAATTACTTTAGTATTTTGAAAGACATTGTTATGACAACCACAAAAAGACTGATTTAATTTCTTTTCTTTATTTGTACAATATAAATATGTACTTACATAGAGCCATTTCTCCATGTGCAAAATAAACATACAATATCACATCTGTGATGACAATGGACTAGTCACTTCAGTCATGAGATCAAAATTTTATTGTGACAGTTTTTTTGTAGCTCCCCCTTTTCCATCAATGAATTGATACAGATTTATTTTTGAAAGTAGACAGTATTTATCAAGTACCCAGAGAAAGCAAGGTGCTCTGCACTGTTGGGCTATCCAAGCAGGGCTGTCAAAGTGAGTAAGAGGCATTCCTGTCCTCAGACGTAGGGGGAGAGTGCTATTCTAGGAGTGGAGGAATGTAGTTTATATAAAAGTCCCAAGAATATACTGAGACCACATAGAGTTGGGAAGGGGAAAAAGTTACCAGGAAGAAGACTGAATTTTCCATGAGCTCAGACCTGTCGGTAAAGCTGTGAAAAGTTAGGCAAGGACAGTGGTTTAGAAGTAGGAGACTAGGTGTGCATCTTCTGTGATGCATTGCAGCACCTGCCTTGTGAAATGCTTGCTGGTTTCCAACACAATGTAGACCTCTGTATTCTGGTGAACCTCCTTCACCTTTCTGTCACTCCACTGCCCTTTGTCACGGTTTTCTGCCATCATTACTCAAATCCGCCTTCTCATTCAGACTATACTTGGAGTCAAATATATTTTTAATTTTTGGCAAAACCCCTAGAATATAATAAATATACAGTAAATGTTTATTGAATGAGTAAATAAGTGAATACATGTGTGAAAAAGTAATATAAAAATGTAAAGTGTATTGAATAGATAATTTCCCCATGCACAAAACTTGGGAGATTGTGAAAAATATGGTCTATGATTAAATAAATTTTGAAAACTCTATGTGCTATTTGGAGATTCTCTGTATAAAAAAAACCATCAAAGATTCTCAGTTCAATTCAGTTAAAAATACCTCTTCTGTTATTCAGTGGTTTTCAAGCTTTTTGAGTACATTTGAACACTATGCATTAGTATCTCTTAGAATTAGTGTACTTCAGAAAAAATTTTGGAGATATTATCTCATATTAATCCCTAAGTCAACAGTGACACATGACAGTTGGAAATAAATTCTGATTATAGCATCTTTGATTTCAATAGCCCCTTGAAGATCAATCTTTTCCATTCCCCATTCAATGCATATTTAGCTTCTCTCTTCAGTTTTCTCAGAAAGTAGGAATTTATTTACTTTCAAGGCTGCCTAGCACATTTTGAATAATTTTATTGCCTAGGATCTTCCTACTGTTACTTTTATCCTGTGACCTAGTTTGCCTTCTAGCATGACAAAGTCTAATTTTTTTCTATGCATATCCTTTTACATAGTAAGATAGTGATTTTACAAATGATCAATAAACTTCTTTCAGCCATTCAAAACCCCTCCTGTTAGTCAACATAAGACATTTTATCTTTAGTTCTTTAATTTTAGTGTATGTGCTGCCAAAGTGTGCACTTTAGCTCTTTAGTTTTAATTATGTTTAATTAGTGCATGTTAATATATAATGGTGTGGTTTGTTTTGGGAAGTTGGTACATGCATTTAATGTATTTTATTTTATTTATTTATTTATTGATTGATTGATTGATTGGTACCTGGGATTGAACTTGGGTCCTTGCGCTTGCAAGGCAGGCCACCGAACCGCTGAGCTAAATCCCTGGCCCCGTTTAACATATTTTAATCAATTTCAGTCCTATTCTCCTACTCTTCCCTCCTCTTGCTGATTCTTTTCTTCATCTCTGAAAATCTGTCTCCTGGATTTCTGTCATCTCTCCTGTCTGTCTGTGTGTGTATATATTTTTTTAAGTTTCTCACATAAGAAACAAATACATGATATTTAACTTTCTGAGTCGAATATTAACACAATAGTTTCTAGTTCCATCCATTTTACTGGAAATAATATGATTATGTATATATTTTTTGCTTTATTCATTCCCCTGTTGATGGACATCTGGGCTATTTCTACAGCATAGCTCTTGTGAATTACACTGCCATAGATGTGAGTATGGATGTGTCACTAAGGTGTGCAGTCTTTGGTTCTTTCAAGAATATGCCTGAACATGGTAAAGCTGGGTCACGTGTATTTCTATTTTAGCTCTTAAAATTTACCATTTTAACCATTTTCAGTGATATTAAATACATTCATAATGCTGTGCAACCATAACTAGCATTCATCTCTGTAATCTCTTCAGCTAATAAACTGAAGCTCTGTACCCTTGAAACAATAACTCTCCATTTCCCCTGTATCTCAGTCCCTGATGACTACCGTTCTACTTTGTGCCTTTATGATTTTGACTACCTTCAATACCTTGCATAAATAGAATCATACGGCACCCTTTTTACTGGTTTACTTCACTTAGAATGTTGTTTTTAAGGTTTCATCTATGTAGTAGTATACTACAGAATTTCTCTCTTAAAGCTGAATGACATTCTATTGCATAGAGATACCACATTTTACTTATTCATTCATTTACCCATGGACTTTGAAGTCATTTCCACATTGTAGGGATTTTGAATAATTATTTTGTGAATATCACCTTAAGAGATCTCAGATTTTTGCTTGTAATTGTTTTGGGTATATAGCTAGTAGGTCATATGGTAAGTCTATTTTTAACTTTTTGAAGAAATATCATGTTCATTTTCACAAAGCTGTAAACATTTTACATTCAAGCTAACAGTGCACATTGCTTTCAGTTTGTCCACATTCTTGCCAATGCTTGCCTGCCTGCCTTTCATTTTTCCTTCCTTCCTTCCTTCCTTCCTTCCTTCCTTCCTTCCTTCCTTCCCTCCCTCCCTCCCTCCCTTTCTTTCTTTCTTCCTGTCTGAGTAGCAGTCCTAGTAAGTGTGAAATAGTATCTCATTGTAGTTTTTATTTTATTTACCTAATGATTCATAATGTTGATTGTCTCTCCATGTGATTACTGGCCATTTGTATACCTTCTTTGGAGAAATATTTATTTAAAATTCTTCCTGATTTTTGAATTGGGTTTTTTGTTATTGACTTTTGAGAATCCTCTATAATATGCATTAGATATTAATATTTTATCAGATACATAATTTGTGAATGTTTCCTGCATTCTGCATTTTTTATCTTGATAGGGTTTTTGTGAATACTTTCAAAAAAATCAGGAAGGACTTGCTTATGTTTGAAGTAAAAAATGTTAGTTGATGATAATTTGTATTTAACCATTGAAAGTATCCTGGAAATTGATATATTGATAAAAAGGAATTTGTTTAAAAAAATCAGAATCAATTTGTTAGTCATTTCTAACAATTTGTTAGTATATTCCTAGAGTAGGAATAAGAACTGAGTATTACCTTCAGAGCAGCATTGTTCAGTAGAAATAAAAATGCATGAGTACATTGGGAGTTGTTTCTGAATCCTCCAATCTATTCCACTAATCCTCAGGTCTGTTTCTTTTCCAGTACCATGCCGTTTTTATCACAATGGTTTTATAGTATGGTTTCAAATTGGGAATTGTTATAACTTATCTTTGACAAAGGAGCCAAGTAGAGGAAAGATAGCCTCTTTAATAAATGGTGTTGGAAAAACTGGATTTCAATCTGCCAGAGATTTAAACTAGACCCTTATCTTTCACCATGCATTAAATCCAAGTGGATTGAAGATCTAAATATTTAAAAAGAGATGGTAAACCTTCTAGATGATAAGTTAGGCAGAACCCTTGAAGACATTGGCATAGGAAAAATCTTTATGAGCAAATCCTCAGTAGCATAGGAACTACCACAAATAATCAACAACTGGGATCTCATCTTATTAAAAAGTTTCTGCACTGCAAAAGAAACCACCAACAGAGCTAAAAGACAACTTACAATGTGGGAAAAAAATTTTAGCAGCTGCTCCTCAGACAAAGGACTATTATCTAGAATATATAAATATGAATTCAAAAAAATCATGCCCCCCAAATATAAAGACCTGATTCAAAAATGGGCATCTGAAATGAACAGAAATTTGTCAGACAAACAAGTAAAAGCAGCAAATAAATATATGAAAAAATGTTCCACATCACTGGTCATTCGAGAGATGCAGCTGAAAACAACACTGAGATTCCACCTCACCCTGGAAAGAATGGCTGCTACCAAGAAATCAAACAATAACAAATGTTGGCGGGGTTGTGGGGACAAAGGAACCCTTCTCCATTGTTAGTGGGAGTGCAGACTGGTGCAACCACTGTGTAAATCAATATGGAGCTACCTCAAAGAACTAGGATTAGAGGTTCCATTTGACCCAGCCACCCTTCTTCTGGGTATCTTTCCAAAAGAACTAAAAGAATCATATCACAGTGATATATGTGCACCCATATTTTTTAAAGCACAGTTTGTAATAGCTAGAACTTGGAAACAGCCCAATTGCCCATCAGTTGGAGACTGGATAAAGAAGATGTGGATTTTCTATAAAATGGAATACTACTCCGCCTTAAAGAATGAGAAATTAGAGTCATTCATAGGAAAATGGATGCATAATGAGGTCATATTCTTAAGTGAAATAAATAAGTCACACATGTGTAAATACCAAGTAGTTTCTCTGGTGTGAAAAACTAAAAGTGTAAATAAGATCCATATGGTTTAATTGGCAATGTGAAATAGGAAGAAAAGGGATAAAGGTGTAGGGGAAATGGGAAGGGTAGGGGAAAGGAAATAGGGAAAAGAAACAAAATGAGAAAATGAAAAAATGGAAAAAAATGTTTTGTAAATAGGAAAGGAAGGAGGGGGTGAAGGGAGGGCAGGAGTATGGGGCAAAATGAGAACCAAGACCTGTCATGTAAGGTACAAGATCCCAATGCTGAATGTAACTCTGCTGTATACCTAAAAAGGACCAATAAACTCAATGTGAAAAAAAAATACATGTCACAAAAATATTTAAATTTTCTGATGGTTAGGTTTAAAGAAATTAATAATTTGAAATTGAAGCAGATGAAATCAAATTTAATAGTATATGCTATTTATCTCAATATGTACAAAATATTACTTTTTAAAATGAAATAAACATAAAATTGATATACTATATTTTATATTCTTCCTCATAATATGAAAAATTTGATCTATTTTATAGGTATAGAATAGAGCAATTCATAAATGTATTTTCATAAGAAATGTTCACTCTTTATCTAGATTTCATAAGCCCTATCTTTGAAGAAGATTTACATTTATAAGTTATTTCAAATATACCTAAACATGTTCTAATAACTATATGATGTTTTACATTTTAAATTACAATTTAAAATGACATACAATTTAAAATTTTGTTCCTCTGTGTGCACATTTTATCAGCTAAATGGCTACACATAGCTGCAGCTACCATGTGGGTATATTCTTTCCTGGTTCTGGCAAGATACATGTTAGAGAATTTATTTATGATTTTAACCTGTGGACTAGACTCCATTCATTCCTGTTAAATTCTATTTTTATGAGTAAGTGGTCATCTGATGCAGCTTAGGTTCTTAGCATTAGAAAGTAGTCAGTAAGAACTCTTCTGGAGGTTTCCTGATTGGTTCTGGGCATCCAAATTCAGACAAAGACAGGTGCTTTTCTAGTCTTGGATCATCTGTGATTACCAGCAGCTACGATTGAAGTACTCAGTCCTCTGAACAAAGTATCAAGGTTTTCGGAAATGGAATTTCACTACCCATGTTAGTAATTCTTTATGAGATGACTATTCTCATTTCTAAGTCACATTGAATTAGAAGCAGTAATATCAGCGTTCCTCCAAAAAGGTTTATTTTTTAAAAAACCCTGTATGTAATATAAACTAAACATCATTTTAAAGATAATATACCGGATCTCTTCTTTCACTTTTTCAATTTCATTTGTTTCCTTTCCCCCTCTTTTCTGTATTATTTTTAAGGCTTTGTTGAATAGTTAACTGTGTTCTTAGTCTTAAAATTTTTAAATGGAGGAATCCTTAATTGTTTCTTTTATTATTTTGGCACAGTGATACTGAAAGATTTAAATAGCATATTTTATAACTAAGAAAAATGTGTGTATGACTATTTGCCCATTTGATTGTGTGTGTATGTGTGTGCATTTTAGTGGAAGAAATTACCTGAGAAATTTTCCTACTAACTTAAACACTTGTTTTTTACTAATAAATGTTTGCAATACATAATGAATACATTTATCCTGAGGAGTTGGTGTATATACAAAAATGCTTCTTGTATGCTCATAATCCCAGCTGTTTGTGAGGATGGATCAGGAGGATTATAAAAATTTAAGATTAGCCTGGGCAACTTCATAAAATTGCGTCTTAAAAATAGAGAACAGGGCCAAATATTTAGCTCAGAGGCTGCCTCACAAGCACAAGGTCCTGAGGTTGATCCCTGATACAAAAAAGAAAAAAGAAGAAGAAGAAGAAGCGGAGGAGGAGGAGGAGGAGGAGGAGGAGGAGGAGGAGGAGGAGGGAGAGGAGAAGAAAAGGGGCTGGGGAATGTAGCTTTAGGGATAGAGTGCTTGTCTAATGTACACAAAGTCCTGGGTTCAGTCTCAGCCTTACTCCCCTACCAAAGAAGAAAGGCTGCATTTCTTTCTCAGCTCTCTACTTTTGAGAAACTATCCTAATACTTTGTTGGATGAATTAGATAGTAAAGCATATACAATGAGAAAGAAAAATATCCCATACCTCTTGATCTTCTGCTATCCTGATCTTTAGTACAATTGCTCAGAGAGAAAAATTGAGATATTGCTGTTTAAAAGAAATCATGTATATGCATTACTTATTATTGTATTAATACTATAAATCCCTTATTTGACCAATAGGAAGACTGAAAGAAAAAGGTGGTTATTATGTAAAGTGTATCAAGAAAGGGAAACTAAAGAAAAGATATTTTCCTAGATCTACAGTCAATCTTTCTACTATGGAATTAAGGATTCTCAGGGGAATTCAATTCCAATTTGTCCAGCTCTATTACTGGAGATATATTAATAAAAATTGACTGTAAGTTCCTGAGAGTAATTGCCATGGAGAATGAGAGTTGAAGCTATTTTTTAAATGTGGCTATGGGTAATAATCCTTTCTGGTGATGTTCCTGGGACATAACTTTCCCTGAGCATTGCCCATGTAGAAACCAGAATATCCATACATGTAGGCCATATTCTGTCTTTCTACTTAAACATATTAGAGCCAAGAGGACAGATCTTAGAGTTTTATAGCTTTATAGGCAGAATTAATATAAAAAACTAAATCTGATATCTAGCATGAAATAAGGACTAAGAAACTCTTAGTGACTGTTCTTTGTTGCCACCATTTCTACCTTCCATCGTGGCGCTGCATGGGAAGGGAACTGAAACTTCTGAATATCACACCTTAGTTTGTTCTTGTACTAGTACTCTGTTAATGCTACAATAAATTATTAATCCTTTAGTGGGTTGAAGTGACACTGTCTATTGTTTCATATGTTAGTAGGTCACAAGTATGATGGATTTCCCTGACTTCATTTTTCCTGTAGCTGAAATTAAATTGTTGGCCAAAATGTATTCCTTTCTGCAGTTTCTGGGAGTGAATCCATTTCAAATCTCATTCGGGTTCTTGGGGAGTTTCAGTTGTAAGACTGAGACCAATTTTCTTGTTTAGTGTTGGCCAGGATATGTGCTCAGCTTTAGGCTTGCCTGCATTCCCTGACTTGGGGCTGTCTTCTTTCTCGAAGTATGTAACGGAGAAGTGTGTTCCTATGCCTCAAACCTCTTACTTTCTCTTCTACACCTCTCTCTCTTTAACTAGCAGAAGTTCTCTGTTTCCACGTGTTTGTAGTCCAGAACCATCTGTCCATGTTAAAAGCTATGACCTTAATCACATATCAAAGTCTTTGCCATATTCACACATTCAAATTCAAGCAATAAACATCTGAGTAGGACATGCTAGTTTTGTCTATAGCCTTACTTTTAGTTGTGCAAGGTGAAATAATATCAAATTGTAATGCTGCTACTATCTCTGCAAGTTTTTTTTTTTCTCTTTCGGGCAAGAAGTTAGACTTCATTTATCTTGTTTCAGAGGTACCGTGGAAATGATGTGGAAGATTCCATATGCACTCTGCAGGTTAAACATCATTTTGATGGAAAACTTATCAGTAATGCTAGTTGTACTTGACATGATTATTTAATATTATTAATCATAACCTGGCCTTTGTTTCATTTGTCACAAGTTGAAGCAAGATTTCATTTTGACACACATTTACAATATGTATTTTACTATTCCATTTTAAAATATGATAGTTTACTGTAACCTATCCTTAATATGTTTATTACGTTATTGCTTCATAATATAGCCAGCATTTGCTTCATCTATCAATTGCCCCGAGTTAATGCAATCAGGATTTAAACATTAGGAACTCCAGAATGTCCAGTGCCTGATGATGCTTAGTGACACAAATGTGAACTTCTATACTAAAAGACAAAAACTCATTTTCTCTGGTTCCCTCAGACACATCTATGGCCCACCCAAATAGCTGAGTATGAGCTTGCAAGAGTTTAGATAAGACAGCATTGCATTTTGCAGCAATTAATTTTGCAGAGAAAGCAGTTTGTTTAAAGATGCCTGTAGCACTCACTCAAATGGGGGTTGTTTTTCAAGGCCACCAGAGCTACGTTTGGCTAAGGCTGACTTATCAACAAAACAACAATGCTAAAAATATGACCTCCTGGGTTTTGCAAAAGAAGGAACTGGAGGGGTAATGAATTATACTCACCTGCTAGAATTGGGTGAAGACTGTAATTGTTTAGCCCCCTAGCACAACACTGCAAGGGTTAAAATGACAGAGAGATTAGTTTGTGATGGCTAAAATTGTTGGTTTGAAGCTCTCGGCAATAGACAGACTGTTATTTACCGGACTTGGACGATTTACTTCTTAATGCAATAATGACCTGTGAAATGAAACGTGAGCTAGACAATTGTTCCTCATTGTTTCCAGTAAAACATCCTTTCATACCCCATTAAACCACCATTAATTCCATATGAAGGAGAGTCACGCATAAGCACTTGATGGTCCCTTTCTTTCTTTCTTGGACTTTCTTTCCCCCCATACTTATTATTTTCTTTTTTCTCTTTCTTTATCTCCGTTTCTCCCAATGAAATATGAAACAGTGAGATATATAGTGAGATTTTCTTTTGAAAGACATCTTGAGTCACATTTCCAAAATAGGGGTAAGTTCTCAATAGGTGGGCATCTACATGGTCCTCCATTTCCTTGGACACGAGAATAGCAACAGCAATAGGAAAATTTTTCAAAATAAGGAGCAATTGTTTAGCCCTGCTTACAAGAGATCCAGATGCTTCTCCGGATGGGTGACTGCACATCCTCTCACACTGGTGTGCAAATCATCACTAGTGGGGAAGCCAATTTTGTCAACTGGCGAAGCACCTTAACCTGCCTGGGGAGGGAGATCTGACTCAAGCTAGAATACACTCAGGTTAAAAGAAGCCCCTCTGTTTTCCAGTAGCCTGTTGAGTCTTGAACTGCTTTCTCCTATTCCTGGACTACTCAATATTTCTTTTATAAGGGACTCAAGCAAAATGAGCTGAGCCACAGGGCATGATGTAATACTTTTTCCCTGACACCCTTCTCCCTACAATATCACAGCTGGTGGATGGCTATTTTAATTTTTTTCACTACATGATAAGAACTTTTTGCTATATTCAATTTTCCTCTTATTATCAGCATGGTCACAGTGTCATTTTTATTTTTGTCCCTGCCTTTGTATTGCCTACTCTTTTTCTGCAGTCAAATTTCTTAAATTCCTTCTACTAGGGACAGTGGCTACATCAGGGCCCACCTGAGTGATTCAAGATACTCTTGTATCTCAAAATCACTAAGTTAGTCACATTCACAAAGTCTCTTTTTCCATATAAGCCAGTACAATAACATTCATAAGTACTAGTGGTTAGGAATGGGTGTCTTAAACCCATTATTTAGATTAACATACACAGTTATTTCAGGATGCCACGATTAAACACACATAGTGCTGAGTATTTAGAAGGCTCAGACTGATCATTTGGAGTATTTGTTCTCTTTTTCCATGTGAGGGATGAACAAGAAAAAGGGAAGTACCCTTAATAATTCTTTTATTAATTAATTTATTATATTGGTACATGTTTGTATTAAATGATGATCACATTCATCATGGGAAGTTGGTAATGTACATGATACTTATTATTTCTTTTAAAAAATCTGCCTCCTACCCTCCTACTTTCTCTTTGGCCTGTCTCTGCCAAAGTAACCTAAACAATTCTTCAAAAAATTCTTCAGTGCACACACACACACACACACACACACACACAAAATAAAATCTCACCATCAACTGCATTTTGCTAAATAGCTACACCTTTTAACTTGCAGTTTGGGAGGTAGGTATGACAACACTTCTTTACATTCTCAACTATTAATTTTCCTATTTCTTTTATAACTGTTTTTTTTTTATCCTGGGTTGTTCTTTCATCCTGAGTTTCTGGATATAAACTCTGGTGCTATTCTAGAACTTGTAAATAGAAGGCCTCTCTGCTCACATTACAGCCTCCAGACAGGGCCTTTTGTACAGGGGCTGAGTTGTACCATGGGTTGAACACTGTTTATGACAAGGAGAGCAAAACTACCACATGAACTCTCTTTGAACTACTAGTAAAATGGTGTTGATCACCTCACTTTTTTCCCTAGCTGTTTCCTGTAGAAGAAACATCTATGCTTCTGTGTTATAACTGATATTATAGAGGTTTTAAAAGTAAATGTCATATATCATATAACAGGTCAGACCAGCCTTACACTTGATCTTAACCAAAAGCCTGAGGAGTAGTTCATATCAGGCTTTTAGTCCCCTTCTCAAGGCAGTAGCTACCCTGATATTAGAATTCTTTTAATAAAAAGGTAATTAAAAAAGACATCAGCAAAGTAATTAGTGAAATAAACAAATGATTAATGGCTCATTTAAACTGAATTTCATTTTATTTCTTTTAAGGAAAAACAACAAATGTGTAACCCTTTACTGTTCACCATAGGCCCATTCCTGTTCATGTTTCAAGAATTTCTAGAGGCTATGTGTCATTCAGGAGGATTCCATCTTTTCCCAGGAGGAAGACTATTTTCTCTCACACAATCTAAAATTTACTGGTGATCTCATTCATTCATATTTCATTTTGTATAAGATGGCTAATGGTATTAGCATGTGGTAATGACTCCTTTCCTTGATTAGATTATAACCTCTTGGAAGGCAGGAAAGATTTATTATGATAATTTTAGTTTAATTTAACTAATGTGTATTGATTGTTTATTATAATATAATCAAAGTTCCAACTATTACAGTAGCTTCCATTTCTTGAGCATCTCTTATCCCCTAAATTGTTAGGTTCTTTCTTTTTTTTTTTTACCATAAAGTGTAAATAAACCTCATTTTCATCATTCTAAATGGGATGAAACTGAAGTTCATGGAGTTTAAGGACTATCTTCAAGATTATATATCAAGTGATAAAGCCAGGATTTGTGTACAGGTCCTTTAAAATCAGTGCCCATATTGTTTTTCTTCCTTTAATGCCCAGGATCCTTAAACTCTCTAGAGAATTTACATATAAGTAGGAGGAAGCAGGATGAAAAATGGGTTGGAACATGAAGCAAATGGAGAGATTTTTTGAGACACTGTTCCAATTGTTTAGATTTAGAGGAAATGTGTTGATCTGGAGATTGATGACAACCAGGGTGGAGAGGATGGTATAGATCAAAGAAATAAAAGAAAGGAAATAGAGTTTAATTACTCCTGACTTTGAGCTCTATAGAGAAGGAGTCAACAGTGACTGTATTGTGCATAGGGCAAGATATCCTGAGGAACAGGGGTTCTAAGAGCAGATATTGGGAAATAAGAAAAAAGAGGATAATTTCTTCTGTTTTGCCTTTAGTAAGATTTGGGTGCCAACTATATGAGAAAGGAGATATACAGATATTCAGTGGTTGGTACCTATGTGATTAGAACTTGGGAGACAAATTGCAGCTGGAGTTAAAATCGAAAGTTATCTGAAATAAAGGGTAAGGAAAACAGTAAATTGGACTGGTATGGAAGAATGAAAGATAGTATAATAAAGTGAAAATTTGGGGAAACATGTGGCATTTAAGGCAGGAAAGCTTTTGTTTGGAAGTGTTTGCAGGTAGAGGAGCAATGCATAGCATTTAACTATTTGTTACAAAGACAAGAGGGCACAAAAGGAGAAGCACCTACAAGTTATCATTGCGTGCATATTTGCTAGTTTCTGAGATACTTCAAGGAAAACAACAATCTGTGACAAAGTTGTGAGGGCCCCCATCCAGAGGAGAAGATAGACCGATCTTTTGCACTGATGGAAGACATAGGTGCACACACAATGTGATCTGAAGGATTGGTCCTCTTCAGTCTCCAAACCCTCAGATATTTTGTCATCCTGTAAATTTTCTTCTTTATAGCCTAAAATGGTTATGTTTGCTTCCCTGTACTGCACACAAAAAAATCACTTAATCCCTATTAGGGAAAGAAGGCAAAAAGACAAATTGTGTGTCATGTGTGAATATAAATTTATAAATAAGAAAAATGGGAGCACCATATAGTTAAGGATGCTGATGGTGGTGGCAGTAAAAGGTTATTGAATAAGGTTGCTCTCAGAAGTGATTAACTGAGAATAAATTTGTGTAAGAATTGATCACCTGACACATGGAAAGAGAAGCCTTCCAGGCCAAGTATGTATCTTTTGTTTTTGTACCTGGGATCGAATTCAGGTCCTTGTGCTTGCAAGGCAGTCACCAGAACTACTGAGCTAAATCCCCGGCCCGTAAGTATGTATCTTTGGAGGGAGCTCCATGGTGGGAGGAGACTGAGCATGGAGTTAAGAAGGGTGAGAGGAATAAATGAGGGTGGAGGAGTACTGGTAGTTTATAGTAAGAGCAAGCAAGTGGATAAGGCCAGATTCTGAGGAGTCTTATAGGACATTTTTAGAAACCAAGATTTTTTTATTCTTCTTGTAGTAGACATCAGTATGATTTACTTTGCATGTTTAAAACTCTGGAAGAGTGAATGGAGGTAAGTAAGAGTGGGAAGAGAAATGAGTTAGTAGTTCTGCCTCAGTGACCCATATGGTAAGGTGGATTACTCTGGTATTAGTAGAATTATGAAAATATTTAATATAAGATCTAAAAATAAAGCTGATAATAGAATTGGTTAAGGATGTTCCTTTAGCAATGCCCCCATTCCATGCACATACATTTGAAAGGTTTCTTAAAGTGGGGGATGACAAATACGTGCGATTGGAGAGGATCATTAAAGAAATTTTAAAAATATATAGAGTAAAATCTCTTTTAAGACTTTCATTCACAAGAGATTCATGTAGATGTGTTGTATGTCAGGAATCGTATTAAGCTCTGAGGTTTGAAATGTGAATAAAGAATGGTCTTGGTTTTGTTGTTGAATTTTTCAAAAGTATAACTACATTTTTGCTAAAAGAAAGCAATATTTTTATAATATAATTTGCTCGGTTAAAAGATTAGAATATTAGCTCTATTAAAGAGATAATATCTGTAAAGTAATTTATAATTTGTAAAAACAGTAGCACATATAATCGCTTCTCTGTCTCACAAGATACCTCTACATCGGGTGATTCTTAGGATGAGGGACATATCATAGATTAACCCCTGTCAGGTAATATATGGCGATGCGTGAGGACATTTGTGTTTGTTACAAATTTCCTTAGTTATTTTCATGTTGCTTGGACAAAATACCTGACAACCAATGTTAGAAGTGGAAAGGTTTATTTTAGCTCACAGTTTGTGGACATTTTAGTCCATAATCAACTGGTGCCAAGGCAAGGTGGCATGACAGAAGGGAATGGCAGAGCAGAAACAGTTCTTGGGAAGGCTTTCAAAAGGCAGCAAGGAGCAGTTAGTAGCAGCAACAAGCCTTCCCTTCCCTTTTATCCCATCCAGGCTGCAAGACTTTTGGGTGACACCACCCACTCCCAGGGTGGGACTTCCTAGTACCCACACCAAGAACTATAAAACACCAATTAATGCACTAACCCAGTACCATACACTCTCAATCCTAGTGTCACACCCTTAATCCACATTCACACACTAAGTCTAGCCACTTCCAGATGAGTGCATTTGGGGGACATCTAGATACCAGTCATAACAGCTGGAAAGAGTGCTGCTGGTATCAGGTAGATAGAGATCAGGAAAGCTGCAAGCATCCTAAAAATGCACAATATAGCCTTTCAGTGGGAAATTTTCCAGCCCAAAGGTCAGTAGTTCCTACAATGAAAAGACCTACACTAAGTGATTTTTTTTTTGATGTAGGAAAACATAATCTATTAACCTATCTTCTAGTTTTCCCCACTCTCTATTGTACTGCATAACCAGCTTCAGAAGCTGCAATATCTGACTGATGTTCAAGTTGAGTCTATATATTTGTAAGTACTTATAATTGGCCATTTCTTCCACATTTCTATGAAGATGCTGCGTCACTATATTAGTAGATGGTCATCCTAGCTAACTAGAGTTTTTATGAGCTTGGGTAGGGTATACCCTGAATTAAATAAAGTGATGAAATATTGGGAAAGATTAAGTACAAAGAGTACGACCCCATGCCATATTGTAAGTACTTAAATGATAATTTCTCACAGTATAAATAGGAAGTAAACTCCAAACATATGATCATTGGATTGGTATTTACGTTTCTCCTGATGCAGTTTGTTTGCGTGTATCATTGCACTGAACTGCATTACCAACTTCTAATGCCATTTCCATGTTTTTTTATTTGATTCTAGCTCCATTTATAGCTCTTCCCCTTTTATGTGAAAGAAGCTGAAAATATCATAAATCACTTTCATTGAGACCATCTCTATTTTTCTATAGATCAGATGGCAGATAATAAATGTTATTTAATGATTGTGACATGGTATAGCAGCATAATCTCTCAGTTCTCAGCTTCAAATCCTGCTAGTAATGGTCTTATTGCTTAAATTTCAACTAGATAATTTGAAAAGGCTTTTCTAATATTTCCTTGTGTTCTCTAGAAATCTTAACTCTTAAGATACAGTGACAAGACCCACATTCCTCGACAGCAAACATCAGTCAGATTATTTTGTGATTCAGTTGAAGCCTAAAGAGTGTTCTCCCTATTTTTCTCTCCCAAAGGAAATAATCATCATAGACTAGGTATGCTTATGATTTGTAGAATACAGGAGACTGTCTCACATCATTGGGTGAATGCAGGAAATTGTGCAGAATGGAAAAGCAGATAAGGAGAGAGAATGAGATTTGCTTGTGGGACAAGTGAGCCATGGTTCACATGGCGTGACTGGGAGGAAGCTTCACTCCCCTGCCCTCCCCTCGCCTTCCCTTCCCTTCCCCCTCCCTCAACCCCTCTCTTTCTTGGCCTCCTTTCTTAACAGCCTCAAATTTTTCATGACCAGGGCGTTCTCTTCTGTGAGGCTGCCTTATACTCTCACTCCTGTACCATCATCTCTTCCTAGAATCTAGACATTCATGATGGGCCTAATGAAATTGAGAAATTTAACTTTTCATTGTATTTTGATTAATTAAGAATTAAACTTACATAGTCACATATGGTGAATGCTACTGTCTTGAATAGTACAGATTCAGACCATCCGTACTGATCTTGCAAAGGAAATTGCTAAGACCTAGTGTGGTCTCTGCTTATCTGATCCATCATGTTGCTCCAGGATGTATAAGAGAGGGTGAGAATTCACTGAGGGATAAAATGCTGTGAGGATCATTGGTAGATAGTTTCAGTGTGTAATGATTTCTCCATCTCTTCTCACAGGGGATAAAGCTATAGTGCCTGTCTTCATAGTTCACCCCAAATGAACTGGCTTTGAAAGCATTACATGAGAGGGATTGCTATCTGACACAGGAAGAAGAATCTATAAATAAGTGACTGGTTTGAGCAACTTGTGCTCCAGCTTGGGATCTACTTTCAGCTTGCTCAGTAAAATACCCAGCTAGCTGTAAAACAGATATGCGCTTTTAAAGGAAGTATCTCATGGATCATATTAATAGAGACCCACAGAAGAGGTTTGAGGTTACCTCAAGTAAGGTTACGTAAGCATTAGAAACAAGAGAATACCAGAGAAGTCTTTAAAAGGCAGTAAGAACAGGCACTGCCCATGCCATATGAAGAATTGAAGATCCCAAGTGTACATTTCTATACCTGGCCTGACTCCAGAAAGAGTCCACTGTGGACATCTGAAGTATGTAGAGGATTATACATATTATTACTCAAGGAAGGTCTTTTCTGTACTATTTTGCTCTCTCTTCTCTCAATGTAAGTTCCCAAGATCAAACCTCGACTACTATAAACCTCACAGGGAATGGAGGAAGAGGAATCAGGGAAAATGGTGCAAAGGCAACCAAACATTTTCCCTATCATAGATTTTTCAGGCTCAGGCAGAGGTCAGTAATAAATTTCGAAAATGTTTATTACATTATACTGGTCTGGAAATTTCCTTATTTGAAAATAATGAAAAAAAATTCTTCCAGGATATGAGAAATGTCATTTGACATCATGAGTTTAAATGTAAATTTACTCTCTTGCACCAGCTGAGTCTAGCTGATTCAGTAAATTGTTAACAATAATGATAATTGAACATTATTAATGGCATATGTATTAATAACATGATGATGAATACCTAACATTTATTGTTTCCAACATGCCAGCCAGTAGTGGCGAACCTATGGCACGCATGCCACAATAGGCATCGAGAGCCCTCTCTGTTGGTATGTGAGCTGAATCATCGTAGCAGCTGAACATCAAATGACAGCTGTTTTTTCTAAATGAAAACCTTAATATTCAGGTTTAATGACAGTGCTTACATTTTGCATAAATAAGTGGGTTTGGGGTTGTAGTTTGGGCACTCAATCTCTGAAAGGTTCACCATCACTGTAGCTAGACTCTCTTCTAAGTACTTTTTTTTTGTTTGTTTTAATTCCCAGCTGGATACCCATGTGGAAGTGACTTCTCTCTGTCTGGATTAGTTCAGAGAATTGACATAAAGATTTCTTAATCACCCTGAAAATCCAGTTCCACTTCTGGAACACCATGATCTATTTGTTAAATCCACTTATCAAATACTTCACATGCAACATTTCCTTCACTACTTTTGCAGTACTCTGAGATAGGCAGTCATTTCATCTATCTTCAGATAAGAAAATTGAGATTCAAAGAAGTGTAGTGAGTTGACCTTTCACAGGGCTGGGTCTCTCTGGCCTCAGTGCTTCAGTATTTATCAGTGCTGTACATGAGAGAAAAATGCTAATCATCTGTTTTCTTTTCTTATTTGCTCAAGCAAAATAAAGTTCATGTGTTTGAATTTTGTAAACTATACTGAGTACTGAACAAGAAATAGTTTTCACCATAAAATTCATTTCTTCTTTGACTTATCTTAATGATAGATTTGTAACTTTAGCATGTGTGGAGAAAAGAGTGTAGAGAAAATGGCTCAAATTCCCACCTAAAACATGTATTACTACACACATACTGAAGAACAGAACCAGGGGGAACTTTTCATTTCTGACCCCCTGAGGACTACTGACCTTCTCAAATCTTCTTCCTCTCCACTTCATTTCATTGTTGTTTTTATCATGAATTTCAAAACCCAAGAGAGGGATAAGGCTCTCACCAAGAAGAAAAGGAAGAAGCTATGCTGTTACGGTTCAGAGTATTCTGAACTCTTAAAAATTGGGGCCTATTTATACTACAAGACAAACAGAGATCACATTAACAATAACAGATGTTGCAAGGAAGCGTAGAGGTTATTGTAAGCTAGTCTATGTGGGATCAGAAGCAATACGCTTTTCCTGTGATGGAAGTCTAGTGGGCTGCTGCAAGTTGGCCAAAAAGAGATTATAATTATATTACAGCCTGGCTGAGATTGAGAGCACAGTGTAGTGTCCCATTCTGTTGTTTGGATGCACATACACCTTTGCTATTCCTGGTACAATTTTCTTATTGGTTGCAGATATTATTCCCAATTCTGAGTAGGTTACTTGAGTAACCTACACCATTTTGAAGGGGATAAGAGATGCTTCATATTTGCAAATATGATTGGAAGCATTTATCTTTCTTTTCCCTCCACATCTTCTAAATATTAGCATTTAATAAAATGCACATTTCTTCATTTATTTTGAACTCTCTCCAAAGCCAGCAAATACCAGAACCTCAAATGTTATGATAGGATAGGTCCTTTACTGGTTTGTTTTCTTTTCATTCTTTCTGTTTTTACTTTGTGATTCTTTTTCATTATAAATCCTTATGTTTCCAACTCAAGGAGCCTGACTAATCAGAAAGGCTTCCAGCAGAGGTAGACAAATGTTCTCAACATGGTCCTCAGACCCTACAGTTGCAGGTAGCCCTGCTATCCACAGGAAATGAAGAAGTTAGGTCCATCAGAGAGAGGGGATTTCCTCTTCAGATAAAATATGTTCGCTGTTGCATATTAGTCTGTAAAGCTGAGGGATAGAGACAAGATGATTTCAGATGGTGGTGGAAATGGCTTCTTCTTATGCTGGATGCCATTAAAAGCAGAGCCTGAGACAAAGCCTTGCACATAGATTATTTATTTGCTAAGTGGGCCCAGGGAATAGGAGTTGGGGGAAGCCGTAGAGAAACAAAGTAAAGAGAAGGCAACTCAGGATGACTACAGGAAATGCTTATCTTGTGAGGTTTTCTTAGGACTCCTACAGAAAGCATCTTAAAACTGCTTACAGGCAAAGCAGGGAAGACATAGGTTCATGTTTCTGATTGGCCAAAGTTTTCCTATTGCATTTTGTGAATACTGAGTGATTAATCTCATGTATAGTATCAGAGAGGCCCAGGGGCAGAAGGCAAAACTTAGTTCATCTCCTCCTGGATGAAACAAGAAGCCATAATACTGCTTGGATTCATGTGATGAGACTGAGAGGATTTCATGGAACAAACAAGAGGTATCTAGTGCCTGTTCCTTACGAAATGTTTATTATAGTGCAATGGTTCCTGCTCAACTTGGAAAGGTCTCAGTCAAGCCCTCTCTGTGTCACCTGTCAGCCATGTGTCCCTAGGAAAGTTATTTTCTCCAGCACCAGTTTTCTCATTTGTAAATTGCCCAAGTGGTGGCACTTCCCTCAATTGGTTGTTTGGGATTAGAAGAGTGACTTAAATTGGCACGTAGTACTTTGAGAATATTCTCATCTGTTACCATTATTATTACTGGTGTTAGTAGCAGATGTATACCTGATAACTTTGGCTTGGACCTCAGATCAGCAGTGGCAAGGCAATATAGTGGAACCTCAAGATACGACCTGCCTGACATAGGAACAACTTGGGTTACTACTGGAATTTTAGTTTTAACTTAGAAAGTCTTTACTCATGACCCAAATGCTGGCTGCTTGTGCTTCCAGATGGTTTCAGATACTGATTAAATGCTTAAAGAGTTCTGGAAGGAACATTACAACCTCCTTTTCTGTGTGGGATTAATTGAGAAATCCTGGGTCAGTGTCTCTGCCTGTTCACAGGACAGAGACTTTGAAGACTGTGTAGAGGAGCCTGAGCCTACAATTGACCAACTTGAGTTACAACCAGCCTTCCCAAACAAGTTGAGTTCCTAAGTTTATTTAGAGAAGAAATGAAATGGAAGTTAAAAAGAAATATTTGGAGCTTGTCCTTTCTATTGGATAGATAATATTCATGTTTGCATAAAGTGTATGCTTAGATGAATCTGAACTGTAAAGATTGCAAAGAGATTTCCAGACAACTAAAAATACATAAAGTATAAATATGATATTTGATTATTAAATAGTTTCTATTTTCTTTAAATTTATTGGACAATATTTAAACATGTCTGTTGTTGATTCCAGAACAGACTTGTGCACTGCAGGAATATTTGTTTCTCTTATCCTTCCATATTCCTATCCATAAAATAGTGATAATTAGTCAGGAGATTCCTGAATTTAATTTCAATTCCTAATTTCTGTATCCCCAAATAACTCTTATTTTATAATTCCCAAATACTGATTAGCTAGGATGTGTGATTTGCTAGTCATCTCAGAAGAAAAACAGAATAATTCAACTGTATATGCACAAAGAAAGACATTACCAAAAATATATTCATTAAATGTAAATATATCAACTGCCTCCAACTCAAAACGGATTGATTTCCAAAAATTGGTTATTTGCCCTGTGTTTTCACACAGTGACTTTAAAAAAAGCAATAGGCTCATTTCCAGGCCAGTAAACAAAAGTCTCTTTTAATTATGGTATTATTTTACTAATAGTTTTCTGGATCTCAACACTATGTTACAATGATGCTTTTCCTCATAGGAAGCCTCTGGTTTTTCATACAAAGGTCACTATCAATTCTGTGACAATCTAGGAAAGTCTTTCCTCATAAGTAGTTGGGGCTGTAATTTTTTTCTCAATGGTTCAACATCTTCTAAAGTAGGACGCTTTCAGGAGGGACGGGAAGAACCATTAACAATTTTGCTGGGGCAACAAGTTTTAAGTCATTATTGTCCTAAGCAAAAGGAGATGGAGATACATGGTTGTCCTAGTTCGACACCCCTGGAAGTGTTCTCATGGTGTTGTGGACATAAGCATGGTGCAAGCTGTCCTGTATTTTTATTTTAGCTTTGGTTAAATCAGTGAAAGTTTGCTGAGATTCTGCCATGTGTTAAACACTTGGGATATAGTGTGATAATGATGGACATGACAACTGTACAGAATTTAGAGTCTAGTGTGAAAAGGACATCTCAAACAACCAGCTATTTAAAAAAGCATGAATGTAATGAATGGGAAAGTCAGGGACATCAGGGGACATGTGGAGAGTACTAAGCTTATGATTTGAGGCAGGACTGGCAAACTTTTCTGGGAAGCATCAGATAGTGACTATTTTAGTTTTTATATTTGAATGGCTACATATGGCCTTTGTTTTTCCTTCTCTTTCTCCATGCCCCTTCTTTGTTCTTCCTCTTTCTTTTCATTCTTAGTTTGAGGGTTGTTCTAAAACAGACCATGAGAAACTTCATTTATATTTTGGAGGATAATCAGAATCAAACTTCACAGGCATTATAAGAATGAGACCATAGGGAAAAGCATGACAGATAGGTGATGCAATGGACAGAGATGGGGCCCTAAGAGGACCATCGGTGATTGAGTGGGTAAAAGATCATTCCTGGTATTTAATAGTTCCTCTTCCATTGGCTCTTTCTAATCCTTGTTATCTTTCTCCTATTTTATTACCCATGATACCCATTTTCTATCCTGGACCAATCCCAAAGTGAGGTGAGAAGAAGATAATGTCTATAAAGTTGTCCAAGACAGGAATAGGAAAGTATATTTTATCTAATATAGAAAGAAAGGACCTTCCTGGGGCTGCAGTATCTCTCAGACAGGTTGAAGAGAGCAAGATGGTTCCCATGGACCTATGATTAGAAGAGAGAGAATTTGGGATGTGGATAACAGTAGACACTGGGCATCAGTGAGTTATTTGAATTGCTGAAGATATTTTAAGGGAAAAAGTTATCTAGTTATTAGATTTCCTCATAGCCTTCTTTCTATAATGGTAAATCATAGGGAAAACTACATTGATTTTGAGAAGTCTAACTCTGAGGAATTTAACATTTGTAAGTGCCTTCTATTAATAGCTGTGATTTTGATCCAAATTAGTACCAAGTTTAAATCAATTTTCTAATTTTTATAATTGATACTCTGTGTAAGATACCTCTCCACAGAAAAGGCAAGAAGGATGGCTTCATCTAACTAGTACCAGTAAGTAATGAGAACTTTCTTTCTCTTACCATACTAAACACACAATTTTCTGTTATCAATGGTGATTGAATTCAGAACCAACTCAGGCAAAGCTATAGAGCAGGTACAAGTTTTCTTTTCTACTTTTGCATTTGCCTTCTACTGACTTCCTTTTTCTACTTCAAGTATCTATCCTGGTCTCATTACCAGTTGTTGCCTGGATATTTGCACTTTAATAGAAAATTGCTACCAGTAAGATGCCTTTAAGGTCCAACTAAATTAATTTTTCACAGTGGACTTTTTAGATGGAAATGGAGTCCTATGGGGGAGACATTTTCTAGAGAAGGGCAGCCATCAATTTGTGCTGCTGGCATTGTAAGTACATTGCACCAAGTTCTGAGAAGTAGCTCTAAGACAGGACTTCTACTTGTGTTGTCAAAGTATTTTTGAGTCTCTTTGACACAGCATCCCTTGGAGCTACTGGCCTATTCCTCTTCATCTTTTCATAGACAAAGTAAAGGAAAATCTGGACTCATTGACTCTTCCTTACGTTTTTTTCAGTCTGTTCCCACTGTGACATGACTTCCTCCCCATTATTCCCCTGAAATTGCACCAGAAATCACTAACAATTGCCAAATTAGCTGGACTTTTCTTTTGTCTGCACTATCTTTGGGGAATCTGACACCAAGTCCAAGCCCTGCTTCTTAAAATTCCCTCTTCCTCTGATTTCCAAGGCAATGCACTCTCTCTGTTCTCCAGCGTGGCTGAAAGGTGGTGCTGCTCTGGGGGTACTCACAGAGTGTTCCTCAACTGCCCCAATTCTTTTGTATGAGTAGTTGAGTTTTCTCAATTCTTATGTCAAGTACTATGCAAAGAATCATCAAATTTCCCACTGACCTGATCACTGGTCCGAATCTTTTCCACAGATAAATTTGGAAGCACCACTGCCCCAGCGATTGTCTCTTTATTAAATTCTCCATCTGAATCCTCTTCTATCCTTGCTTTTAATGTTAGCGTTTTCTGAAGTCTCGTTTTTAACCACTTCTCGTTCCCCTTCCCTCCTGATTTTATCAGCGTTCTGGTCTTTAACTACTGGGTCTGTGTTGTAGACCCTACATTTCTGTTTCTATTCTAGACTCCTCCCTACCCATATCCTCAGGTCTAAATATCCAGGTGCCTAATCCAGTATTCCCATTCTGCTAATTTTAGGACGTCTTTCTTCCACCCTCCATACTCCACCCAGTCTCCCTCATTAATAGTCACTCATGATGGCTCATCTCAGTCACTTCCTTCACACAATCTGAGAGGCTCGCCAAATAGCTATTAAATCCATTGTCTTCTTCCATTTTCTCTCTACTGCCTTGGTATGGGCTTATACCTGAGCTGTAACTGTAAGTGCCAGTCTCTGTTTTGCTTAGTCTAAAACTATAATTCTACAGTTTGCACAGAGAAGAAGTGCTCCTTCCAAAGTGCAACTCTGGTCCTATGTGTATCAGCATAAAATCCTGACTGACTTTCCTTTATTTTGCATAATAACATTTTGTTTTATTAGCATGAATATTTAATATAACTTTTGATCTAAACTACATCACAAGTCTTTGACCTCCTCTTCAGGTACCACTTTCCTTCCTAATAAAACTAAATACTTTGTCTTGCTTAGACCCTCTATACTTTCAGAGAGGATGTTATTCTGGATCATTCTCTTCATTTCATGAATGGTAATTGATGTATTTATTCATCTAGATTCACTTTATCTACACATTTAGAAAATAGATTCCAGAGTAGAAGGTATTGTGAAGTAAGCTCCCTTTTCAGGGTGTTTATTAGTGAATATTAGGGGAGGGATAGAGACAGGGAGGAGATGGACTTTCTCATCTGGGTGCAGCCTCCCTCCAGTAATGGTGTGACTGGTGTGATAGTGAGGTAGAAACCATGTTTGAGTGTCCCCAGGAACCCTTCCAGTGAAGATCATCAGAGCAAAGATGAGAATAGCCTGCATTCCCTTAGCAACACCAGAGCATACTGATATGCAAGTACATATGCTTATTTCCAGCTAAGCCTTCCAGGAATGAGAACACCAAAGATGATGCTGAAGTCATCAACTGATTGATATCTTAAAATTGCTGCAAGCTTCTGTAATAGTTCATCTAACATCTTTAGGACAGAAGTCCTCAGGAGGGGGGAAACTTATTTTTAAATTTTAAAATATTTTTTAAAATAATGTAGCTGTTCCAAAAGAACTAAAAGAATCATGTCACAGTGATGTATGTGCACCCATGTTTATAGCGACACAGTTTGTAATAGCTAAAACTTGGAAACAGCCCAATTGCCCGTCAGTTGGAGACTGGATAAAGAAGATGTGGTTTTTCTATAAAATGGAATATTACTCAGCCATAAAGAATGAGAAATTAGATTCATTCATAGGAAAATGGATACATATTGAGGCTATACTCCTAAGTGAAACAAATAAGTCACACATGTGTAAATACCGAATAGTTTCTCTGGTGTGAATAAACTGTAATAGTACATAAGATCCTAATGAGATAACTGACATTGTGAAATGGGAAGCAAGGAGCTAAAGGAGTAGGGAAGGTGGCATGGGTAGGGGAAGGGTAATAAGGGAAAAGAAAAAAGTGTGAGAAAATGAAACGATGAAAATAAAGTGTTTGTAAATGGGGAGGGCAGGAGGGGGTAAAGGGAGGGCAGGGACAAGGGGAAAAAATGAGAACCAAGAATTGTCATGTAGAGTTTCAAGATCCCAACAATGAATGTAATGGTACTGTATTCCTAAAATGTACCAATAAATTCAATTATTTAATAAAAAATAATGTAGTTGTCCGAATCAGGAAATTTGAAGACAACTCGAGAGGTAAATAAAGGATTCTTTTTATTCTGCTAACCTGTGAATAAAATCAAGTCTTTGTAGATTTGAATTTCATTGAAGTTTAGCACCAGACTGCAACTTGTTTAAGCCCAAACCATCTCAGTACTGAGATGCCCTGAACATGTTTCCTTCAGAGAAAAAGCAGCAGTTCTACAAGAGATCCTCACTAGCCTGACACTGGATATGAGTGCCACTGTGTGGGTCACCAGCACCTCCTAAAGAATCTAGTTCATGAGAGTAAGTGGGCCTTGCAGGAGGGAGGAAATTTCATACTTTTGTTTCTTTCTGAATTTATGTAAAAATCTGAAGCTTTGGTAACTTATTACATGGTGCACTCATTTTTTTATTTAATTCTTAGTGCCTATGGGTGTACCAGTTTGGAAAAATCATAAAAAGAAATTAGTGTTGTCTCTTTCTTCTGGTTTGGAATTAAATAAATTGGGTTTTTATTCTTGTCAGTCTATTTTTTGATTCTTGAAACTGCCGAGGGAAAATTCTCCATGAACTAGAGCCCTCAACGAATCAGAATCTTAATTGTCAGGAAAAAAAAAATTATTGTAGTAGAGGTGGTAAAAACACAAAATAAAATTCTTCTTAAATGTGTCACCAATGGTCCTTCCAATTTAGGCAAGACCACCTAGAACATCCAGTGCTACAAATGTACATGATGAAAATGGGTCAGAACATTTATGCAGGAGCAACACGTGTAGACACCATCAATTCAATATTCTGCAGATCCAGTTTCCTTCACTGTTAAGACTGCACCAAAGAAATATATGTGGTTAGAAAACCTTCACCAGTATTTACCAAGATCTTCCACCTTTATTATAGCACTTTATATGAGTGTTTATGGGGCACTTTGTGCATGTGATACTAGCATGCTTTACACACTATTATTATGCTTTGTTTTCCTCCTCTTGAATTTTAACTTTTTGAGGAAAGGACTTCTTTGTGTCTTCCTCACCTACCACAAATTATAGAAAAATTTAATACCTATTGAAGGAAGGCAACATAACTTTCTATAAACTTGAACAAGTAATTAGTCTCTAAAGAGTTCCCTAGTGCCATATTTTAACACCAGAATAGACATTAAAATCATGAATTCTTGCCAGTGATTAGCTCAGTGGTGCTACTGCCTGCCTCACAAGCTGAAGGTCCTGAGTTCCATCCCTGGTGAAAAAAAATTATGAAATCTGTGTCACACTGATATCTATGTTCAACTCTTCTTTTATATATCATTTTGCTTGTTATAGGGTTGAATGTATAATAAGTGCTTAGTAAAAACTGGTAAATTGATTTATTTCTCTAGGTGCTGTTTTAGGAAAACACTTTATCTTTTCTCATTAGAATTTTTCTTAATTGAATCTTTAAAACTTCAGTATAAATGCAAGTATATGATGAGGATGACTAATGACTTGGTTGAACTGTGAGTAATATGCTCCGGAAGAAATGATGAACTCTTCAGAGTTAACTCTCCACCAACATTAGAAATTGGTGGAGACTTAATAACTGAATGGTGGTAAACTCAGTTTAAGAAATGCCTTTGAATTAATACATGAGAGAATAGGCTGATATTTATTTAATTCTAGTTTAAGAATTTCAAATACAGCAGAACCAGTGACACCAGAGATAAAAAATATTTAAAAGATCTCAAGATTAGGTAGCTATATAACAAAGGAAATTTCACTGTATGAAATATAACCCAGGCTTAATGTCTTGGTTATTTAAGGCTAACATTTTAATGAAATTTTCCTTTCTTTCCTTTTTGGTTACAAGGAAGTCCATACTAATTTCAGTTGTTAAAGAGTACATTTTTAGCTGCCTGGATAAGGCCAGTTGTGTTGTAAATCCTGCCTAAATTTAGCTTGAATAAACCAGTCAAGAATTTAACCTCTGTTTGACAAACTAATTGGCTGGAGGTTTAAGACCATCAGTTATGTAATAAAACTGTATGCAATCAATTAGGGCGAACTGATTATGTTCAGGGGGCTTCATCTTTGAAGAATCTTGTTAGCAATTGAATTCTGAGTAACTCGTAGAAAATGACTCAGCCTTTTGTATAAGCATGAGGTTTTCAATTCCTTGCAAATTTCACAGGGCTTCCAGGTAAGGGGCTGGATTTTACCAAAGGGAGCAATGTTAAGTGCACACAGATGGGATGGTTCTGGCCTATTATCCCTTCCTCAGAGAATAAAAAAATGAGGTATTAATGTCAGATTTCCCCTCTGAGTGACCTAAATGAGAGGATGGGGTTTAATGAATTAGGATTCTGAGATAAGGACAGATCCCTTCACTAATGGGCTCTTACCTTCCACTGGAAAGTGCAGATCTAGCCACAGTGAGCCATCCATCCAGAAGAATTAGAAGATGAAGAGCCTAAAGAGGATCACCGTGAACTACAGGCCGGCCTGGGCTATGTAGTAAGTTTAATGACAGCCTGAATACTACATAGGGAGACTCTGTCTCACACACACACACACACACACACACACACACACACGTGCGTGCAAAGAGCCTAGTACAAAGAGATGGAAAGCTAGGAACCCGGAAAGTGTAGAGCTGAGCTATCAAAGGAAGAAGATGAAAAGAAAATGGAATTTGGTGACTCAGTCAGGGAAGGGAATTCAGTTGTACCCATAAATGATACAATGGCATTAATGACAGACAATGGTATCTCTGTTTATTAAAAAAAAAATGCTTAGTATCTTTTAGTTTGCTTTCCGCCTACATTCTAGACCTACTTTGTTTTTGGTAACAGGGATCAAACTCAGGCCCTTGTGCTTGCGAAGCAGGCAGTGGAACCACTGAGCCAAATCCCCAGCCTTAGACCTACTTTTAATTCATTTCTAATTTTTGCTCATTTCTCAGAAACTTCTGATAATTTCATTATTTGCTATGAAATCAGAATTAAAGCAGAGTTACTACTTTCTACTTATGTTTCCTAAGAATGAGTACATGGAATTGATCAAATCAAAGTCAAGGTCTCCAAAAATATCCCCACCTAACATTTCCTTGATCAACCTTATGATAAATAAATTCTGATATAATTCAATATCATCATTTTTACATACATGCACATACATGCTTCATTTTGTAAGGATAGAGGCCAAATATGTCCTATTCACTGTTGTCCTCAGCATAACTGTCTTCAAATACTTTTTGATTTAACAAATGTGATTATATCCTATTAACAGCCCTAAAATCCAGAAAGGCATACTTATAGTTACCACAGATATAAATGTATTATACACATAATTTAAGGCCATCAGTTTCTGTGGATGATTTATTATATAACACAATTTTAAAGATCTTATATAAGATCTTTTTTATTTTAAATTGAATTTATTGGTACATTCTAGGTAGACAGTACAGTTACATTCATTGCTGGGATCTTGTACCTTTACATGCCAGGTCTTGGTTCTCATTTTTTCCCCTTGTCCCCACCCTCCCTTCACCTCCTCCTCCCCTCCCCACCTTCAAACACTTTAACACCATTTTTACATTTTCTCATATTTTTTTCCTTTTCCCTTATTCCCCCTTCGCTATCCTCACTGTCCCTACACGTTTGGTCCTTTTCTTCCTATTTCATGTTGCTAATTGTCCCATTAGGCTCTTGAGTACTATTTTAGTTTTTCACACCAGAGAAACTACTCAGTTTTTGAATATGTGTGACTTATTTATTTCACTTAGGAGTATATACTCAAAATGTACCCATTTACCTATGAATGAATCTATTTTCTCATTCTTTATGGCTGAGTAGTATTCCATTATATAGAAAAACTAAATTTTCTTTATCCAGTTTCCAACTGATGGGCAGATGGGCTGTTTCCAAGTTTTAGCTCTTACAAACTGTGCCGCTATAAACATGGGTGCACATATATCACTGTGGTGTGATTCTTTTAGTTCTTTTGGAAAGATACCCAACAGAGGGATGGCTGGGTCCAATGGAACCTCTAATCCTAGTTCTTTGAAGTATCTCCATATTGACTTCCATAGTGGTTGCACCAGTCTGCACTCCCACCAACAATAGAGAAGGGTTCCTTTCTCCCCACAACCACACCAACATTTGTTGTTGTGTGATTTCTTGATAGCAGCCATTATTTGTGGGGTGAGGTGGAATCTCAGTGTTGTTTTCATCTGCATCTCTTGAATGACCAGTGATGTGGAGCATTTTTTCATATATTTACTTGCTGCTTTTATTTCTTTGTCTGAGAAATGTCTGTTCATTTCAGATGCCCATTTTA
>NW_022900926.1:44189718-44210752 GCF_012274545.1 Fukomys damarensis
CTCCAGTGGGGACTGGCAGCTCCTTTGTCAAAGATGAGGTAGCTGAGTGCATCTGGAGTTGTTTTTGTTTCTTCCAATCTGTTCCACTGATCCTCAGGTCTGTTCTTTGCCAGTACCATGCTGTTTTTATCACAGTGGCTTTGTAGTATAGTTTCAAATTGGGAATTGTTATACCCGCTACCATGTCTCTGTTGCCTAGGATGGCTTTTGCTATTCTAGGTCTCTTATGGTTCCAAATGAATTTTCGGATTCTTCTTTCTAATTCTGTGAAGTATAGTGTTCGGATTTCAATTGGTATTGCATTGAATTTGTATAGCAGGTTTGGTAGTATGGCCATTTTCACTATGTTGATTCTTCCTACCTAGGAGCAGGGGAGACCTTTCCATTTTCTTATATCCTCCTCGATCTCTTTTTTCAGAGTGCTGTAGTTTTCAGTGTAGAGGTCTTTTGCTTTTTTGTTATATTGATTCCCAGATACTTCATTTTTTTGGGTGCTATTGTGAAAGGAATTGTTTCCCTAATTTCTTTCTCAGTGAGTCTGTTATTTGTGTATAAGAAGTCTATTGATTTTTGGGTGTTGACCTTGTATCCAGCTACTCTGCTAAAAGTGTCAATTAAGTCGAGATGTCTTTTGTTGGAGTTTTTTTGGGTCTTCAATGTAGAGATAAGATCTTTAATATTGAATAAAACACTGTTGATAAAATACTATCAAATGTTTGATATCAAAGTATTTTCTACAGAATACCTTATTGAAAAATATTGCTATTTTCCAGTTGGACTCTAGCTGTTTTATAATGAGTATGTCCTGTCTTATAGAAGTTCAAGGAGTTTTTAAAAATGAAGTCCTAGATTATTAGAACTGTCATATAGTACCCAGTGCTGGTGAGGAAGTAGAATTTGGAACTGTGCCACAATATTGGTCACAGTGAAAAGTTCAACATACACTCTGGAAAATAAGTCATACATATGCTTAACACATGGCCCAGCAGTCCAACTCACGGTTATTTATATTACAGAACTGAAAACTTATGTTTAAAACAAAAATCTATAGGTGAATATTCATAACAATTTTATTTGTTAATAGTCAAAATATTTTAAAATTAAGCATTCTTTTTCAGGAGTATAGTTAAAGTTATTTCTAAACATTTGACAGAAGTAAAAAGGGAATCAACTATTGATACGTGCAATAAATTGGATAATCTTCAGACATGGATAGTGAAGCCCACAATATAAAATGGTACCACTGTGTTCTTCCTAGTAGGTAACATTTTGGGGCAGGGAAAACTGCAGCAGTAAAATGATGTGTAGCTGCCAGAAGTACCTGCGTATGAAGGTTTACTACAATGGTTAGCCCAAGGAACTTTTGGGGGATGATAAAATTGTTTTATATCCTGATTGTAGCTATAGTTACATAAATCCATACATTTGCTGAAACCTATAGAACTGTATATTAAAAGAAAATACTACCACATGACACTTTGAAAAACAAACTAAAAATATCTCTCAGTTTATAGGATTTAGACTGAAGGTCAGGCGGTTTCTTCTCAGGTATATCATGACTAAAGATTATATGTTTTGGAGGTGGGCCACAGCATCATTATCTGAGAGGTATAAAGGGGGCAAAGTCAGCTATAATATAATTTAAAATGAAAAGATAAAATAATTACGAATAAAAAGGAAACTTGCTTATAATTATTCAAAAAGCAGAGTTGAGGGATCTTGCTTGAACCTATCACTTTTTTTTTGGTCCAGTTATGTGGATTTCCTCCCAATACTTATTCTGGCATTAATATAATAGCATTTGAAATAAAGATTAGAAATGTATTATGTTAGAAATAGCATGGCTTTAAGGGACATGCATATTGATATACCTGGAAAAGTGGGCAATTTTCTCACTGCTGAGATGTTTTTCACCCACTCTGGAGTACATATTTATTAAATGATTAATGCTTGTGCTCTTAGGAACCATGGGAATTACCATGCTAGATCAGATCATTAGTCTGCCTAGTCTAACATCTTGCTTCTGGCTTAGGTAATTATCTGATGCTTTTGAGGGACATTTAACTCTTCCTTATAAAGCATTTGACTAGTGTTTCACATAGTATTGGTTCTCATTATTGAAGTATAGATGAGGAACCTGGAAAAACAATGTAGCTTGCTAAGTTCTTTTGGACTTTAAAATACATATATAAATTCAAATAAGGCCAGAAGAATTTTCATTGTGAAAGAAGACAGGATACTGAGTAGTTAACTTTAGCACCAAAGTGGAATAAATTGTTTTTTTTAAAGAACCCAAAACACCACCAAAACCAAAATTTTCTACTTCAAAATTTTACTTTGGGCTTTTGCCATTTTTTATGTTCTTCATATCCAGATATACACACATATAATATAGGAAAGCAGAGAAGGGATGGATTAATATATTCATTCTAGAATCTATTGCTATACAGTATGATTTTATGTGGTTCATAGCCTCTACAAAATCAATACATTTATAATTAATACAATTCCTGGAAATATTCATGTATACCAAAAGCATCATTGTAAACCAGTGATAGTGTCAGCCATCAGTTTTCATTTACAATCCTATATAAAATGTTTTCATTCATGTAATGAACATAAGTTTCTAAGAATCGGTTAAATGCTACTTTGCTTCAAGCTGAATAACTTAATATACATGCTAATGATAAATTGTATGGGTAAAAGTTGTGTCTTGAGTATTACAGATTCAACAGATTTATGGACTTCAGGGTTTTCTTTCCTTCTTCTTCCTACCCTTTCCCATCTTCTCCATTTTTTTGTCTTTTTATTCATTCTTTTTTTTTTTCATTTGGCAGACTAGACTTTATGTTTCAGAAATAATAGTATTAAGTACTATGGA
The DNA here is from genome assembly GCF_012274545.1 of Fukomys damarensis. NCBI lineage: Eukaryota > Metazoa > Chordata > Mammalia > Rodentia > Bathyergidae > Fukomys > Fukomys damarensis. Next base: position 44,192,600 of record NW_022900926.1, read on the forward strand.
AAAAGGATAGAAGGTAGAGAATGAGATTATATTATAAACATGAGTTAAAAGCTTTATTTATATTTGAGAATAACAAGATATGAAAGGATTTATGAAAATCCTTTGTTCATTAGATGATGTTTATTTAACAAGCAGGGCGTTTTCAATGAGATTAAACTGTGGATTTTGTCAAAAGAATTCTAAGAAGTCTCTGCTCTTTAAATCCTGATGACTTAGAGAATTATAACTAAGTACTTTTAAGTCCATTTTTATTCAGTTTTGTCTACTTGTCATTGGTGGCAATAGACTTAGGACTTCAAACTTATTCTATTATTCTTTATTTTATGTTTCAAAAATTGGGCAAGTTTGTTTTCTTTGTGCTTGTTGTTATTCAAAGATCATAGCAGAATTTCAATCCCTCCTCAGGCAACAGAGGAGAAGCCATGATCTTGTGGCCAGTAGGAAAGTTGTGCATGAGGGTTTATACCCAATAACTGTGTAGCTGTGCAGCTGTGCAGCTGCTTTGCTTTTAGGGGATAGACGTAACCTGACTGTTTGCTGAACACACTCCAAGGCTATACCTACTGCATCAGCATCACTGTAACAACATTCACTCTTCATAGTATCCTGTTTTAAACCATAGGTTTTAAGGTTGATCTAGACTGACAGGGCTATAAGAAGTGGTGAGAACCTCAGATTTCTTTTCATTTTGGTTTTGGTCATGATGATAGTGGGATGGTATGGCTTGTGCCAAATGTTGGTAAAGTTAATTGATCTAGGATAAGATAGAATGTGTTAGGATTTGGGGAGAATCGGGAAAGAAAACATTTGCAGATACTGTTATAAACCAAATAGCTTGAGTGCAATTCAAAAATGGAGGAACTTAAATTCTGTGTACCTCATTTTCCTCCTCTATAATCTGTCCTATGTGCTGGATCTGGACTTACAGGTTTTAATATTGTCCCTGAAGTGTTTTGACATGCTCTGCTCCAAAAACCTTTCAATTCCTCTATTTCTCCTTTAGTAAAGGAATATTCACCCTGTTTATTGTGTACTGGAATTATTTGACTTATTTTAATTTTTACAGGATTCCCAGCTAATTAAGACTTTGCTTTTTGTCTCAGAGGAGACTTTAGACTTGGAGTTTTTAGCAATGGTGAAACTTTTAAGACTTTGTTGACTCATAAAGATGGACTAAATGTATCTTAGATAATCAGATAGAAATGAGTCTTTTGGGGTTAAACAACAGTTTTACTAGGTTTATACCTCAAATGTCTCTCAAAAGTACTGTATGCTCAGAAATGGGGCTTTTAAGAAATGATGCGCTCATAGGGATGTTGTACTAACCAGTGGATTAATCTATTGATGAGCATAGATGAGTGTACAGTTAGAAAGTGGGGTCTGGTTAGAAGTTCCACACTTGAAGTGTGACCTGGAAAGATCAATTCTTTTCCCTGGCCCCTCCCTTTTCTCTCTGCTTCCTGAGCACCATGGGCTGAGCAGCTTTTCTCTGCTGTGTACTTGAGCAGTACTGTTTCTCTTTTGGAACTAATTGACCATAGACTGAATTCACTGAAAACCATGAGCCCAAATAAGCTCTTTGTTTAAACTGAAGTTGTGAAGTATTTTGTCCTAGCAGTTGGGATACTGACTAATACAGCATATGCTAGGCAGATGGGGAAAAGATTGAATGTCTCAGAAATAAGGTAAGTAACTGATGAGGTTAATAATGAATTTCAAGGAGAAGATCTGGACATGGTCATAGGTGTAGACTTCAGCCCGAGAAAGAAGAATGATACCTTTAACTGGGCCCCACCTCCTAACTGCACTTGTCTGTGCTCAGGAATGGATTCATCTAGTGGTGAATATAGCATCCCTATGAGGAGAGAAGAATGAATAAATATTTGAAAAGTTTGGGGCAATAGTGAGATCGTTAATTCCCACTGACCTCAGATTTATTTATGAACTCTGTGCATGGGTCACAGAGCTGGAAAAATAAGATTTCTAAAGCTTTGAAAATAAAATAATTTTCATTAGGGATGAGTGGAAGATGGGTTGAATAGGACCTAAGGCTCAGTTGAGGTTTAAGTACAGATGGTTTTCAATTTGCCATGGTTCCACTGTAGGATGGATTGAAAGCCATTTGGCTTCAGCAGAAAGTGTACTTTCAAGTTTGATTGTAATTATTTTACAGGCTAGAAATATGTAATAGGGTATTCTCTTGTGATGTTGGGAGGTGGCAGTGAGTCACAATTTCCAGTCAGCCAAGCAACCGTAAAGTTAAACAATTAATGCTTTGTGGTGTATACTGTGGTGCTAAGCTGTGAGTTTTGGTAGGTTAACTGTACTAAGTGCATTTTTAGCTTGGGAATACGAGGCCATAGCCCCATCACAAGTCAGAGTGCCTATATTTACAGTACCCTCAATGACACAAAGTCCTGTTATGTCTTTAATAACAGAGTCCTTAAGTTTCCCAGGAGCAAAGGTGATGAAAATGTATGCAGTTTTGTTTTGTACAAAGGGGATTATCAGTATGGACACAAGGAAAGATAGAAATGAGAGACTGGGAAGTCTCTGAATGCTGATTCAGGGCCAAGAAAAGGAGAGAAAAGTGAATATCAGGCAAGAAATAAAAAGGAGAAAAGGCTGAGTAAAAAAGACTAATATCAGTAGGTAAAGGAATGGACACAATGAGAGCACAAGAACAGAGAGATAAATAACAGGAGGTTTCGGCAAGAGAGACAAATACGCATATTTAGGGTGTTGGACATGGAAACACCCTGAGAAATGGAAGGAGTTTGCTGGCTGTTAGAATGGGCACTAGCTTGGCTATCTCTAAGTGATAAAGTATTTTTTGGTAGGCAGTGTGGAAATGAACCTCAATGGTAACTTATTCAGTCCAATCTCATTTTTAAGGCAGTGAATCTTAAGCCACAAATGCCAAAGCAACTTGCTTAAGAACAGTGATTTTTTTTTATGCTAATACAGCTCAGAATCCAAATGGGGTGCTGTCTAAATAAATAATTGTATATTTGAAACAGTGAAGTCTTGATTTTCTCAGCAAAGATAGAAACACTGCTGTGTAAAACCTCTTAGATTGTGCTTTAAAATTGACAAACCATCGTCTCCTTTTGTGCACTTTATCAAATAAATTCAGTAGCATACCGAATGGCATGTACATCATAAAGAAAATTTAATTCAGGTGTCATGTGACATAAAATGATTACATTGCTTACCATCAGCCTTTGCTTGAATTGAATTAATTAATTATATCTTTTGATTAATTCTAGTGGATGGACCTCAAGGTCATACTAATTGTGGAATGCACTCTGGCAATTTATTTACTTTCTCTCTCTCTATTTTTTTTGGGGGGGTTACCAGGAATCGAACTCAGGACCTTGCACTTGCTTGCAAAGCAGGTGGTGGAATCACTGAGCTAATTCCCTGGCCCAACCCTCTATATTCTAATTTAAAATACTTTCATTATTAACTCACATGGTTTGAAAATATGAAAAGAATTTCAAGATTACTTCGGAGATTATATAGTATCAAACATTATCTAATTTAACCACTCTTGAATCCATCATTACTTGTGAGACATTACTTTATTAGCCAATACATAGGTCATGCTGTAGTTAAAAAAAATTAGTTAAAGCTGTCAGAAGGTCAGATCCTTTTTATTGACTCATTCTAGTTTTGGTGAAGTACTGAACAAACTATGTGAAACTTCACTTTGTCATCTGGCAAATGTCAGTGCTTACCCTTCACAGTCGTACAAAGGACAAATGTTGGCAGGTGACAGTGGTGAAGTATGTTGTATCAGTGTTCCCTAGATGGACAGATTTAATACTATATATAATAACTTATAATATATAAAGGATTTACAGAGTAGGCTTACAATAGCCAGGGCTATTGTGGAGCCAGGGGTAGGAGAATACTAAATGACTCTCTGTGCACATGGTCCTTTCAAATGCTGAAGATCTGGAGCTTGCTGCAGAATCTAGTCCATTTTGGAAAGCTGAGGGCTCTGCACCGGAAGCCTGTAGATGAACATTCAAAGGTGTTGTAACCTATCTGATGATCAGAACTCCTTTAAAGCAGCAAAAAGGGAGCACTTCTTTCCTTTTCATTCCATCCATGCTACAAGCCTATTGGTTGGTGCTACCCATATGCAGAGTGGGTTTTCCTATCTCGGTTAGCAGCCTGCACACCAGTCATCCAGAGATACACCTAGAACTGTGCTCCACTAATCTCCTAGGTATTTCTTAATCCACGGAAGTTTACATCACAATTAACTCTTATAATCCACACCTTGTCAACTTGGCAACCAGACACATTTTCTTAAACAATACTTGGCCTCCAAATACTATAAATAGCAAGTTCATAATTACACCTAACATGATAGAACTAGTCTGTGTACAAATGGAAACGCACTGATTCCCTCCCTAGAATAGAAGGTGGTGTTTTTCTTTGGGTGATGCTTATTGTTCTCCTAACATTTAACAATATTAAACACTATAATATAGATTTTAAAAAACTTAAGAACCAATATTAAGTTTATCCACATTATTTTACAAAGAAAGAAGGCAAAGCTACCTGCTTAATATACGTGTATACATGCACAAGTTAACAAAATAGGAAAGAAAAACTGCAATCACAATCCTCATTTCTATAACTGGTTACATTGTTGCAGATGGTATTTTTAGCTACATTCTTCTACTAGCCATTCTGTATTTCCTTGACCTTTAACAAGCACTTCAGAAGGTCTTGGTTATTTACCTGGTGAGGTAACCTATCTGAATGTTCTGGGCCATTTGTCATCTTCTTGAATTGGGTCACAGTTTTCCATTGACCTTAATAACAGGGCATGGTAATACTAGGAGGTGCCCTAAGGGATCTCCTGCACTTCTACTTATTCTTCCATTTTCCATTGTGAAGTTATAGTTCAAATTCCCCTTGGTAGTCTGGATCATTCATTCCCACCAATACTATAACTTCTTTACCCAGAGGTATTAGGAGCCTGAAATGACCAAAAAGATGTCATAGCTTCCAGTTCAATGGAATCATTGTACTTCCCTGTACAACTCTTTTCCCTTTAGGAATGAAGACATCTAGGCCAAGCAGAGCATAAAGCGGTGAGAACAGGAAGCAAAAAGTTTGGTAATTGATCACTAGTGGTAGTGGTGAGTGATTCCTCTCCCACTTCCATCCCTTGATTCCTGGCTATGGGTGAAAGAACACCATATAGTAGGTGCTGATTCAAAGCATGTACATCCTTCTGGAGAACCGTCCTGTAGCCCTGTAAGATAAAGCACCTTGCTGGTGCTATAACTATGCTTTCCTGAGACCATTCCATCTTTCTGTTAATCCAGCTGCTTCTGAATAGTAAGGAACGTGGTAAGACCAGTTAATTCCATGAGCAGGAGCCCGTTGCCTCACTTATTTAGCTGTGAAATATGTTCCTTTGTTAGAAGCAATGGTGTATGGGATACCATGACAGTGGATAAAGCATTCTGTAGATGCACAGGTGGTAGTTTCTGCGGAAGCTTTATGTGCAGAGAAGGCAAATCATTACCTGGAACAAATATCTACATAAGTATAGACAAAACGGTGCCCCTTCCATGATGGAAACAGTTCAATATAATCAACCTGCCATCAAGTCATTGTTTGATGCTGTGGTATTTGTTGTATGGTGCTCTATTAGGTTCTATACCAGGGCTATAGTGTTGGTCTCTGCTGCTGGCATAGTTGGCATTCAGCGGTGGCTACATCCAAATCAACCTTGATGAGTAGAGGTTCATGTTTCTGAGTCCACATATAATCTCCAGCCGTGCAACAATGGCCAATTTATTCATGAGCCCATTGATAATGACAGGGATGGCTGAAGGAAAAGCTTGACTACTAAAGAATGGTCATTGTATTCACATAAATTATTAAAGTCCTCTTTTTCTGAGGTCACCTTTTGGTGAGCTTTTACATGGGCCATTACCTTTACATCCTTTGCCTAAACTAATAGGTCTAACCACATAACTCTTTAAATATCTTTGTCATCAGTTTTCTAGTCATGTTCCTTCCAAGACCCTAACCATCTGATCAGACCATTGGCTACCCTTCAGGTATTGGCATATAGCTCTACATCTGGCCACTTTTGCTTCTCAGCAAACTTTATAGCCAAGTGTATTGCCTGAAGTTCTTCGCACTGAGAAGGGTTCTCTTAACCACTGTCCTCCAGGGATGTCCTGGAAAGAGCATGTAGTGCTGTAGCTGTCTGCTTTTGGATGGTGCCTGCATAACACGCTGAACAATGTGTAAACCAGATCCTAGCCTTATCTTCCTCAGTCAACTAATTATGTGGTATACCCTATGAAGCCACAGATGCATTCTGGGGGACAGTGGCAGTACAGGAGGAATAGAAGCTATGGGCTTTGGGGGAACTTCTTCATGTAACTTACCTGTGCTTTCTATATCTGATTGACTTTGATCACATCTATACCACTTCCATTTAATGATGGCCTCTTGCTGTGCATGTCCCGTTTTGTGACTTGGTGGTCAGATAGTACCCAGCTTATGATCTGTAGCTCAGCGCGTCCCATGGTGAAGCATTCAGTTTCTACTAAGGTCTAGTAGCAAGCCTTCTAGCTAGAGGAGGCAGGGGTGTGGAGGCCTAATATGCAAGATAAATAAATTATCAAGTATGTTAGAAACCAAGAAAAATAAGAATGTAGAGCACGGCAGGAGGCCATATGAGGGTGTATGTGCGTTGGCTTATCAGGGTGGGCATTGCTGAGAAGAAGACAGTAGAGCCAAGGAGAAGTTGGTGTAGGAATAAGCCACACAGCCTTCTGAGAGGTTAGACAGTTCCACTGTGGCAGAGATCCTAGTGGGGTGTGCACTTGCAGTGTCCAAGCATCAGACAGGAAGTCAAGAGTGGTCTGACCTACTGAGAGGTATAGTAGCTCCACAATTCTTTGCAAAGCCTTTTAGCATGAATTTACAGATTACAAAGTCTAATCCTTTTAATACATAAAAAAGGTCAATCATCCTACTTCATAAGGGGAGCTTGACTCATTGGTTCAAAATGCTTCTCACACTAAATCACTGCATGCAGGGTAGGTGTGATTTAGGGATTTTTAGCCAAACCTGCCATCCATCTATGGTAATGCTGTCAATTTTAGAATAAATTATGGAATGAATTCTGTTTGCCAGTAATTGGCACAAGAAAATCTTTTGAGCAGCTTAGAAAGTATCAGAATGTGAGGAAACAATTTGGATAGAACTATGGCAGGTCAGCAATATCAAAAGTTCCATAAATGTGCTATGGAATGTGCCACTGCCACAAAAAGGCCTCACTGCTCTTTAACCAAAAGAAGTTTGGAATGTAGCAAAATGAAGTTCAGAGAAGCAGTTGGCAAAGGGTCTTGGACTATAAAAATTTGAATTATGTATCCATAGATCAATATAAATGCAGGCAGAACTTCTGTATGGTGAGATAAGATAAATTAATGGTCTTAGAATCATTAACACTTTTCAGATTTCATAAAGTAGTAAAACATTCTTCTTTTCTTTTTTTTTGGTTAGCCTATTACATAATATGGGAACAAGTATGCTCTCCATGAAATTAACAGTGGGAAAATTTAAAACAAATAAAAGGAAATACTTCTACATTAAGCGTGTAATCAGCCCATGGACTTTTGTGTTGAGGAAGGTCAGGGAGTCAAACACTGAAGAGGAGAAAGAAAAAGAGAGGAAAATCTGGTTAATTTTATGACCAATAATAACATTGTAATTATGCCCTAAGTTAAGCATAATGAGGTTGAAGCTTTGGGGTATAAAATGATCGTCTCAGAGGACAGCAAGGAATTCTCCCACTCTTACCCTTAGCAGTTTGAATGACACCAAAGAATTGACCAGATGCATTGTGGGGTGTAATATACCCCAGAAGGCAGCCCTATTAACTAGCAAAACCATTCTTGAAAGACTAGTGGCTGTTTTCACCTGGAAAATCCCATATTTCAAGGAATATTAGCCTTGAATCCAAGCAAAAAAAATTGTGCAGTTGGATGAATGATAAACTTGCCAGTGATGGACATAGTCCAATTTTGCTTTTGATTCAGTGCGTACATTTTTTCTAAATAAAATATTCATATGACTCAGTATATTATAATCGATGGAAATTGGCCTTTGACACAGAGCAGGTCCAATAGAAAGCACACAAGCTATCTCTTAGGAATTGTAAATATGCTCTTGCCTTTTTGCCAAACTTTTTAAAAGTTCAAAAGAGCTGCTATAGCTTCTGACTTTGTGGCTTGGTGTATAGTGTGTGGCTCAAATGCTTGTACTCCAGACCTCAGGGAAACTGAATCCTTAGCAGTCTCTAAGGGCTCCCAAATTAATTTTGAGCTGGCTGCCAAGTGCAGAATGCCTCGAAGGGCAAAGCTCATACTGTAGCCACTTTTTAATGAACTTACAAGAACACAGGGTGAGACAGTAATGCTCTACAGACAACCCTGGTGAAAGTAGCCTAGGTCAGAAAGTCATGACACCTGTATTTTCCTCTTAATAGTGCTTCTACACTGATGGGTATCTTGGCTTATTCTTGGCCTTTCTATGTATTCAGTTTGACATTTTTACTTCATTTGCTTATGCAAAACAGGAGGTGTATGAGGCAAAGTTAGCAACCCTAGTTAATACATAATCTCTACATCTCAATTGTTTACCAACAACAACAGCGACAACAACCTTTGTTTTGGACACAACTTAGCCTGCAAATTAGGTGGCTATCCTGGCAACTGTCTTCATGGTGATTCAGGGATCTAGGCTGCTTCTCATGTCTGGCTTTAACATCTGCTGTCTTTCAAGCCCAGTGTTTTTATTTGCATCATGGAAGACATAAAAATATACTTATTAGTTTTTTTGTGCTAATTAAAATACTGTGTGTGTGTGTGTGTGTGTGTGTGTGTGTGTGTGTTCATGATTCTTATAGTACCTGGCATGTACTATACATCCAAGAAATTTTGATCTCTCTTCCATTTTGCTGTGTGTATTAGGCCCTGATATGACTGAATGGAGGAGGATTGAGATTTGGAAAGATGAGTGAGGCTGTGAGAGCAATTATTTTCTAGAAATATGACTCTAAGTAAGCTTCCTTAAGGCAAGAACTATGCTTCAACTTTTATTTTTAAGCATTATATGTATTCCCAAAGTCTAATTCACTATCAGAATAATGGTAAATGCTCAATAAATAGTGTTAAATCTATTTTTTAAATGTCAGAGCTATACAATGGAAGGGCTAGAAAATGACATTCTTTCTAGATTTCCCTTCTTGTCACCCACCATTACTCCATAAATTTATAAAAATCCAAAGTAATATGATGAAGTTTAGAATCACTGTTGATTTCCTGAATCTATGCCACATTTCACCCAAATTGAAGAGTTCATTCTGAAGTATCCCCATATGCAGACCATACCACACAGCTCATTCTTAATAATAATAATAATAATAATATATTAATAATATATAATAATAATTATTATTACTATTCTATGTGGTTAAATATAACTAATGTTTTGCCTAACAAAATATTCATTTTCACCTTGAGTCTATATATGGAATTTATTGTTGACTGGTACCTTTAGCTATATTGTTCAGTACTTATTCTTTATAGTTTATCTAAAGCCTTTATATAAATACTGTGAGCTATCCTATCTCGGAATATTCAGTGCTAATTTTGTATCTCAGTGATTAGCTATGTTTTGTGGCTCAAAATTGAGTAAAAATTTTTCTTTAAATCTTATTTATCATGCTCAGTTATGCTGTACCAGCTATTGGGAGGACTCACTGAAATTAAAGAATGATTTTGGATAACTTACTTTGGATACTCTGGCCTCACATCTTATTTTGTAAGAATTCTAAAAATGGCTAAAAATGGATTTGTAAGAATCCTAACAGCTATTTGTTGCACTGACTGAAGAATATTTGGTTGATTTTTCCATGGTTTCCATCTCTTTTCCTTCTGGCTCCTATATATTACCATTAGTGCATAGATTACTTGGGAAACTACCTCCTCTTTAAATCCAGATTCCCCAGCTACATCTCCAGGATATCAGTACAATTAGTTTTTATGCAACCCATTGTGTTGGATAAATGTCCACATATTTTTTATACATGATAAGGACTCTGAGGTAACTGGTAGCCTGTCAGGTGTCACAGTTTCAAGAAGTAAAAAGAAACTAAATTGGTATAGTCAGTTCAAACTTGTGCCTGTTCATTAGATCACAGCACTTTGCTTACTTAGCAAGATGCTCCCAAGCTCTGCCTTCCTATGACTGATACCAGGAACACAAAGCTCGATGCTTTTGTGGTCGCAGTTCCTCTCTACTTCCAAGGAGCAGTAGCAGTGACAGCCTGCTTACTCAACTTTCCCTTCTGTGAAATTGAAGGACCACTTTGTTCTCTACCAAGAAACAGTGCTGCTTTGATCCCTACAAAGAGGAAGAATTGTATATAGGAAACTGAACAAGTACAGCCAATTGATGTGTGCTTCCCTCATATTAGACCTCCCTCTGAAAATCTTTCACATGCCAATTCTGGGCTTACGGAAATATCTTCCTCTCATCCCTTCAATAATTTTTTTGTATGTGCACTGCATCAGAGAAATTTCATCTTTATGATGCAATGGTAAAGAAAGCAAATTCATAGAAAGCCAAAAATAGTTTTCTGAAAGTTTCTAGATTCTCATACATTAGATGAAGCAAATACTGGGATACACTTTGTAGGGGAGATGTGTATTTAAAGAGGGAAATTTCCAGTCAAAACACAGGCTAACGATACAAATGTACTGTTTTCATGTTCAGTCTCCCCAGCACTGGAAAAAAAAATCCCCTTATGCTCTTTGTTCTCTTCCCTAAAGCAGGATGTATTCAATATGCTCAGAAAAATATGTGCATCTGATTATGGCATAGAGACTGGCTTAGAATGCCACACTTCACAACCTGAAAATCTCAACAGCTTAGAGCAAAGGCTTATTTCTGTCATGTACTTCTTGTCCATCTGTAGTTGGCAGGGACCCAGAATAAGAGATCAGCCTCTGTTGTCAACTTTTGTAGTCACTGCCTCAGAGATCAATAGAACTTTCAAAGCAGAAGTTAGCAAATACTTTCTGGAAATAAATATTTTCAACTTTCTAGGCCACAAGTTTCTGTCACGGTTAACTCATATCTGCTGTGGTAGTACAAAGAGCCATAGAGAATACACCAATAAATGTGTATGGCTGTGTCCCAATGAAATGTGCCTTCTAACAATGGTTAGTGGGCTGGATTTGACCTGTGGCTTGTGGTTTGCCAGCTCTTTAAACTAAATTATATAGCCCTGAAGAGACATTTGTTAGCTCTGCTCAATGGCTAATGACTAATTAATGCTCCTGCCCAAACTTATGAGAGTAGGGTTGTACCTGCTACTTCCTGAAGTAAGGCTAGCTTATGTGTATTTGCACACATATTCAAAAAATAATGAAGAAAGAGCTGAGCAGTTATTTTCACAGATCCACAATGCTTGCTTAAGGATACTGGTCTTATAAAATTCTTTTACCCCCTTATGTTTTCCTTTTAATTGAGAAAAACAGAATTACAAGACTACAGTGTTCACTTGCTAATTAGAAGGCAGTAGCAGTGGCTGGCCAATAAAAGAAGATACTAACTCACACCTGTGTTTATTCATCCTTGGTGGCCTTCTGCTGTAAATGTCTGGAGTTATTTATAAATCTTCACCTTTGGCAATCTTAAGGTGTGTCAGGAAATGCATCCTAGAAGTAGATCTTGGAAAAGAATCTGGAAGTAGCCAGAGAAGCATTTTATCAGGTGACTTTCCACAGCAATGAACTGTCTAGGGGAAAAAGCTATTTTCTCACAGACCAGTTTCTGAGAAGCTTCCTAGATATAGCTGTGTACTTTTACATCTGAGCAATGGTATATAGAAGTCATCTGTTCATTTATTATAAATGCAGTTGCACTCAAACTTGTTTCACCACAGAAGGAAGCTACTCATGTATTTGGTTTTCTAGCAACCCTCATACCCCAGCTCACAAACAGCATCTTTTTAACTGTATATTTATTCTGTCCCCCTTCAGGTTCATCATTGTTTTATAAAGTTACATTTGCCTCAGTTGATAGTCTTTCAAGTTGAATTGGTGCTAAGAGAAAAAATTTTGATTATATTAATTTTTTGCACAATTCAGTCATTAATACTTCTTTTTTCATACTTTGACTAGACATAAAAATGTAAATTCATGTGAATTTTTCAGTTAAAATAAAGACATTGGAAGCATAATTTTAGGTGGCAGGATCTCTATAAAGAGATATCTGTTCCTAGTGAGTCTAATCCATATCTGCTAAAATTTTAAAATACTTCTTATATAACACTAATTGTATAACACATTAATGAATGAATTTTAATAGTTCAATTAAAAATAAAGACAAAACCTGGATTGCAATCCATTAATTAGTAATAACAATTGAATTTTATTTTCCTAATCAGTAATATTTTTGTTATATATGAGAAAATTCTAGAGTCAATGATTACTTGGCCATGGCAAAGTATACCACCTGAAAACAATGAAAATTACTTTCATCCAAAGAAAAACCTTAGGGTCAAAGGATATTTTTATTTCAAGTGGTGCTGCTCTATACTTTGTAATTAATTGTCATTGACTTAAATGAAGGTACAAGTTTTACATTTTCTTTCCAAGATTAGCTACCAATATAAGCTGTGGTAGAAAAGAAATCTAGTACTTTTTGAGTTTGTCTATTTGGGCTACTAACAAAAGTAAACATAACAACAGGCATTATGTGACAAGTTATAGCTCTGAGCTTTTGCTTTTTTTTTTAGTTTAGTGGTACTTTTTAAGTATACAGTACAGTTACATTCATCATTGGGATCTTGTACCTTTACATGACAAATCTTGGTTCTCATTTTTTTCCCTTATCCCTGCCCTCCCTTCACCCCTCTTCCTCCTCTATTTACAAAGACTTTGTTTCCATTTTTTTCATTTTCTCATATTTTTCTTTTCCCTTATTTCCTTTCCCCTGCCCTTCTCATTTCCCCTACACCTTTAGCCCTTTTCTTCCTATTTCACATTATCAGTTATACAACTTGTATCTTATTTACACTTCGTTTTTCACACCAGATAAACAATTCAGTATTTATACATGTGTGTCTTATTTATTTCATTTAAGAATATGGCCTCAATATGCATCCATTTTCCTATAAATGACTCTAATTACTCATTCTTTATGGCTGAGTAGTACTCCATTTTATAGAAAAACACTTCTTCTTTATTCAGTCTCTAAATGATGGGCAACTGGGCTGCTTCCAAGTTTTAGCTATGACAAACTATGCCACTATAAACATGAGGTGCAGAAATATATCAGTGTGGTACGATTTTTTTTTTTTTTTGGTTTTGAGACAGGGTCTCACTATGTAGTTGAGACTGACCTGGAACTCACTATGTAGCTCAGGCTGGTCTCGAACTCACAGAGATCCTCCGGCCTCAGCCTCCCAAGTGCTGGGATTACAGGAGTGAGCCACCACACCTGGTGGTACAATTCTTTTAATTCTTTTAGAAAGATACCCAGCAGAGGGTTAGCAGGGTCAAATGCTTCTAATCCTAGTCCTTTGAGATATCTTCATAATTATTTTCACAGTGGTTGCACCAGTCTGTACTCCCACCAACAATAGAGAAGGGTTCCTTTCTCCCCACAATCCTGCCAACATTTGTTATTGGTTGATTTCTTGATAGTAGCCATTCTTTCTAGGATGAGGTGGACTCTTAAAATTGTTTTCATCTGCATCTCTCAAATGACCAGTGATGCTGAACATTTTTTCATATATTTATTTGCTGCTTTTACTTCATCTGAGAAATGTCTGTTCATTTCAGATGCCCATTTTTGAATCAGGTCTTTATGTTTGGGGGGGCACTGATTTTTTTGAGTTCTTTATATATTCTAGATAATACTCCTTTGTCTGAGGAGTAGCTGGTAAAATTTTTTTCCCACACTGTAGGTTGTCTCTTAGCTCTGTTAGTGGTTTCTTTTGCAGTGCAGCAGCTTTTTAGTAAGATGAGATCCCAGTTGTTGATTCTCTGATAGTTCCCATGCTACTAAGGACTTGTCCATAAAGTCTTTTCCCATGCCATTGTCTTCAAGAGTTCTGCCTTACTTGTCTTCCAGCAAGTTTAGAGTTTCTATTTTAATATTTAGACCTTTAATTCACTTGTATTTTAGTTTAGTGCATGGTAAAAGCTAAGGGTCCAGTTTTGATCTTTGGCAGGTTGAAATCCAGTTTTTCCATCACCATTTATTAAAGAGGCTATCTTTCCTCCACTGAGGATGGTCAGCTCCTTTGTCCAAGATGAGGTAGCTGAGTACATCTGGAGTTACTTGTGTATCTCCCAATCTATTCCACTGATCCTCGGGTCTTTTTCTTTGCTCATACCATGCTGTTTTTATTACAGTGGCTTTGTACTACAGTTTCAAGTTGGGGTTGTGATACCCCTGTCATGTCTCTGATGCTTAGGATGGCTTTTGCTATTCTAGGTCTCTTCTGGTTCCAAACGAATTTTTGGATTATTTTCTCTAGTTCAGTGAAATACACTTTTGGAATTTCAATCAGGATTGCACTGAATCTGTATAGCAGTTTTGGTAGTATGGCTACTTTCACTATGTTGATTCTTCTTACCCTGGAGCAGGAAATATCTTTCCATTTTCTTATACCCTCTTCAATCTCTTTTTTTTCCAGAATGCTGTAGTTTTCAGTGTAAAGGTCTTTTGCTTCTTTTGTTAGGTTAATTTCTAGATACTTCATTTTTTTGGATGCTAATTATGAAAGGAATTATTTCCCTAATTTTTCTCTCAATGAGTCTGTTATCTGTGCATAAGAAGACTATTAATTTTTGAATATTGACCTTGTATCCAGCTACTCTGATGAAAGTGTCAATTAAGTCTAGAAGTCTTTTGGAGGATTTTTTTGGGTTTTCAATGTATAGTATCATATTGTCAGCAAATAATGACAGTTTAACTTCCTTTCCTATATTTATTGCTTTAATTTCTTTTTCATGTCTAATTGTTGTGGCTAATGTTTCCAGATCTATACTGAACAGGAGTGGTGATAGTGGACAACTTTGTTTTGTTCCTGATTTTAACGTGAAGGTTTTCAGTTTTTGGCCATTTAATATGATGTTGGCTCTTGGTTTTTCATAGATAGCCTTTATCAAGTTGAGACAAAAAACATGTATTCCAATTTTCTTCAGGGTTTTTATCATGAATGGGTGTTGAATTTTGTCAAATGATTTTTCTGCACCTATTGAGATGATCATTTGGTTTTTTTCCTTGACTCTGTTAATATAGTATATTACATTTATTGATTTATGTATGTTCAACCATCCTTGCATCCCTGGGATAAATCCAACTTAGGTAGGGTGTATGATCTTCTTGATGACCCTCTGTGTTCTGTTTGCCAGTATCTTATTGAGGATTTTGCATCTATGTTCATTAAGGAGATTGGCCTGTAGTTCTCTTTTTTTGGTTGGGTCTTTCCCTGGTTTGGTAATCAAAGTAACACTTGCTTTCAGGAATGAATTTGGAAGTATTGCTTCCCTTTCAATTTCACTGAAAAGTTTCAAGAGTAGTGGCTGTGGTTCTTCTCTAAATGTTTTGTAGAATTCAGCAGTGAAGCCATCAGGACCTTGGCTTTTCTTAGTTGGTAAACTTTTAATATCGTTTTCAGTTCCACTGATTGTAACTGGGGTGTTTAGCATTTTTTTTCTTCTTTATTCAACTTTGGTAAATCATAATTCTGGTGTTTAGCATTTTTTTTATCTTCTTTATTCAACTTTGGTAAATCATAAGTAACAAGAAATCTGTCCATGTTTTATGTTTTCCATTTATTAGAATACAGTTTCTCGAAGTGTTCTGAGCTTTTACAAATTCAACAGTTTCTCTAAAGCTCATGTTGATATTTAATTGCCAATGCAAGAGTATTGAGTTACAGTGAGGGTTTAAGAGGTGTTTGAGTCAAGTAGTTCTTTGAAGGGATAAGCACTGTGTTTGAAAAAGTGGGTTATCCTGCAAGCAGTGTGTTGTTACAGAATGTGTGGCCCTCTTTTTTTTTTTTTTGGTACAAGCCTAGTTGCCATTCCACTTTTCTGTCTTGTGGGTAACAACATGAGGCTTTTGCTAGAAGGTAAGTAGATGTGGTCTTCCAATCTTGATCCAAGCCTCTAAATCTGTGAGCTAAATGTACTTCTTTTTTTTTTAATATGATTTGGGATGTTATCACAACAGAGTAGACTAAAGAATATCATACCAGTAAAGTTTCCACTTTACAAAGGCAGAAACTGAGGCAATGTGAAGTTCAGTTACTTGGTTAAGGTCACAGAGAGCAAGTAAAAAAGCTAGGATTTGAGCCTGGACAGTTTGCATCGGAGTCCATGTAACCAGCATCATGAGAGTAACCACTGTTTTTTACCATCCTTCACAGCAGGCACAAAAGGATTGACATTGAAATGACAGAAGAAGAGTGGGACTATTTAAATCTTTCAAATAACCAGCCTGTATAATAGAGAAAAATTAAATACTTTTTGTTATTATCTAAATTGACCAAATATAGGTGATTTCACGTTATTGACACTACAGGTAAAATGCTAAGTCCCCCCTTTTTTTCAGTACTGCGGATTGAACTTGGGTCCTTGTGCTTGCGAGGCAGGGGGAAGAACCATTGAGCTAAATCCCCAGCCCTAAGTCTCTTTCTTCTGAGAACTATTTGATGCAGAAATTTTTTTATTTTCAAAAAAAGATAGTATAGAAGGAGAGAAAGCACTCATAAGGTCTAGTTTGTTGTCCACAGGTAATCAGTGAATTGGGTCATTACAGACATCTCTTTCTTTTTCACCTGAAATATCATACTTGGCTTTTCTGCCACATGCTTCTTTTGAAATTCTTTGCTGTACCTGAATTCCCATATTTGACAGTCTTGACTTGCGCTGAAGATTAATATAAAATATCAGTCAAAAGCTCTGTATTCCCAGCCCAGATCTTATCTCAGAATAAAAGAGGCAAATTTATCTCCTGTGAATCATGGGCAGTGAGGAACTGGGAACATTTTCTTGGTACTGAGAATTGGCAAAAATAGTCCTAGTGGATTTCAAGTTAATTTGACTAATTCCTTCACCACTTGTCAAATGAAACTACTTTTGTTTAGGTATCAAAACAAGCTGTTTCCTCTGCCATTTCTCCAGTGAGTAGCATAGGCACTTGTGGCGAACACACATTACTGCTAACTGTTATGATGTTTGCTGTCAAATTCATTTATTTATACAACTGCTGTAAAAAGCCTGAGGCCCATAAGCAGCCATGAAAGATTTCAGAGTCATGGTGTGGGGTCATGAGAGGGAAAAAAAGTCTCCACTGGTTATGAGAAAGGAACTGACACAGGAAATGGTCACATATGGCGCAGATTTATTGTGTCCGGGGCTTCCCATTCAAATCTCATTATAGCCACAGCTCAGAGCAGACCATGGCACAGTCATATTCATTTCAGTTTTGGCATCCAGCAGAAATTACTGCTGCCACTTCAAACCGAGAGCTGGAGAGGTGATAAGTTTATCATTCTAGAGGAAGAGTGTGCTAGGGATTGTATTTGTTAAGAATGCTGTTGGCTGCCCCTGCCTCTAAACTAACCCATGAACATTGCTTTGTTTAAAGTTAGCAGGCAAAGTCTGCTAGCAAAAGAGAAATAGGAGGCGGAGAGAAGGGATGGTGAGGATGTGGAGGGGTGGAGAGTATGACAAAAGGAATGAAGAGCAAGTTAAGACTGCATAAAAGGGGAAACAAATCCTGGATTTTGCAGTGTTTTGTTTTTTTCTTCCAATTACGAAGAAAGTATCAGGGCCTAATTTCTAAGAACATATGTGTACACATACTATGTATGGATATGTGCCTCTCTTGCTTGCCCTTTCTGGTGCAGATTATCATGTTCATATTTTAGCATTTTTCACTTATAATTGCCTCTTTCAACACTATACATATGAATGTAACATTTAACAAGCATTGTTCCAGACTATGAGGCAAATGCTAGTTTGAGTTGAAGAAAGAACCAAAAAAAAAAAAAAAAAAAAAAAAAAA
>NW_022900926.1:44210892-44247066 GCF_012274545.1 Fukomys damarensis
TTTTTTTGGTATTGGGGATCGAACTCTGGTCCTTGCGTTTGCGAGTGGGCAGTGGAACCTCTGAGTTCAATCCCTGGCCCTGGGTACAATTCTTAATCCCTTTGACAAAAGAGAAAATTGAGATGGAGAGAGGACACCAAACTTGTTCAGGTTTTGTGACTCAACAGAAGTAGAGGTGACAATCAACGCAAAGCTCTCTAACTCTAAAACCTGATATCTTACTCACTAAACTGTACTTTCTGAGCTTGCATTTGCTGGAGCTGTTTTCAATGGAGTATTCAATGAATAAAATTTATAATTCGTACCATATCCACTGATGTTTGTAGGCAAAATCATATTACAACAAAATAACAAAACGTACAAAAACTTTCTAAGTCATTTATTTCAAATAGTATGCAGACAATGACATTACAGTACTGTGAAATAATATAAAGCAGTCACTGGAATTTGTATAAAATTTCTTCCATCAATAAAAGTAAGTTTTTTGGTTTTTAATTTTAAAAAGTAAACAATAAAAATGGCTGATTCAGAAGAAAGTTGTATTGGATACATGTGCTACCCTCCTGCTACTTTCCTCGCCCCCAACTTCACTGTGCTTCCCCTGCTCATTTTTATCTGGTGCTCATCATGTTCCTCAAAGTAATGCTTCTATTGAAAGATGACAGATATTCTGAAATACTCATCAAGAGAACTTAGTGAAGGTGGAAAGCCTTTCAGGTATCCCCCTTGCTACAAGCAGTGGCTAATTTTATGTGGTTTTTCGTGTATCTCAGACTAATTTGGAAACGTGTCCATGCAACAGAGAGCTAAGCACAGGGACTCTGGTGAAATTGCTCATGGAATCGTGTGAGATGCTATGATCTGTGGTTCCTGTAGTTTACCAGCTCCTTTCCTGCCTGCAGATGCACATGTTCCTTGTGGAAGAGCTTCCTGTGACTGGTTGTTAATTCCTTTAAAATTATCTCCACTCCTTTGTTTCCCATTACTCCCAAGTGCTGAAAGCCACTTTATTCCATCAGTCACTAAGTGCTAAAGTGGGCTTACTTGTGGAGAATGGTGCCGGAGGTGGCTGGCACATGGTGAAAGCCAATCTGGGAATGCATTAATTTTAAAGTTCTCAGAACTAAATGCTAAATAAATGTTATACTTTTTTCAATTCATGAACTTAAATTTCTCAAATTGCTTATAGATATCTTATAATAACTGCTATAATTGCACTTCAGTTACTTAAAGCAACAATGGTGTGCATGAATATAGCAGCAAGCTTATGTCTTTTATAAGTGCAACTACCATATATGTTCACTCGGTAGATTTTAAAGACCTGTAATTCTTAACTTTACATTAGAAAATTTGTGTTTCCTGTCATTTATATCTACTTTCTTACCTATAAAAGACATTACCCCTAATTTACCTTCACTTCACAAAATAATATACACTTAATTACTTTTGAAGATTAAAAAAAAAAATTTACTACCATTCTTCTTGGAAAAACAGACCATTTTCCTGTATTATTTCTAAGATGATCAAAGCATGCTTTCTTTAATAATTCTTCTGAAGATCTCTGTTGCTGCCTCTGCACAGTTGGGAACATAGTTTTGAGATTCTGCTGTGTTACTCCTCATAGCCGGAGGATCTGTGACAACACATATAACAGAGGATAAATTCGACCTATCTTCGCTCTACTTGATCTGTGGCCATTTATATTTGTTAAATTAGAAATAATTAGGTATAAATGTTATTTGACAGAAAGGAATTATAAACATTTCTTTTCATTTCTGAAAATACAATTATTACATATTTTGTTTCTGTCCAAGTCTTCTGCCTTTATTGTACCATGAATTGTGAAGTCTATCACAAAATGGCTAAATGAATTATTGTGGGAAATGATGGTGTTAACCTCCAGGAAAATAATCATTAATGTTGATGTATTTCATTCAATTTTAAACATAGAAGTATGAATTTTTCTCTTTTGTTGAAAAGAGGAAGATGAAAAGATTCGATGTGCCTTTGAGTCAAAACATTTATTTTAAAAATATTTGTTTTTTTCCCTTTGCATCCATTTTTCTAAATAAAAGATAGAAGTTGTTTCTCTCTTTTTTTTTGTCTTTTAATTTTTTTTCCCTAGCAAAGACGACCCCTTTGGCATATTTTCTTTCCAAACGTGAAATGAGGTGGAAAATCCTCATTTCACGACAGGAAGGACAAATATTGACACAAAGCTAATATTTGTTAGAACCCTGGAAGCAACCTGAGTACACTTACACACACACACACACACACACACACACACACACACACACACCACCCATCCATGATCTCCTTCCTCCTCCTCCTCCGTCAGATACAACCAGTTCTCTTTTCTAACTGTCAAGGCCAATGGATTCCAGGCTAGGGAAAGGTGTGCAAGATATTTTAGGAAGGTAAAATATACACAAAGCAAATATTCAAGTACACACATGCACATACAAATACAGCCTGCTTAATCTAATTTCCCCCACTTAGAGAAGCGTTTCTGGACTTCATCACTGCTCTTGTCCATGTTGTGTCCAACAGCATATGCCAAGCCCACTTGCTGGTCACTCAGCATTCATTAAGTCCTGTCCATTCTTGCCTTTTGGAGAGGAATGCCCTGGGGTGACTGGACGGCTGCCCTGACAGGCTGTATCACTTATCTATTCACATTGATTATCAAAGTCAGCTGTGGCCAGACCTTACTTTTTCTCCTTCTCCTTTCAGCCCCTCTTACAAGCACCCCTGCCTGGATTTTCATGAGGAAATAATCAGATTAGGTCTTTCACGGTGAGTTCATATGGAGTTCTCTTTCTCCAGTGTGCTACTAACTGAATAAATGTGTTTAGTGGTAAATTGTAAATGACATTATGATTACCAAAGCCAGCATGGGTTTCATTTAAAAGTGATCAAAATTGCAGACCACAAAAATTGTGACTGGCAGATAAGGCCATTTGGCGAAGTGGGTAAAGAAAAGAGAAAAACAAATGAGAAAGATAATCATTACTCAAAACTAAACCTTCTCCACCTGAGACAAGCAAGAGAGAAAGAAATCTGCAGTAAGAGAAAATGGAATGCTCTTTGGAAATGATGGTAACGTCTCTGTGGGCTTCCTCCGGCTGGGACTGGGGGTTTGAATGATGAGGTCTGTCCAGCTGTGTGTGTAACTCTTAAGTAGCTAATGTGTGCTCTTTGCTGTAATTAAGAACTACATCTATTTAGCACTTCTAAACCTGAATGTTACCTATATGTGCTTTTTTATCTGCCAAATTAAAATATTTTCACTGATTAAAATGACAGGGAAATAATAAGATACTGATAACTTCATATCCCAATAATCAGTAAACTCTGGAGAAACAAAAATTTCTGATTTATGAAGATTAAGATTTCAAATTTGGCTATAATCCTCAATAATTACTATTACATATTGATAATGATTGGACTATTACCGTTGTTAAATTTGTAATAATATATTCATATTCCTGAGATAGTATGATAAAATATTCATTTAAAACACCAAATAATAACATACAAAGCAAATGAGTTCTCACCAAATATGATTTGAAAGTAACCAAAAACCTTTCCATGTGTAGTTTTTAATAAATTGTGCAGACAGAACTCCTAATTATTACAGCCCTTCTCTCATAGTATTAATCATCACACCTGACCCTTAAATCTAAATATAATCCAAAAGGGAAGTTATTTAGATTACATTTCATTTTGCCAAAGGCACAGGTAGAAGTTTAGAACTAGGCTCCCCCCTTCCTTATTACTACCAAATAATTATGTTAACTCAAAATTGCTGTGGCTCAGTTTCTTTTACTTATAAACTAGGACCAATTATGCTTGCCATTAAGAAGTTTTAAGTAAATGAGGTAGGGAAGGAAAAAAGAAAGAGAAAGAGGGCAGAAGGCAAGGAAGGAGGGAAATAGAGGAAAGAAAGAAGAGGGAAGATGGAAGAAAAGAATGGCAGGAAGGACAAAAGGAAGGGATGAAGGAAGAGCCACTTATGGTTCCAGGATTTCTGGGTAGTAAAGTCAAGACTTCGCCATTCTGTTTCCTTCCTTATGCAGTTGAAATGAGCTGTGCTTCCTTTTATGTAGTTCTTGCCCTGTGCAACTCTTCCCATTCTGGGTTCCACTCCCATTAGTCTGTGTGCTTTCTGTCAGATATGTCTGTATCCCAAGCAACAGTCTATGTTGGCTGAAATGACCATGTAGTGACCACCATCCTGCCACATAAACCTGCTTAAGTGGTAACTGAAAGCCCCCTCCAGTGACAAAAGATAGGAGCTTGCAGGTCCCCTTTGATATACTCTGGTCTCCACACCACCATTAGTGTTAGGGTATGGTGGGTTTTTCCTTAATATCCCTGCTTGCCTCAGTCACTGTCCACAAGTCCATCACACATTATTATCTTTGGAGTAAACATCTCTTTCCTTGATGTTCAGGAGCTCATCTATCCTTTCATTTCCTTCCTCCAAAATTTGTTTCCAGTGCTTCATGGAATTCTGAGGTGGGAATCAGCACAATCTTCCTCTTCAAAGAGCATTCTTTTTTACTTTTTTTCCACTCTACGGAAACTTAGCCAAAATGTCACTCTCTTTATAGCCTTTTTAAGTCACACCCTCAAGTCTTCTCAGGCTCTTCCCTGTGTAATATCCCTTGGGTAGAACATCTGCTCCTTTGAAGCTGACACCATCTGGCTTGCTACCTGCTCTTCCTATTCATAGGTCCTGTACTTACACAGTGGGCCTTGCTTTTTATTTTCCTAGGGTCATAGTAACTGGCTTGCTCTTTTCTTCTCCGTCTTAACTCTGCCATAATTCTTATCAGGATTAGTAATTTGCCCAAATGCTTGATCCCTATGGAAATGAACAAAAAACATCCAAAGGAGAACAAGCAAAGGCTGTTCATTCTGAATCTGTTACAGCAAGGAAGTCAGCTACTGTCACTTGCTTTTGGCAGAGATTCGAAGGCAGAAGCTAGAATGGGAAATGTCATAGTGAATGAATTAAGAAAAGGCTCCAGGTGTGCCCAACAGGAAGCTGCTGGGCTAGGCAAGCTGGACATGGGCTAATTAAAAATAGGGCACCCAGTGTAATTAGTTAGGGCTCATATGTGGCCTCCTTCAATTGGTTCCAAGATGAAAGCTGGGGAAACTAGGGAATAATTGAGGAAAATTGGGAGAATATCAGCTATTAATCAAGTACTGTCTGGACTGACTTTTCTAGAAGTTATTGTTTGGTTTTGGACTGTACAGCAAATAGTAATTTGGCTTCCAGAAGTGGTTGTGACTGATTACGGATTGGCTTTCTAAACTGGTTCCTGTAGATTATGGGCTTAACTTCTTTTTCCTACGTGGCCCAGCCATTGTGTGTGTATACTCAGACTCTCATTCACCTCATCTCCAGGTCCTCTCTGGAAGAATAACTAATACAGAGAAAGCCTTCAATAACATTTGCTATTATTTGTATTTTCATCAGGTGTTCTTTTATCCTACTGCATTTTACTACTTACAGATGCAATTGTAATATTGAAATTATCACTATCAATCTTCAAAATCCTCAATTTAAGTATGCTGTTTTCAGATGATGGCTCATAAGTTTATGTTTCTTCCTCAGTGTCTGTTTTACACCATTTTTCTCAAGCCACAAACTTTCCACCAACCTCCCTCACCTAATTCCTAACTCCCCCGTCCCATCCTCACATTTGACGTTCAGCTGATAACCTTGATTTGTCTTCAGTCTTCCACCTACCTCTACTAGGTAGCAGACGCTCTGCCCTCCTTCCCATTCAGTTGGAGATGAAGTCTTTCAATCTATTCAATGCCACCTGCTTTTAGATATTATGTACTATTTTTATTAGCACATATTTGTGATGCACAATGAATATGCCTACTCTATAAGAGCTCTAGATTCTGTTCTTCCTTAGCCACCCAAGGGAGTTACTCTGCCAGTCACCCACTCCTTCCACCATCAGTCCTTTCTGGATTCTGCAGAATTTCAGCTTGCATCTAAGTAAAATCATCTCTCTTTTTTCTCTGGTACATTTTAAGATGCTTTGAGTCGTAGGCATACATTAGCTTCTTTTTATAATCTCATCTTCAGCAGCAGGCTAATTTAATAATAATAATAACATTACAGACTTAAAATAATTATTATTGTCAGTGCATGTTAGCATTAAAAATGGTGGGTTTGTTTTAGAAAGTTTGTTACACGTGTCTAACATATCTTAACCATTTTCCGTCCCATTATTCCCTCTACCTTACGGTCTTTCATCCCACTGAGTTTCATTCCCATCTTCATTTAACCATCATTCATCTATTTAACTACCTATTGATCTGGTTTCTCACAGAAAAGAACACAGGTAGTATTTGCCTTTCTGAGTCTTGTTTGCTTTACTCAATTTTTGGTTCCTTCAGTAGACATGCAGTGCAAAGAACTGACTTTTCAACCCATGTAGAGCAGCTGCTTGAATAGGATCCTTAGCGTCAAAACTCCTAGAAGTTCCTGCTGGAAGTTGGCTTGTGCTACCAGAAGCGATGGTTTAATGGTTCAGAAGGATTATAGTTATCTGTATTAGTATATGTTTGTAGTACATAATGATAGCATTTGTTGTGTAGCATAGGTACATGTACACAAAGTATCTTTATTCTTTTTATTGCCCTTCCTTTCCTATGACCTTCACCTCAAGATGCTCTTCACATTGACCAACGATCTATCTCTCTTTCCTCTCATGCATCTTTACTTTTGCTGTTTAAGTTAATTATACTTTGGCTCTCTTAGGTAAGAGAAGTTATATAATAGTTAAGCCTGCGTGTGATTGTGGTCTCAAGGTACATGCGTTTTTCTATAGATGACTCAAATTTATTCTTCTTTATGGAACAGTAGTACCCCATTGTTTATAAATACCATATTTTCTTTATCCATTCACCTTTTGATGGATATACTAGACTGCTTCCAAGATTTAGCTACTATGAGTTGTGCTGCCATAATCATGTATATGCACACATCACTGAAGTATGATGTCTTTCTATCTTTTGGGAAGCTATCTAGAAGTGAAACAGCTGGGTCAAATGAAATTTCTATTTTTAGTCTTTTGAGGAGCCTCCGTACTAGTTTCCGTAGTGGTTGTAGTAGCTTACATTACCTCTAACAATGTAGAAAGTACCTTTTCCCTGTCACCTCATCAGCATTTGTTATTATTTGATTTTGTTATGGTAACCATTCTTTCTGGATGAAGATGAAATCTCAGTGTTATTTTAATCTGCATTTCTCTGATGGCCAGGGGTGTTGAACATTTTTTCATGTATTTATTGGCCATTGGTAATTTTTCTGAGAAATGTCCATTCATTTAACTTGCCCACGTAAAAGGAAGATTATCTAGTTAAATGCTGTACAGTAATACACTCTCCTAATCCTCCTCCCATTGTATAAGTGCTAATTGTAAGCAGCTTTATCTCCTTTATTAAGAGGTTGAGGAAGTCACATTCTAATAATCATGCTTATATTACTGTCACAAAAACTTCAGCTCGGATTGCTGAGATATAAGGCTAGAGAAGTACCATGTCTTTCATATACCTTAGTTAATTCATTGTTTATTGTAGGTTTTTTGCATCACGTTGTTTCTAGGGTAGCAAAAATTGTAGAGTATATGACTTTGGGGAAAAAAACAATGACTGGCCTGGGGATACAGCCACATGGCCCCTGTCTCTCCTGACATACTGTTCTGTACCGTGTCAACACTGCCAGTGAGAAGGCTATGCCCAGATGCAGGTCTTTGACTGAGCTCTAGAACAGTGAGACAAAATAAATCTCTTTCCTGTCCAAGTTAATTGGTGGTTGTGGTGGTGGTGGTGGTAGTGTGAGTCTTTGAGTGAGTTTGGGTGTATTATTAGCAAAAGAAAACAGACTAATGTAAAGTAGTGATTATCAACTTTAAATCATCAACTTTGTGACACTCATAGTGGTGAATCTTCCAATATCACAGAGATCAGAGTACTTTCCTTTTTTCATAGCAAGTGGTATCCACAGAGGTTTATTACAAAGCAAAGGTGAAAGATTAGGACTAGAAACAATGCATGTCATTGGTGTCACACTTGTTTTTCTGAAATCAGGAAGACACTCAACTCTGTTCAAGCACACAAATAGTTAACATATTTAAGGAGCTACAAGTGACTATTATTCACAGTAATCCCAGCATATTGCTTAATAATAATAAAGCAATTAGGTATTTATTATTGAAGAAACAGGTGACATAGTAACAAAACATTTAGCAGGTTAAGCATGGAAAAAGAATCTCAAGGAATTTTTATCCAGGTCTTCTCTGTTTTGAGGGTTTATAATCTGGCTCATGCAAAATTCCAGTGAGTCATAAGAATTTTGTTGTTGTTAATATTCTCTTGCCTCATTCTTGAGCTTGTTCATGGGCAAGAGATCTTGGCTAGAGTCTGCAGAATGTACCCGTGTTTTGAATCGCATGTCTTTAGCAGATAGGGTGCCCTTTCAAACTCTCACATTCATACCCTCTCTTCTCGATTCAAACCCCTCTCTCCTCTATCTTATTTTTCTGCACAAGATCTTGGTTTCTCTATGTTGACATTCCAGCATGAGTAATCAGTCACATTCTTCTCTGTCCATGTAACTGCTTAATTAATGAGTAGAGGCTTTGGATCCTGAGGCTGGAGATGATTTGGGGATCAGACTTTGTAGCAGACTGACTTCTCGATGGAACATGTAAAAATAAATAAATGAAAAGAACTTAATTACTGGACCTCTTCAAAGGTACATATTCTACAGGTAAAGCTCTGAAAGAATACTTGAATCGTATTATAAATGACCCACTTTTGTTATTTGATCCTTAGAAAACACATCATAAGAAACAAAAGATGGAAAGAAAAATTCATGTTTCCCTTGTGTATTTATTTAATATATGAGTGAATGACTCAAAAAATATTTTATCACAGCAGAGCCTGTTGTGGACAAATCATTTGTGCAACTGATTAACAAAATTTGTATTATGATTGTGAGTATTGTTATTTTGAGTTGATTTAAGAATTATTTTAGTTATAGTCATATAACAAATTACCTAGAAAGAATATACAGTACAAAAATGACTTGAAGAATAAGAATTATGAAAGGAATAATATATAACAACCAGAGATTCCATATTAAGAATCATGTACTACGTCTGAGGTAGAATGTTAAATCTAGTGGTAATTTAAATGTGATATATAGCCTCTGTCCTTGAGCAATAATCCCTTAAGGGCAGAGATTCTTACTAAGTTATGTAATTTATTAAATGATGTATAGTTGAATGATTTAGAAATATAGCAACTAAGAGAATGCTTATTTTATTTAGGGACAATTCTTAAGTTTAGCAACCTGTAGAGATCACTTTAAAAGATATTATATGTCTTAGATAAGAACCAGGAAGAACAAGAGCCAGAGATCTGGAAAATTGGATTGAATATGAATGATTAAGCAGTGATATCAGCATAGCTGGAAAATGTGTAAAACCTAAGACAGTGAAATGTAGAGTTTAGAAAAGGGAAACCTATGTGACTACATGATTTTCCATAGGGAAACCTTCTAATTTTCTCATTTGGAAAAGGTATAACTAGAGATTGGTCATCAACAACTCAAGGCCCAATTTGTATAACCAGTAAGATCATGCAATGAGTTTCCTTCTACCGGAGCCATGCTTTTGAAAACAATTCTTTTTTCTTTTATTTTTTTTCTATACTAGAGATTGGACTCAGGGGCTTCACAACAAACTGCATCGCCAGGCTTTTTCTTTCTTTTTAGTTTTTCTTTTGAGACAGGGTCTCGTTAAGTCACTAAGTTACCCAGGCTGGACTTGAGCTTGTGATCCTGTTTCCTTAGACCCTCAAAGTGCTGGGATCATATGTGTGCTCTTCTATTCAACTTGCAAATAATTCTTAATTTAATATCAAATTTATAATATTATAGGTCCATAGGGAGAAAAATATTGCATACAAATGAATTCTTTTGAATTTGATAATTGAATTTTTATTTAAATTAATGATTTCACATTCAATTTAAGAAGTCCAATTTATTTAAGAGTCAAAGATTTATTTTATCTAGTGTCAGTTTTCAAAAACTTTGTCTACTTTAGCTACAAACTTTTATTTTGTTGTGATAGCTGTTTCTTTTTATGTCATTGATTTTTTTCATCTTATTTACTATTTTCTTCTATTTGCATTTGCTGTGCTATTTTTTCTGAATTCTTTTTTTATCTCTTGAAATGTAAGTCCTTCATCTCTTCCAGCACTGAGATATAACTATAAAAATAATTGTATACATTTAGAGTATGCAATATGATATTTTGATATGTATATGCATTGTGAAATTATTGCCATTATTGAGTTAATTAAGATACACATTGCCAGTTATTTTGTGACTGTATATGTTAAAAATATTTAAGATCTGCTCTCTTAGCCGATTACAAATATAGCTGACAGTGCTATTAACTATAGTCACCATCTTGTCCCTTAGACTTTTTATCTAAATTCTTAAAGAATACTATAGGACATTGCTTTTAGTTAATTTTTTCTTATATAGACATTTAATACCATAAATTTCTCTGGAGGCACTATTTTAACCATATTCCACAAATATGGACATGTTAAAATTTTCCTTGTTATTCATTCTGAAGTGTTTTCTAATTTGCTGTGATTTATTTATTTTTCTTACCATCATTGCTGTAATTGTTGTAAAATTATGGTTTGAAGTAATATTTTGGTAGTTAAATTTGGACAACATGGGCAACTCTGGCACACGTTTCTAACAATATTGTTGGGAAGGAAGTGTGTAGGAAAAGCCTAGCTCATCTTTGAATGTAGTATTTCTAGCATCAAAAATAGTTTGATTTTTGTTTTTTCTGTTCCATTCCTTCCGCTACTTCAAAGAACTTGAACTAAATTAAAAATATCTAGAAAATGCAAGAAGACTTTGTGAATATCAATTTTAAATTAAAAGGAAATCTTTGTTGGACGGTGAAATGTCCTCCCTGTGGGTTTAAAACAAGATTTCTTCCTGGTGTGAATATTCTGCAACAATGCATAAGATTCTAATAAGATTACTGACATTTAGAAATGGGAGGAAAGGAGCTAAAGGTGTAGGGAAGGTGTGATACGTAGGGGAAGAACAAAAAGGGAAAAGAAAAAAATGTGAGAGAATGAAAAGATGAAAATAAAGTGTTTGTAGATGGGGAGGGGAGGAGGGGGTGAAGGGAGGGCAGAGGTAAGGGGAAAAAATGAGAATCAAGACTTGCCATGTAAAGGTACATGATCCCAACAATGAATGTAACTGTACTGTATCCCTAAATGTACCAATAAACTCAAAAAAAAAAAAAAAAAACAAGATTTCTTCTCTGTTCACGGATAAGGGGATAAAGAATGATGGCAATCATGAATAAAGTTTCTTTGAAATGTGTTCATTAGCCTGATTAGCCTTCACTTGAGTTCTATTTAATGTCAACAATTTCCCAAATTATGATTTTCTTCTTTCTCTGTTCTTGTATTTCTTTATTCTTTATATGTAAGAGAGTATGAGAAAAACCTATGGTATAACACATTCTTTCACTCTCTGATCACGATACATATTTTCAATATTAACAAACCTCCATTAATTCTCTGTTCTAGTCCCCTTGTTTTCCATTAATTTGAGTCCATTTCTCCTTTTTCCTTTTTTTGTGATAGAGCAGTGACAATGTGTTATAAAAAATACATATGTATGTGTCTGTTATTGTTTTTTTAGGTAGAGATCCTAAAACTATTTTAGATATGGATGTTAGAAAAATATTTTGTTCTAACATTCAGAGCTCCTAACCCAGAACTCCTAAGACCTTTGTTGCTTCCTGAGTGACAGAAACTTCTGACATAGAGCTCTGAAATTAATGGGTTTTAAAAAAAATTTTGGTCCTATTCAAGTGACCCCCACATACCTTCATACAAGGAATAGCTACCAAGGCCTTTACACAGAGCTATATCCCAAGACCTTTTTAAAAATTTCTAATTTTGCCACACAGTCTCACTAAACTGCTGAGTTGCCCAGGCTGGGCACTCACTTGTGATTATCCTGCCTTGGCTTCCTATAGTGCTGGGATTATAGGCATGAACCATCATGCCATATCATAAACCAGTGATACGACTGCAAGATTGAATTTTTAATCCCATCTTTCGCAACAAAGTAGGGGATAGGGAATGAAGGTTGAGTCGGGCTCCAGGGGCCAATTACTTAATTATTTAATTAATCCTGCCTTCATAATGAAGCCTCTGTGAAAGCCCAGGCACGCTTTGGAGAGTGTCCAGGTGCCTGGACATGTCGTTGCGTGGTGGATGGCTTCCTGAGAAGGGCACAGGAGCTCCATGATCCTTCCGACATACTTGGCCCTTTGCATCTCTTCCATCGGGGTGTTCATTTATCTCTTGTGATATCTTTTATAGTAAATAGATAAAGATAAATAAGGTATTTCCCTTAGTTCTCTGAGCTTCGGAACCTAAGGAGAAGTTCAGAGGCACCCTTATTTTAGCTTGTTAGTCAGAAGTACAGATCACGACATGGAATTTATAACCGGCACCTGAAGTGGGGGGGAGTCTGTGAGATTAACCTTAACCTATTGGGTCTGATGCCAACACCAAATAGTATTAAAACTGAGTTAAATTGTATGGTATCCAATTGTTCTCTGGTTTAGAACTGGTTACTATTGGGGAGAAATACCCACCTTTTTGGATTAAGTGCTATATTGTGTGTGAGAGTAATACTGTTTGTTTTTTTCAAGAGCTTTTAGTGTTTCTTTCTATTATATTAGCCGGTTTCCTTGCTGAGACAGAATACCTGACATCTGACACTTAAAGGCAGAGAGGATTATTATGCTCATGATTTCAGTCCATAGTCAGCTGGCCGCGAAGCAGTCAGGGCACGAAGGAAGAGTCTTGCGGGAAAAAGTGGCTCACATCATGGTTGCCAGGAAGCAGAGAGAGAAGGGAGGGACAGGGTAGGGAGACAAACCATTCCAGCTTACACCACCCATGACCTGCCTTTTCTAACCAGGACCTACCTCTAAATAGCACATTCAGGTACAAACTCATCCACGGATTAATTCAGAAGTGAGTACAGTGCCTGCAGGTTCCAGTCGCTTCCAAAAGCCCTGCTTCAGAGTGCGCGAGGCTTGGAGTGACATTCAAAATACAAGCCTCAATGTCTATATTAATTCTTTTACTTGCTTAACTCTTCTTTAGACTTAACTATTATTTTCATTAACTTTAAGTTGCATATATCACGGTACACAAAAATTAAAATATGTTAAATAACTATTATTTACTGCATATATCTTCTGATATTTTCACCAAGATTTTTTTGGTGAATATCTGGTACTCTTAATATCTGGTATGCTTAGGTAATAAGTTCAATAAATGCTTTATACATATTCTATAGTAGTTCAGTAAATAGCCTATAAAGTTACAGATGATGATAGAAGTATTAAATTGCAAATCATTGTTGAGAGGTTGTGAATTATACGTTACTTGTTTATTTTCCTTTATAGGTACATTCAGAGAAGAACAGAAATGTACATACCAACCATTGATACAAGGCTTCATCTGCAAACAGACTGACCAAGTGGTCTTAACTCTTGATAGTGTCAATAGCCCTTGGGCAATCCAGAAGTTATATCCAGTTGTATCAGTTACTAGTGGTTTTGTTGACACATTTAGTAGTATAAATGATAATACTCTTTGCTCAACCTCTGAGTCTGTGTCTGCCTTTTATTCCATTTTACCTACCAGACAAATTACCAAGGTATGCTTTGTTGATCAAACTCCTCAAATTTTGCGTTTTATTCTAATAGGAAACAAAAGTACCTCCAAGGTTCTCTTAGCTATATTCTATCATGAACTCCAGAGCCCTCATGTTTTCTTACGTGGCAGTTTTATTCCACCTACTTTAGTGCAATCAACTTCATCATTGCTAGATGAGTCTGTTGGTGCCAACTACTTCAGCATTGTGGATAACCTCTTTTACGTTGTTCTACAAGGAGAGGAGCCCATTGAAATACGAACAGATGTTTCCCTCCATTTGGCCTTCACTGTGACATTTTCAGTCCTAGAAAAGGGCTGGGAAGTTGTGTTACTTGAAAAAGTTGCTAACTTCTTACAGATTGATCAAAATCAAATCAGATTTACTCATGAGATGCCTGGAAATGAAAGAACCCTAAAGGCCATTGCTGATAGTAAAGCAAAGAGAAAACGCAAATGTCCAACTGTGACTTGTGCCAGTCCTAGAAAAGTTGGTCAGCGTAGGCCTCTCATGATGGAAATGAGTTCCTACAAGGACTCCCCACCAACTACAATGGAAATTGCCTCAAAAGTGATTGTCTTTGAAATTGGTGATCTGCCAGCACCGAAGAGGACTGGACTAATTCCACTCCTATCAAGTAACAAATTGCAAAGTTTGGCTCACCAAATCATCACTGCTCAACAGACTGGCGTACTGGAGAATGTTCTGAATGTGACTATTGGTGCCCTGATGGTGACTCAGTCAAAGGGAGTTACTGGCAATGGGTAAGTACCACTTAATATCAGAATGAGGATTGGTAACTTGGGTTTATGTTAGCAAACATTACAAATGACAACCTTCTTGCACTGAATCATATATCCTGTCTGCTTGTTAAGAGAAGAATAAAAACTCAAAACTATTTTAATATATATGCTAATTTGTTAATTTCATTTTTACTACAAGTTTCTCTTAGCTCATTGAAAAGAAAGCTTTGTGTTATTATCTGTTTGCTTCTTTTTTACAAGAACTTTTTTTGATTTATGTTTTGTACTCTAAATAGCTAGTTTGAAGGTAATGATACACAGTATATTAACCATTGTTATTCACTCATTATTTTGTTATGAATATTTGTTTTATTTTTCCTAAAATAAAACTCAAAGAGCCATTTAAAGAGAAATTACCAGTTTTTAAATTCATTATTAAATCTACTTTCTTCATGATTATTTAATTAATCAAATGTCAGAAGACTTTATATGTTGGTACCTTAAAGCTAAAAGTGTATAGAGGAGATTTTTCTGAAAGAATTTGCCCTCAATTTATTTGTTCATTCACTTATTCATGTTGAATTTAAACAGGGGGCTGGGTTTTCATATTACTAAGGTAGAAAAATATGTTGTTTCTGTTGAACATTCATTTTATTAGAGTGGCAATAAATAAATAAATAAATAAATGATATTTATTGAGTAGTAATTACATCTGTACAGCCATCTCCAATGGATGTGGGATTCACTAACTGAAATAAAAAGTGAAAGCCACACTTGGGGGATATTCAACTAATACATCGATTGCCTTGATGCACAGAGAAATCTATCCAAATGAAAGTTTAATGTTTTTGTGTCATATTCTTTCTTTCTTTACAATGGATATAGTCTTCCTTTTCTCTACTACATGTTAACATGTATGGTAGAGTAAAAGATAACTCCAGTAACTTTTGTAGATATGGTGAATTTGATGGGCTTTGTAAACTCTTAACTTGGCATTAAAAAGTATTTACAGTTCATGATTGCTCATGATCTATTAAATCTTTACTATTATTGCCCACCACCAATTTTCACTTTAATAATGATATTACTATGTTACAAATGCTAATATGAATATCAAGAATCTGAAAACTTTATGCTGATGTGTTTTAGTTTATGTTTAAATTTTGTCATTCCTCTGGTTTAATTTTACTTGGGTTTCCTCAAATTCTTAGAGAGAGAAAACGTTTCACCTACCTGTCAATTTTAATTAAATTTACAGTACTGATCTTTCTCCATAGGTCATTATTCCAAAGTGAATATTTTTTGTTATATATAAAAATATTCAGTGAATACTTAGCCCTTAACTAGAAAGAAAGAAAAGTTAATAAATGGAAAGAGTCAAAGTACATCAGAGAAAAATTTGCAGAGTGAATAGGGCACAAGTCAGATATATACACATATTTAAGAGGGGAATATCATGAAGAAGCGAGACAGCATCAAGACAAAGATCACTTTTATCACTCATATCTGTCATAGCTATTGTGTTTTGACTTTGAGCTTAGTTAGTTTTGATTTAATAAGAAACTGCTGGAGGTGTATATTATAGCATTGATTTTCTGTTGGGGTTTGTTATATTCTCCATCTCTCTCTCTCTCTCTCTGTCTCTGTTTCTCTAGTGTTTTAAGAGAGATTTTCTAGATAGTAGATAAAAATTAAATCTTCTAAAGATAAAGAAAGGCTGCTTCTTAAGCATATCTGGACAAATCACTGCAGACTGAGCAATACCATCCTATGGAAGTGAATGAGAACAAATTCTCCAATTTTTCTAAGAGTTGCACAGTATGAGATGTGGTGGGCCAAAGGCCAGTTTTGATCAGCATCAGTCTATTCTTCCATTAAATTCACTGCAGAACCACTGTCAAGCTTATGAATTAACTTTGAGATAGCAGAAATGAGTCTGTGAGAAGTCCTTTCAGGATGAGTACCAAGGATGTTCTCCAGTGGTTCGTTCCTTAATTTCATGGGATAGTATGCATTTCAATCGGTGGGCACTCACATTTCCAGGAGAATACTATAGTACTTATTTTCAAAGAAGCATTGGCTTTGTGAGAATAGAGTTGGCATCTGCTTCTTATGCTGATAGTCTGTAGTGAATTCTCCTCTTCTGTTCTTTGTCATCCTCTAAAGGCATCCGGATTTGAGCTTCCTCTATTCAGTCTGTCAGATCCATGAACCCATCTTCTAACTTCCAAAATTTTGTTGACCTCTGTTGTCATTTATTGTCTCCTCACTTATCTTTTGTATTCTTTTTGATTTATACTATTTTACTCATTTTTATTCTTTAGGGAATTTCAATGGAGTTCTTAGATGGAGGAGAGATAAACACATGTTAAATCTTTCCTTCGTAAGTCTGGGTTTCCCCTTAATGTCTCCACATTGTATTTTACCTACAATCCTGTCAGCTCCTTGAACGAGTCTGGGTGTGGATTCTTCTTGACAGCATCTTCATGAGCACTGGGCCCAGCTAAGCTTGTCTACACCCCTAACCCCACTTCCAGGAGATAATGCATTTGTACAATTCTGAGTCACTAACTTTGTGTTAATCTGTTTTGCAGCAAAGAAAACTAATCCTTTATGTCATATAAAGCTCTTGCTTTATGACATTGCTGTGAACCTTAGAGCCTGAAAACAGTGAGGGAGAACGTGAAAATGCAGGAGTGTATGTGTTTGTATGTGGGTGTGTTTTATGATATAAATGGCTTTTTAAATTCTTTCATTCTGCATAAACAGCACACAATCAAGAAGAAAACTGGAAGAGCCAATAGGTAACAGCTAGAAGCCTAGTCTTACTGAACACTATCTCTTTCGCAAACTCCATATTTCCAAGGCACCTGCTTTCTAGAAAACAGTTGTTTAAAATATGCAAGGCAGAGACTTTCTGACAGCATAAGATGACATTCTTTTCCAGCCTGGCAGAACGTTCAGGCTAAAAGATGTTTCTGTATTGTTAGCCCGACTCTTCCCTTTTCCATGACAACACCACAACTTTTCCAATAAAAAATCTTTTTTGGATCACTTCTTCTTTCACTACTATACAAATCCACTACTTTGCTGAGTTAGGAGAATGGAAGAATTATTTTAATATATGCTGTATATATGGCCTTTAGGAAAAATATGTTCTGTGTAGGCAAGCTTTCTGCACAATCCCTATTTGTTTTTTAAATCATTAGCATTTTTAAGTCTTGAACTGACACTTTAAAAAAGACAAAGAGATTACATAACATCTAGTCTTATTCAAAGGGACATAACAGAATATTCATATTTTTATTGATAATTCATGATCATCATTAAAACTATCATTTATTTCATAGCCCTATTTCTGTAGTAAAGCCCTTAGGGACCCTTGTTCTTATACTAAATGGTCTCAGACCACTACATCTTTGATTCTTGCTCTGTACTTTATATCTTTATGCTATTTTCCTTTTGAACAGGTTGTTAGTTCTAAGCTGTTGCTGCTGATACTGTGTCTGCATCAAGCAGTTCCCTTCCCCCATGAACAAGAGATTCTAATTCCAAAATCAAATGATGCTGTTTTAAAATCAAACAAGCTAACATTTATACCACTCACAGTGAAATCCTAGATGAATATAATAGGCTAACGAAAGCCTACACATTTCAATGTCTTTTTTTTTAATTCTCCAAATATTTGAATTGCTATTATGTCCAAAGAATTATTTGGTTCCCATGAAAACCTAAACACTTTAAAATGTTTTTCTGTCTCTACTTTCTTGGTACACTTTAGATACACATGATGATAGCGTCCAACAAAGGGAATTTGTACCTGTATATGATATATCTTGCTTATTCTATTTTTTATTTTCCTCCCCTCCCTTTAACCCCTGTTTATTTACAAAAGCTTTACTTCTATTTTTCCTTCTATTCTTTTTTCTTGTCCCTTCTTTCTTTTCTCTATTCCCTCTCCCTGTTCCCCATGTGATCTGAACATGCTTTTCCCACTTCCCAATATCTCCAGTACAGTTTGGCCCTTATTTACACTTTCAGTTTCTCACACCAGAGAAACTGTGATATTTGAATATATGTGTCCAATTCATTTCACTTCAGAGTAGGGTCTCAAGGTGCGTCCATTTAGTTAGAAATGTCTCAAGCTTATCTTTCTCTGTGACAGAGTAGTACTTCACTATACAAAAAAATAGACTTCTTTATTTTATTTTTTGGTACTGGGGATTGAACTTGGGTCCTTGCACTTGTGAGGCAGGCGGTGGAACCAATGAGCTAAATCCCTGGCAACATCTTCTTTATCCATTTATCCATTGATGGACATGTGGATTGTTTCCAAGGCCTGAAATGAATAGACACTTCTCAGATGAAGAAGTAGAAATGGCAAATAAATATATGAAAAAATGTTCAACATCACTGATCGTTTGAGAAATGCAAATTAAAACAATGCTGAGGTTTCATCTCACTCCAGAAAGAATGGCTGTTATCAAGAAAACAACCAATAACAAATGCTTGTAGGGGTGTGTGGAAAAAGGAAACTTCTCCACTGTTGGTGAAAGGGTAAACTGGTGAAAGTACTGTGGAAATCAATGTGGAGATTCCTCAAAAACTAAAATCAGAGATTCTATGCGGTCAAGTTATTTCCCTTCTTGGCATCCCCCCAAAGAATTAACACTTTAAAATTAGAGAATATGTAAAATAACATTTACTCTACTATTTAATGAAAATATGTAATATTAAATCTTATCCCATCTCATTGTAAAGAAATCATTAATGTAGTAATTAGCTTATCCATTAGTCTAATTTTACAAAAAATTAACTTGATAATATTTTTAGTTTAACAATATTTTTAAGTAGCCAAAGTTTCAACCTACTGTTTTATTATTTATAATTGTATCTATGCAAATTTTCATTCATAATAAATAATCATTTAATGTTTTTCCAAGTGGGAAAGTGTAAGCTGTTTCTCTTGGCTGCTGTTCTAATTGTCCTAGGTAACCTATATGTTGTATTTAATCTCTTTCATCAGAAAGGCCCGGAGTGGCTTGTTTCTTTTATTTTTTTTTTTTCTTTTCTTGTTTGACTAAGACTGTTGTGGTCCTCAGAATACACAAGAAGTTGAATATTTGTGCATGATCTTTAAAAATGTAGTCAGACTTTTCATTATCCTTGATAAAATATTCATATTACCTAGATGAATATAATAGGCTAACGAAAGCCTACACATTTCAATGTCTTTTTTTTTAATTCTCCAAATATTTGAATTGCTATTATGTCCAAAGAATTATTTGGTTCCCATGAAAACCTAAACACTTTAAAATGTTTTTCTGTCTCTACTTTCTTGGTACACTTTAGATACACATGATGATAGCGTCCAACAAAGGGAATTTGTACCTGTATATGATATATCTTGCTTATTCTATTTTTTATTTTCCTCCCCTCCCTTTAACCCCTGTTTATTTACAAAAGCTTTACTTCTATTTTTCCTTCTATTCTTTTTTCTTGTCCCTTCTTTCTTTTCTCTATTCCCTCTCCCTGTTCCCCATGTGATCTGAACATGCTTTTCCCACTTCCCAATATCTCCAGTACAGTTTGGCCCTTATTTACACTTTCAGTTTCTCACACCAGAGAAACTGTGATATTTGAATATATGTGTCCAATTCATTTCACTTCAGAGTAGGGTCTCAAGGTGCGTCCATTTAGTTAGAAATGTCTCAAGCTTATCTTTCTCTGTGACAGAGTAGTACTTCACTATACAAAAAAATAGACTTCTTTATTTTATTTTTTGGTACTGGGGATTGAACTTGGGTCCTTGCACTTGTGAGGCAGGCGGTGGAACCAATGAGCTAAATCCCTGGCAACATCTTCTTTATCCATTTATCCATTGATGGACATGTGGATTGTTTCCAAGGCCTGAAATGAATAGACACTTCTCAGATGAAGAAGTAGAAATGGCAAATAAATATATGAAAAAATGTTCAACATCACTGATCGTTTGAGAAATGCAAATTAAAACAATGCTGAGGTTTCATCTCACTCCAGAAAGAATGGCTGTTATCAAGAAAACAACCAATAACAAATGCTTGTAGGGGTGTGTGGAAAAAGGAAACTTCTCCACTGTTGGTGAAAGGGTAAACTGGTGAAAGTACTGTGGAAATCAATGTGGAGATTCCTCAAAAACTAAAATCAGAGATTCTATGCGGTCAAGTTATTTCCCTTCTTGGCATCCCCCCAAAGAATTAACACTTTAAAATTAGAGAATATGTAAAATAACATTTACTCTACTATTTAATGAAAATATGTAATATTAAATCTTATCCCATCTCATTGTAAAGAAATCATTAATGTAGTAATTAGCTTATCCATTAGTCTAATTTTACAAAAAATTAACTTGATAATATTTTTAGTTTAACAATATTTTTAAGTAGCCAAAGTTTCAACCTACTGTTTTATTATTTATAATTGTATCTATGCAAATTTTCATTCATAATAAATAATCATTTAATGTTTTTCCAAGTGGGAAAGTGTAAGCTGTTTCTCTTGGCTGCTGTTCTAATTGTCCTAGGTAACCTATATGTTGTATTTAATCTCTTTCATCAGAAAGGCCCGGAGTGGCTTGTTTCTTTTATTTTTTTTTTTTCTTTTCTTGTTTGACTAAGACTGTTGTGGTCCTCAGAATACACAAGAAGTTGAATATTTGTGCATGATCTTTAAAAATGTAGTCAGACTTTTCATTATCCTTGATAAAATATTCATATTGCATTGATTATGACATTATTTTAAAACATTTGCCAATCAAAATACTTCAGTTTTTGTTCTCTGGATTTTTACTTGTCTAATTAATATTCATGGATATCGTGTTTATTTGTCTTTATATACTCCTACATCTTGGGTTACCCCAAACTCAATTTGAAATGACTACTTTCTGGAAATCACAACAGTTTAGCTGTAAATATTATAGTAGAGCTGTAGGAATGTGGATTGAAGAGTGCACCAGATCTTGAAGTTGGCTCGGACAAGATGGGTGATAGCTTTTGAGAGGTAATTAGTGACCTAAGATCACAGGAAGTACACAGTGGGTACTGAGTTGGTAAAGTGGTAATGTAGTTACATGTATTGGGTACTTACAATATACCAGGCTGGAATCGCTAAGCTACAGTGGCAGAAGGAAACTGCTAGGTCGTATAGCATTTCTTCCCTCCCAGTGAGCCTGTCTTGGATTAATAGGGAACTTAAGGGTGATGAAATATAAATAAAATAGTATACATCAACTCGGAAAGATAGCCAAGAAAATTATCCTCATCTTACAAACAATAGAGAAGACTATTACTGAGGGACAGAGGTTATACAATATTATTTATCTTTGTATATTTTATAGTGCCTTGAACAGTGTGTATAATAGAAGGGTTAACGTAGCTTTGTCAGATGGAATTGACTAGAGAAATTATTTTTTCT
Source organism: Fukomys damarensis (assembly GCF_012274545.1). Classification (NCBI taxonomy): domain Eukaryota; kingdom Metazoa; phylum Chordata; class Mammalia; order Rodentia; family Bathyergidae; genus Fukomys; species Fukomys damarensis. Next base: position 44,232,919 of record NW_022900926.1, read on the forward strand.
CCCAGGGTATAGATTTGAACTCTTTTAAAATCTAAATCCTCTCATGGTACATATAGACTATGCTGCCTTATCTAGCCAATATAAAACAAGAGAGGCCAAAAATCAGGAAACCTTGAAACATTTCATCAAAGCATGAGGTTCTTTTATGGGAACCTGGCTAGTAGTTGTGAGGAAGAGAAGGTTTAAAAGCAAATATAACTAGTCCCCAACTTTGCCTTCATCTCATGACAGTAGGTCTTATCCAAAGCCAGTTTCCAACCTTAGGAGTATTTGTTGATTTCTTTGCTTGATTTGACATGCAAATAGAAATGATCCCATTCTCCAGAGAGAGGGCAGATTTAAAAACAAGAATAAGGATGAATAGTGGTGATCTCAGAACTTGGAAATTTCTGTATTCTCTTATTCTTTCTCTGTTAGCCTGCACTTAAGTATTGGGATAAAGGGGAAAAAAATTCTTTCACATACCTGACTGGATATTGGAAGCTGTTAAATAGTGGTTAAAACTGGGAGAGATGGAGCGAACTTTCCTCCCCCATTTTTTAAAGTTTGGCTGTAGGTCCTTCTGCCTGCAGGCTACAGTCACATTAGCTGTTGGAAATTGGATAACGACAGCACAATGACAAATCCAGGTTGCTTGCAATAAGTTGCTAATCCTTTTGCTCTAATATTGGAGCAGCATGTAATGATGTTTGGACATCACTCCAGTTTACTGACGACCCCACTGGGGCCAGCAATAGAACCTTACAACTGTCTAACAAGGTGTCAGGTGACTCCCGTCGTCACAGCAACGGACACTGGAATCTAATCTTCCCTCCATCCCTTCTAGCACCCAATAACGCCTAGATTATATAAGTGGCCCATCATTGCTTGGTAACTTGAATCAATTAACGTTAATTCGCACAATGCTATGATGTATTGTGATCACTTTCATTTCAGGGAAGGGGGAGAAATTGCTATAAGTCACCTAAAATGAGGTTGTCTGTGGTGCTGAGGTATTAATTGGGTGTCCATATTAAATGCAAAAGGAGCCCCATTGTGAAAGAAAAGTGGATGAGTGACTCTCTTGGCTGCTATTGACCTATCAGAAGAAGACAGTGCCCTTTTCCTTTGCTTTTATCTATTACAGTTTTCCCTATTGCGTGTCAAGTTGATGTATTATAAAAAATTCATTTGGTGACCTTTCACCCCCTGAGCAGATTAAACAATTTCACTTCGATGGCATCATTAACAGGACCCTGCATTTAATGATGATTTCTCTAAAAGGCCACGGAGATTCGATTTTAAGCTAACAGATTTATTGCACTATTATAACATATCGTAAAAAACTGTACCACCTACGGTCAGGTTTTAGGATAGAAACTGCTTAAGAGTTTATGTGGAGCTTAAAGTGGTATTACCTTGGGATATGCTGCAGCAGCAAGTCTCTGACCTCCAGTGAGATGCTGTTTACATTTAATAAGAGATATTTGCTCACAATAAACTTTAAAGTGTGTCAGGGACAGGACTTTGTGTGAGTGTTCAGGCAGTTGTTTCCCATCCTTTCATCTCCAGATAGCAATGTACTTATGTCAGAATCTTTAATGGGTCTTTCAGTTTCTTTAACCCAGGCTGCTTGCCTGTACCCAGCCCTCATCAGAATACACTTATGGACTAGGTTAGGAGAGAAATAGAATCTGGTAATGATTTAAAAATTTTCCAATAACCTGGGACCCATCGAAGGATAGAATTAATAACAGAGACTTAAAAAAATCTGGTTTAAATTGTTCCCTTTAAAAAAGGAAAAGAACCATGGCCTCTCAGGCTAAATAAACTAATAAGTGATGATTGGGCTCGTGTGCACTGAACTCCCAGGGAGCGAGGCTTGAGGGAGACCAGGGTATTGGCTGGTGGAATGAAAAGAGGCTTTTTAGGACCACATGTGCCCACTCTGCCTGCACTTCCAAGGTTTCACAGGGCATATTGTGCAGCTGCTTCCTGCAGAAACTTCATGTTTTGGGACCCATTGTATCTGCTTTCCCATTACTTTCTCTTTCAGGCTAATCACTGCCTTCACCTGACATGTGCCATCCATGGTGGATAAATACTTTATCGTTCCTGTGCACGTGGGGGAGGGGAGCAGTTGGATAACAGAATAAGTGACTCATGAATATTTAATGGGGGAGTAGAGTTGCCTATATTTTCAAAAATAAAAGCCTTTTTAGACCTCGCCTAGGCTATTGAAGGTTACCTTATTAAAGGGTGCTCTATGTTGGGGTAATATATATGACATGATACCTATATATATCCCTTTAATCACCAAATATCTGTTGCATGACTAATGTGTAATATACAGTCAGCTTAATTAAATAGTAAGTGTATTTTTTTAATAAAGCTGCTTTGGTCATCAGCATACCAAAGGGGTATAGAGGTGTCATGAATTACATAACTATTGTATTGCTAAGTCACATCAGCAATTAGTGTACCTGAACAAGGTGAGAAGTGCTATAGCTCATTGTTTCACCACTCAATATTTTGGTTAAGAGGTTTAGCAGGTTACTTACACCTTTTTGGACCTCTTATTCTTCATATATAAATAAGAAAACCTACCTCCTAGTATAATTTCAGAGATGCAACAAATTTATGCATGAAGAGTTTATAATAATACTTGGCACAGTAGCGCTCGGTGAATATCCACTCTAAACAAGATTCTTCGTAAGTGCTTCTTGCAATTAAAATCAATTAATCAGTCCAGTCCATTGTTGTTGGCTCTATTTACTGCACACGTAACTGGAAACTATGAAATGGTGGTTGTTGGGGTTGGATTGTACAGCTGGAGTGTTCTAAGGATTTCTGCTAGCTGTCTTCCAAGACCTGTGAAGTGACATGATCTTACTATCTCAGAAATGGTGGGAGAGCATGCCACAGAAGTTGCAACACACTGCACATCAAGGTATTTCCTGGAAGAAATACCTGAAATTTCCTGGTTTGTTAGCTTCTTGTTGAGTGAATTCCCGACCTCTGAATATCTCACTCTGATAATTTCCTTTACTGAGGATTTTTTTGACTGATCTTAATGCATAGCTATAAAAGTGTATTCATAATTTGTGCATCTCCCTCATTCTTCCAAATCCATACTTTATTATGACAAAGCAAATATATCAAATAAATAAGGGTATACTTTATGGAGCAATATATACTTATTTACTGTACCATACATTATTATTTCTAGTAGCATAAATAAGTATAAGTATGTTCACTGGTAATAATGTCTTATTGAAAATAGCTACTGTAAAAATATTTGTAATTCTATGGATGTATCGTTTTTATTTTATTTTTTACAGAAACACAAGCAATTTCAAAGCTGAAAACCTAATATATGTCCGGCCCTATGCTCTTTTTGTCCTGGTCCAGCCTTCAGATGGAGAAGTGGGAAAAGAGCTGCCAGTGCAGCCACAGCTCGTTTTCCTGGACAAGCAGGTAATGGCTCATCTGATCTTCACACAGCAAAGTTTTAGGTTTCCTCATCACTCATCCACACTCACAGAGTGAGCACTGTGTGTAGTTTGCTACTCTTACTATGTTTGTCCTTTTTCTTTCATGTCACATTCTGCTTTCTGTTTTCTATGAATTCTTCACAGTTTTGTCAAGGATTTTTTTAAAAAGTGCTGATGCTTTTCCTCCCTAAGCAAATTTTTAAAGTAGGTCTCTCATATCTTTTCTGAAAGCAAGCCTTCTCAAAGGAGCATGTCCATCCCTGAAGAAGGTGTGATATATAGAGAGAGTGTTAATGTTTAAAAAAACTATTGTAGTAAAAGACACTTTGTCATTAATGCCTCTCAAAATACTCCCTTTTGATTACAACACAATTATCTCATTATTCGTGTCCTTTTTTGTTTGCTTTTTTGTTTTGAGACAGGGTCATGCTGTGTAGTTCAGGCTGGCCTTGAATTCATAGTGATCCTGTTTAGCCTTCCCAGTGGAGTGATGGGGTTCCAGGAATGTTCCACAATGCTTGGCTTTTGCCTCTTCCTGAAACAGTTCTGGAAGTCCTCTTTATGCCTTAGGAGGTATGATCAAAAATATGATGAATGCAGGACTCTAAGTATTATGGTATATCTTTATCTGCCTTACTCACTAACTTCAGCACTGTAAGACTTCTGACTCTTGCTCAAAGTCAAGTGTTATGAATTGATTCAGGACATCAAGGCAGCCACAACAGATCAACTAAAAATACCTGGAAACCCATCAAGTTTGATTCAGTTGGGAATGTTCCAATGTTTTGGTTTAAACACTCGTCTTTTTTAATATAACTTCACAGTACACTTTTGAATCCAACTTTTTGTTTCCCATTCCTTTCCCCACTTTCAGAATCAAAGAGTGGAATCCTTGGGTTCCCCCTCAGAGCCATGGACCATTTCAGTTTCCCTGGAAGGGACATCAAAATCAGTGCTAAGAGGTTGGTATCTGAGACTTGCAGACACCTATTATTACTTTGCCCAGAAAATGTTTGCATTTGTCTTTTGTTAATGTAACAAAATACTGACATTGGACATGGAGTTTCAACGGTCACATCTAATGATGACCTTCTTTCTGGCAGAGTCCTGTGTAGCACATGGCAACACATAGGGAGTGTACATGTGCATATATGTCTGTCTGGACTCCCTTTGTATGAAGCTACAAGTATTCAGTCAGAGACGTTCCACCCTGGTGACTTCTTCTACTCCTCTTCACCTGCCAAAGGCCCCTCCTCTAAACACTATAGCCAGATTAAGTTTCCGCCCTCCTAATATTTCATGAGGGTTACTGAATTTCAATGCATGAAAACATGGAGGACCCACCCAGGGTATATCTGCCTTAGGAAATCATAGCAAAGTTCATGGTCCGTATATGCAGTGATTTGGAAGGATTCTTCTTCATCCACTGTCAACAGGGACAGTGTTATAAAAAGAAAGCAGCCTGGCATCAGAATACTTAAGGTACTACCTTCTCCTGTGCCTTTCTTTGCAGACAAAGATATACCATTTTCATCTAACTTGTATTCTCAATATGGCGTAAAGAAAGGGGCACTGGGCTTATGGCTGGATCTAAAATCTATTTCTCTACAAAATACTCTGTGCTCCTGGTACCCACGCTTATTTGGTACAGCATCATGAACTGGCCCAGGGAGAAATATACCCAGTACACTATGGTTTTCATGTGGAAACAGAAACACTCGCTCTCAGAGTTGTGAAGAATAAATGCATTCAGCAACACTAAAGCATCCGACCCAGAGCAGGCCCTCAGAGTTAGTTTTCTCTTCTCCACTTTGTTGTGCCCTTCCTTACCTTCTGTTCAAAGCCAGCAACACTGCCAGCTCCATTTACTTTCCTTGAAACTTGTATATGAAAATGAAAGTGGATTTTATTAAAATACATATTTGTCAAGTCTTGGCCCAAGAGAGTTGGACTGTATGATCTGTAGATAAAGCCAGGAATGTATGTTTTAAGGTCTGGTCCAGAGAGAAACAAACAGGTATAGCAGAGCTTTTCTTGACCTCAGGGCCCACAAAAGTATCTTTGAAATCCAGCCTACTCAAACAGCTGAGAAGGGGCTTGTGTGTGGGCCCCAGTGGTCTGTCACAACTCAGAATCCCTAAGGATTAGTTCTGTTGCCACTTCTTTGTGCTTCAGAATTAGAAAGTACATAGTCTTTTATTATTAAAATAATAAATTGATGGTTCAATTATTATATTTTTAATGTTTTAAATGTATTAAATGTGGTCTACAGAAAATATTTTAAGGAGAATGTGTTTGAGAAACAGAAAGAAAACAAAGAAACTCAGTAACTTTGTAGAGGGTAAAGTCAAAAAGGGGACTTTGTAGGCTGGAGCCCTACGAAGGGCTCTGGAGACCACAGAGATGGGTTTGGGCTGTACTCAGAGAGGTGCAAAGCCATTGGATGATTTGAAAGTGACCAGGTCTGACTGCCATGTTACATGACTGCTCTGCTATCGGGAGTGAATTGGAATATGAGGAGAATTAATTTACCAAGTCAGGTGCTTGTAGAAGGGCAAAGAAGACATGATGGTGGAGATTAAAAAAGAATTGATACAATGCGTCTTTAGCAGTACAGTCAACAGAGTTTACCAGAGGTAAAAGAAACAAGGATTTAAGGATAATTTTTAGATTTTGAGCTTGATATGCTGGTTGGATATTTTTGTCCTTTACTAAAATGATAAAGGCTAGAGAAACATGTAAGAGTAAGTATGACCTGGCTGCTGGGCCTAATTAAAATGAGTCTTTTTATAAAAATGATTTAAGGCAAAAGAAAAAGAGGTGTTCTGGCTTACTCTTGTTATAATTGTATTCCAATGAGTTAGAAGAGCTTTTACCTGTTCTCTTACTTGCCTACCTTCAACCTGTCCCCAGATTATTAATCATTTTTACTACAAGAAGTCTTCTTTCTTTTGTGTGGTTTCCAGGGGTAGAGCTTCCAACACATTCTCCTCCACAAAAGCTTCCAACTTTCTGCATGTGGGTGTTTCTTCTCTACACAAAGAGCCTCAAAATTTTCCCTGGCTGCAGGTAGAATTGTGCACTTTCTTTCTATTTGAACAGTAGATTCACTTCTTTCTCTCCAGGCTAGAACCTAAACCATGCATTTTTGGGTCTCTCTGCAGAGTATATAATCCAATCTCTTGGGCCAAATCTTGGGAATCTTTATTTTACATCTATTTCCTCTGCATGCATGATCATAGTTCAAGTCTCAGGTGTCACCCTGAGGTGAAGAGAAATTCATTTTAGATCAAACCAGTCTAATTAAAACAAGATGGCTCAATGGAATATTCTAAAATTATTTCATATATTTAAATAGAAGGTTAGAGATTTTAAAAGTCAAAAAAATGAACCTGTTGATTATATTTAATCTTTCTAGCTAGTTCCAATGAGTAAATTAATAAAATACCCCCAAACTTAAACTGATTAAAGGAATTTTTCAGGTAGGTCATAGAAAACATTTTTAGAAGAGAAAGCATTTATCTTCATCCTTATAAACTCCAGTCTAGGTCACCTTTCTCAAGAAAGTCCTTGAAGGATAAATAATTAAAAATATAGAAACAATGAATTAATTGTTTCATTTTTTTGTCTTTTTGAATTCAGAATTATTGGATAATTTTGATAAGGAGCTAAGACTCAAGCAAATCTATGAATTATAGGTTTATATTGTTTTAGATTAGAAACAGTTTCTTAATATTAGCTTAGTTATTGTTCACGTGTGATAAATGTGCCAAAATATGCATATTCAAGAAATATATTGACAGTACAGGAAAATAACAAGAAAAGAATAAAAATTACTGTTTTCAGAATAATCATCTGTGACTCCCCAGATATTTACACAGGATAACAAACAGAATCTTGTCAACTCTTGGAAATCACTCTTTTTGGAAACATGGCTTTAAGCAGTGACTATTTATGCAGAATTACTGATACCATGGTAATGATGTGCCAGCCCTTTGAGATTTGTCAATGCATGTTAAAAGGAAGTTTAATACCAATTAATCATTGGCAGTTTTAAAGTACTATGGTTTGCATGTGTCTTTCTACAAATTTTTGATCAAATATCTTTATCCTTATAAAATTTGAGTAACAACTCTTTAAAGATTGACTTTATGTTCTTCATGGAACAACTAGGGCATTTCTGTTGGTTTTGTGTTGTCGCAAATGTTTTCTTTGCAGACTTCGAGATGATTTATGTCATTTCATGTATCAGTCTATCTGCAAAATTGCTCATTTTCAAGAACAGGCAATTAGTTTACATTTATTTCTTTCTCTATCTTAGTTATATTTCTAAAATTGTCCATATGGTTCCCTAGTATATTAAATCCTAAACTGAATAAAAATAAGTCAATCATAGACATGCTAAGGCTTGTCTCTGCTGCTGGCTATGTTTATTTTTTACTTAAAACTCTTCCTATAATCTTGTTCACAATTCCTAGCTATTCTGAGGAAATTGTTCTTTCTCTAAAAAGGAAGATATAAAATTATTATGATTGTTTCCAGGTTAATCAGGTTTTATAACTTGATCTCAGATATTGGGCTTTTTAGTATCCCCATTTTATTTAGCTCATGCCTTTTGTTTCCTGTAAGGCTACACCTCATCAACTCTAGAGAACAGAACTGTCTTCTGAAAACTCTCTTGAGGAGGCAATCGACATCTTGTGATTAAACATTTCATAGCTTCAAAACCCTTACTGCTTAACACTTGTTTTCTTATTAGAACTATAAATTTTCCAACCATCTCTTTTCAAGTTGCCTTTCAATTATTTTGGCTATAAATTCCCTGCTTCATCTACTTACTTATTAAGAGCCCAAATCTTTTCAGCCTGTTCACAGAAATAATTTGCTTCCAAATTTCCCAAGTCTCTTTGCTCCCCTTAGCATCCTCCCTGCTCTATGCATAATTCAGTTTTACAGGCACAGGTAATACTGTGTGTTTTAAAAGAATTTCCTCATTTGCTTTCCAATCTATTTTGCTCACTTTGCTAAAAATAGCAATCATAGTGCTGAATCTAGTTTTGCTCTTAGTCATTTCTTTACTCAAGCAGCAAAACCTAAAACTCCTTCAGTTCAAAATCTTAAGGAAAAAAGAGAGCACCAAATATTTCCTGTACACATTGTCAGAAACAAGCTGCATTATTAAGATAGTAAGGTAAGAAATTAGATTCATTCATAGGAAAATGGATATATATTGAGGATATATTCCTAAGTGAAATAAATAAGTCACACATGTGTAAATACCGAATAGTTTCTCTGGTGTGAATAAACTGTAATAGCACATAAGATCCTAATGAGATAACTGACGTGAAATGGGAAGAAAAGGGATAAAGGTGTAGGGAAAGTGGGAAGGGTAGAGGAAGGGTAATAAGGGAAAAGAAAAAAATGTGAGAAAATGAAAAGATGGAAATAAAGTGTTTGTAAATGGGGAGGGTAGGAGGGCTGAAGGGAGGGCAGGGACAAGGGAAAAAAATGAGAACCAAGACCTGTCATGTAGAGGTACAAGATCCCAATAATCAATGCAACTGTACTGTATACCTAAAATGTACCAATAAACTCAATTTAAAAAAACAAAAAAAATTATAAAAAAGATAGGTAATAAGAAAAACTATCCAAGCTCGAGTTAAGGGTTCAAAGCTGCATTATAAGACAGTTTTGAACTGTCTGCTATGATACTGTCATTCTGCTTTCTGTTCAATATCATTTTGCTACTTCTGGTATATCAGCATGAAAATGCTTTGGATATAATACTAACTCACCTTTTGATCTTAATACAGCCGCATTAAAAATATTAATTTCCACCCTGGTGCATCTTAACACTCTACAGACTAGATCACAACCCCTAATAGCACACACACCTCTGAAGTCATAAGTAGATCATTCTACTGAGGAGTGTAGTTCCCCCATAATTCACTCACATTCCAGTAGATCCACCTCTGAACATATGAGTCTTTTGAGGACATTCTAGATCTAAACTGTAACAGTAGGTCATGTTCCATATCTCAGTAATACGTTAGTCCCTTACCAATACTTCACACCATAACTATACTGTGTTCTTTACCCATAGTCTGTGCCTCACTCATATTCCATACCTTGCCATACCTAATATACTACTCCATCTTGTGCCTTACCCATACTGTATACCTTCCCTTATACCATATTTCACTCAGAATCCATGTTTGGCCCCACTCCTGACACTGATTTACTCCAGTCCTCAATAGTATTCCCATCCTACGGACGTCCTCATTGACCAGCTTGGACTCATACTGTGGCCATGGAAAAATCAAAGAGTCCTAAGAGATTTCACTTTTTTATTCTACTAAGAACAAATTGTGCACACGGATCATTATTACCACTGTTAGATTAGGATATCTCATGGGAAAGTGTGAGGAAGAGGCTGAGAATTTCTTATATACATTACACTGTGTGTGTGTGTGTGTAATGAATTAAGGAAGAAATCATGTACTTTTCTGTTTTTAGAAAGTTCATGTTAGGGAAAGTACCCTATTTCTTAAAATCAAATGTTTTTCTGGGAGCCATAATGAAATACTTTTCTTTAACTTCAGAAAGAATGGCACCAAAACCACTTGGGATGGATTATCTAACTTCCTCTAAGTATTTCCTAGAGAAAAATAAAGTAACAACTAAAAACCCTTATCTATGTGTCTAGTCTACATCTTTTATTCCACAATTTCATTTCATGTTCCTTTTTCTTGGTAGACCTTCCTCAATGAAAAGATGTTTATTCCCCCCCAAAATAGATTTATATACTCAAAGACAATTATTTAGGGGTCCTCCAGGTCCTTTAATATTTAATTGTAGATCATTTTCCCAGGAAAAATTTCTTAGAATTTTTAAAGGTAACCACTTATGGGAGATGTGAAAGTTTTCTGGTAGCTATAACAAGGGATGAGTGAATGAGTGAGTTGAGATGGTTGGGCTGCAAAGGTATTTTAGAATCCATATACCCTGAAGAAACACATTTGAGAAAGTTTCCCTAGTGGCTGTGTAAACAATTTCTGTGTTGCTTCCAGCCCAACACTCTACCTCATCCCACGTTGCCCCAGTCAGTGCCTTATTTATGCCGGCTTGATCAGGGAGCCTGTCTTGGCATTTGTGTATTTTATAATCCCTATTCCAAAGATATGATGAACCCTGGAGTAATGTACTATACTTGGCAGCAACTGCTTCAGCTTTTGGGTACATATGCTTCAAATATGAGAATATCATAGATATATATGGATATCTTTGTGGAAATCTCTAAGGCAAGCTGGTATTTAACGCAAAAGTAAACCCATTTAAAGCTAAAGCACTTTCCATTAGGCAATTTGGCGGCTGTTCTGTGAGGCAGACTCACTGTGCTCGATGGACAATTCCGATTAAATGCTGCTTTGTATTCTTCCAAAGATGGGAACAATAAGGACGTTTGTCAAAGGAAAAACTGCAGCAAACAATTTCAAGTTGAACATCTGTACACTGCAATTCATTGTTTGCAAGAGTTTATTGACCATAATTTTGATGCATATAGGTTTTAAAGAGTATAAACTACATTTATCTTGGGTGCCTATCATTTATTTGAGTCTTGGATTATTTATTTTCATTTTGGTGGGCATTTTGTTTATTTTGGGAGTCTGAAGAGGGAAATAAAAGATGTTTTCCAGAAAGGAAGTTTTAGTCAGCTCTGCAAAATTGATGAAGAAAAACATTGTTTTTACAAAAAAGATTGAGCAATTGAATTGAAAAATGTTACACTAAGGATATTATATCATTATGATACCTTTGAGCCTTAGAGATCTAAAACCAATTTATAAACTTTAAAACCATTCTCCTATCTCTCTGTCCACCATAACAATCACAGTGACATTTCCAGAATGGAATTTAGTAGCTATTAATTAGCAAAGTAATTTAGGGATAGTGGAGTCAAAAGATAATTTATGGTATTGGGAATGTGATCCTAAATTAAGTTAGCTCCTTTCACTTTGTAGTGAATAGTTTATTGCTTGAAGATGTAAGCTTCCATTTTTGCATTTAAATTGGGGAAACCAATACCTGGGAAATCCGAGTTGTTAAAGCAGAGTGACTACATCAGTTACAATTTGCTAATAAGTTGTTATCCCCATCTAATGGCCCAAATCTACTACCACATAAATATAGAATCTTTGAATAAACAGAGGTACTGATCTCTTGAAAAAGAATAAAGTTACTTTCTTAATGAATATCTAATAATAAAATAGTCAACTTATCGAAGTGGCTGATGATACAAACTTTAAAATCAGGCATATTTGGGCTGTAATCCCAGCACTAAGTAATTTGATTTTTTTTTATTCCATCTTTTTTTTCAGTACCAGGGATCAAACTCAGGACCTGGAGCTTATGAGGCAGGTGCAGCACCAGTGAGATAAATCCCCAATCCCCTTTTTATTCTATTTCTTAATCTACAGGATATTAATAACAATATATTTTATGGGGCTGTTGTGTAAGCATTATACAATGATGTCCACAATACACAGTATTTGGTATATTAAACTTTCAACATATGTCAGAAATTATTGTTCTCTATTGAATCATTTGGTTCCAAAACTTGTCTAAGAAGAAGCTGATAGCTTGGAATAACTCTTTAATTTTTGAAACATTTTCTTTTAATATCCAATTTCCTATCTTCAGGAAAGACTTGAAGACATTTTTCTTGAATGAATAATTGCCACCTCTCTTTTGTTTCATATTTTTTTGTAGGGTGCACCCAGGAAAATACACAGGACGGTTATGTGAGATTCTCCAACTTGGCAGTCTTGATCTCTGGGTCAAACTGGAACTTTATTTTTACTGTTACTTCCCCTCCAGGTAATTTTGGCAGAGTTGATTCTTTGGAAAAAGTAACCTCTTCTCCCTCATAATAGGTATGACTTATTTCATAAATATCACATCATGGATTAAAAAAAAAGTTCACTTGACTATATGATTAAGACATGAGAAGAAAGGATACATGTACCAATTACTTCTTACAAACTCCAAGTGAACAAGATGACTAATATGTGCTTTCCTCTCATAAAGTCTAACTTGTGTGTTTGGTTTATTTCTTTATTTTTTTCTATAACATTTGGTCAAGTACTAATAAGAAAATTTTAATTTATAAGCAAGAGCTATGGGATATTGGGTATCATGTCTTTGGGTCCTGTTCTCTTGATTTCCCATCTGGCAAATGGTGTTATTTATTAATATCATGGTACTTTAAAAGCACAGGGAGTTGTGTGTAAATTGCTATATGAACCAGTTATTCTGAAGTATTAAGTGGGCTTTTGTGAAGCTATCTAATGAGCATTTCACATGGAGTTACCTTGACTCATTAATGAAGGACATATGAGAATTGCAGAGCTGGTTTGAAAAGCATTTGAGATATAACATCATATAGTCAGAAATGTTTAAATAAGCTTGTCAGGTTGTATATAAGTCAATAAAACCTTAGCTTTGAGGTAACATGTTTGCAGATATCTTTGTATCTTTACTGCACAAAAATCATTTGCAGCTCATCAATATTAAACAAATTAATAGGTATGAGCCCTGTTAATGATAAATACTAGCATGCGCTTTTAGGCTCACTAACTCCAGAGAATGAAGCAGAAAGATTACTTGGGCCCAGAACGTGAAGACCAGCTTAGGCAACATATCAAGAATACTCTTTAAAAAGACGCATATTAGGTCAAACAAGTAATTCTAGAGGCTTTGATATGACTTGGATTATCCTGTTTGAAAATGATACAGTATGGCATTGGGAAGATCTACAATCATTTTTCTTTAATTTCAAGTTTTGGATCATTGTTTTACAAAAGGACTATCTTCTGAGGCTGGGTAATATGAAGTTTGATCTAAATTTATTGCAGTTAAAGACACATTGCCATTTATCTCCCCTCACATATTTTCCCTCAGTTTGAATACACTTGTCCCATTAATCTTGTCACTTTTTGAAGCACTTCTGGAAATCCTCTTTCATGAGTATGATAAAAAATAAGGTAATGCTGTTGCTGAGTGCCAGCCAATGGAAGAGCAAGCTTACAAAAATGGTACTGTGGATAATCCACCTTATTCACTCAATCTGTCAACTGGTAACTTTGGTTTTTTTTTTCCAAAAACTAAAATGATCATGAATGATAAATGTGTTGGATGGAGAAACAAAGGATAAATGTTTTCAGGGAATGAATAATGAGACATTTATTGTAATACATTTTTAAAATTTAAAGTCATGTTTTTCAATCATACATCAAAATAAGTACTAATTTTATAAGGTAGGTATCTTTTTAATATCTACCAAAACATCCAAAGTATCCTAATATAAGTTTACAGAGAAATAAATGCAGTGTCCTTGACTATGGAATTTCAAGAGCTTTGCCTTATGTTTGAGTTTTTGAATAGATCTTGAATAGTTTTTAAAGGGTCACAAATGTAGGATTAAGTATTTTGTCACAGTTATGTTTGGTATTTAAAAGATCTTTAACTTTGAATTTCCTCAGAGGTTAGCTTAGAGTAGCCAAATATTTCATGAATATTATTTATTTTATAATTATAAATATATATTAATTGTGAAATTTAATGGGTTCCACTGGAAGATCTGTCTCTCTCTCTCTCTCTCTCTCTCTCTCTATAT
>NW_022900926.1:44247166-44252536 GCF_012274545.1 Fukomys damarensis
ACATTTTGTGGATCATGTTTTTAGTTTCCTCTATAATATTTAAAGTATTTTAATGTATCAGTGAGTTGTTTATTCCTTGAACAAGATGTATGACACCCGGAATGTCAAAGAAGAGAGGTTTATTTTGGCTCATGGTTTCAGAGGGTTCAGACCATGGCCAGCTGTTTCCATGGTTCCAACAGCATAACACAAGGGCAGGTAAAGGAAAGCTGCTCAACAGCCATGAAGCAGAGAGAGAGAGAGAGAGAGAGAGAGAGAGAGAGAGAGAGAGAGAGAGATACAAAGCTGGGGATAAGAAAACATCCTTCTAACATAGTCCATGTTATGATTTCCCTTTTAATTTTGGGCATCAGCTATTTTGTCTCAGCAATGAGAAATAAGTAACTAACGCAGAAATTTGGTACCAGAAAGAGGAGTCATCGCTGCGACATTACCTGGCCATGTGGCTCAAGCACCTTTAGAACTGGCTTGTGGGAAGGGGAAGACTTAGGAAAGATGGAGATGTTGGCTACAGAAGTAGGGCTGGAACACCTTGGCTGTTCTGTCTGGGAGATTCTGGCCTGAGCTCAGAGGACCAGAAGGCTGGTAAAGACCAGGATCATGAGGTTTCTGCTAGGAAAAAGGACTGAACTGGCTGTGTGGACTCCAGACAATGTGTGGCTTGGCAGGAACTTTGTATGCATTTTGTTTGTGTCCAGAGACTTTGCCTGAGACTGTGACTGGGGGTGGTAGACTAATCTGGCAAAAGAAATTTCAAGACAGTATAATGTTGAGGCCATGGCATATCTGCTGTTGGGGGCTTTTAGACAGATCTATGTTGAAAATCAAGAAAAAAGGCCCCGAAGAATGATTTAAAATGTTTTGAGTTTGGCCAGAAAGGAAGCTCCGGTAAAGCTGTGGACTACAATGATAGAGCAAAGGAGATATCTTGATTGCTGAGAAGGAGCAGAGGAACAGAAAAGATGGCCTGAGGGCATCACAAGAAGGACTCCATTCTTTGCAGCCTCAGAATTGAGAAATATTTTTCACAAGGCTTCAAAATAAGAGGCTTAATGAACATTGTATTGTTTCAGTTATATGTGAATGAAGCAGAAAACTTGTGATTATCTTCAGTATCTTCTGTCATGTCCAATTTCTTAGACAAATGAAAAAAACAATTATTCCTATTTTAGAATTATAGACATTGAGCAACTGAGACCAAGTGGGCATGGAAGCCTCATAAATCATATTATGTGTAAATGAATCCAGCTCGCTCATCTCTTGTGAGCTTTCTGAGATAATGCCAATAGACAAGAGTGTACATTTGTGGTCCTAACTTGCTATGTCACTTCTTCACATTCACTGTTATCACTATGGTTGAAGTTGCAAGTTTTTTGACCATCTTTTGGAGGCTTGGATTTTTCAAGAGACTGCTTGGCTGAAAAGAGGTCAGGGAACCAGGTTTTCTTCCCCCACACGTGACTCTGTTAATTCAGAAAAATTCTACTTGCATTTGCCACTTTTTGCCCATAATATTAATTCTCCAGAAGTTTATGTGGCCCTCCCATCAGGTTTCTTTTTAGTTACCCCCTTAGAGATGCCTATTTGGATCACTCAGTCTACAATATCATCACCAATTTTGCTCCCATCTCCATCTGATCTTTGTCTTCTCTCCTTAGTTTGCTAACCAGCTCTCAGTATCTGGAATTAGCACATCCGTAACATTGCCTTGTTTACCTTTTCCTGTTTGCCAAGTCTCCCGTTAGAGCCTAATTTCCAAGAGGGACAATAATTCTGCTTACATCAATAATATAGCCTCAGAGTTCAGAAAATCCTGGCCCAACAAAGGCACAAATAAATATTTGCTAATGAATTAAGTGAGTATATTGATATATATGTAAGACTGTATTTTTTCATTAAGTTTATTGGTACATTTTAGGTATACAGTACAGTTGCATTCATCATCCGGATCTTGTACCTTTACATGATGTATCTTGGTTCTTATTTTTTTCCCCGTACCTCTGCCCTCCCTTCAACCTCCTCCACCATTCTCCACTTACAAAGACTTTGTTTCCATTTTTCCCTATTCTCATATTTTTTTCTTTTCCATTTTTTCCTTTCCCTTACCCCTCCCACTTCCCCTACTCCTTTAGACCTTTAAGACTGTATTTTTGAAACATGTTCTGCTTCTATAAATATTTGAAATCTATCCTTGTTGCTGACTTACTTTACTGTTTTCAGTTTATAAACGGGGCTCCCTGACTTCAGATTCTCTGCCACTGCATGTGTTTTTCACATCTTCGGATTAGCCTGTACCTGTTGTGACTCACATCCCTTTTCAGTTTGGAAATTCCCCTCTACGCCAACTCGTTGCCTTACGATATTGTTTAGGACCTTTTGCCTGACATTTAATGCTCATTATAATTTTCTCAGGTGACTTCTAGGATTTCTTAACATTGTTTTTCTTAAATGGCAATTATTGTTTTCTTCTGTCTATCTTCATTTGTTTGTATTTGCTCAGCCTTCAATGACTCAATTGGAATCCAATGGAGATTACTCCACTCAGATTCTCCACAATGCTTTCCCTGATCTTATCAATGGAAAATAACCTTCCAAAGCAATTGATTTGCCTCATTCTTGTGGCATGTGTTACATTCTGATTTGTTTTTATAGTCCTTTGTCATATGTATGTTATTGTATTCACTAGTTCCTCAATACCTTAATGGGAACAGTATCTTAGCCGGTTAATGAAGTAGACAGTCACTGCACAATCACTGAAGGGGGAGGAGGTGGGAGAAGAGTTTACTTTTTGCTTCGTGAGTCTCTAGTAAAATCTGTTCTCCATTACCTGGGCTTGATTGCACTTATTCATGTCCCCATAAAAAGCAACTATTTGATAACAAGCAACCAAAATGTGACTCAAATTTAAGAGGTATACAGAAGAGAATAATTTAGGGCTAATTTCATTGTATTAGCTTTGAAATTGAGTCTGCCAGAAGTCAAGACATTAAAGATTGGACTGTGTGACTTCCAGTCAGATTGCCAGGTTCAGCCCCTGCAAAGTACAGCAAAGAAAAACATGATGTTTCTTTGAATAGAGAAAATAAATGGGGATTCTATTTGAGTTCTTCAAATGAAAGTAGAGACTTGAAGTTCGTATTGAAAGAGTGATTTTAAAATGCTGGATGTAAGTAAATCATGTATATAACTAAAAGTTTTTAACTTTTCAATTTTTCTGTTGAGACATAGTTGAATATGATAAATATGCATATTTAAAGCATACTATTTGATAAATTTTGAGGGATGTCTATTCTCATGAAACCACTCTCACAATTAAGATAATAAATATATTCATCACCCCAAGATTATAAGTAGTTTTAAATGCTTTCATTTTTTAGATTAATATATGGTAATACTGACTCTTTTGGCATGCGGTATTATAAATTTAAATGCATGTGTTGATTCATATAAACACCTCCGTGATCAGGATATATATCATTTCAGTCACCCGAGAAAAGCTCCCTCGTACTATTCCTCTATCCTCACATTCTCTTTCCCATCCCACGGCAACCAGCAATCCTATCATCATCTCTGTAGTTTAGTAGCTCCTAAAATGTCCTACAAATAGAATTGTCTAGTGTCTACCTGTTAGAGACAGGCTGGGGTTTCTTTCACTCAGCATAATGCATTTGGTATTCATCTTGGTTGTTGCACATTGTTACAATGCTATTTGTTTCATCCTTTCCTTCTTTTCCCTTCCTTCCCCTTTCCCTACTCAATAGGAAGTTCCCCAGCTTGCCCTTTCCCCTATAATGAAAGGGGATCTATATGCCACTATGCTAAACCTGTTTTCCATAATTCTTTTGAACTTTAGAAGTCTCTTGGCATGCTAGCGGGAGTCCTTGTTCCCGTCTTGATGTGTGGCATGCTATATTTTAAGTAGACGCATATGTCAGAGCAAGTGGTTCCATATCATCTGGAGCTGTGAGCATTTTTTTCTAATTAGTAGAACACAGGAGTGAATGTAACTGCAATTTTGTGCTGGTGGAGAGGGCAGGTCTCTGAATAAAATTAGAAAATTTGAAGAATTCTCCATTAGTAATGGAAAAAAACTATTAAGAACAATTATGATTTGATGTTGGAATTTTACCGTTCTTCAAGAATATAAATCTATAAATCTTGGCTCTACTATTGTATCATTTATTTATTCACTTAATGCAATAAATGTTTGAGCATCTAGTCTGTGCCAGGCACTGTCATAACTATATCTTTTCTATAATATTTTTATTATGTTAGCATCTTAATATATTATTGGAACTTTCTCAAAAAACAGGAGCCAATTTTACAGCTCGATCCAGGTCTTTTGCTGTCTTGCCTGAGACTGGAAGGGAGAGGTCAACCATCATCCTGGCTGCTTCCCTGTGCTCTGTGGTCTCCTGGCTGGCGCTGAGCTGTCTGGTGTGCTGCTGGTTTAACAGAAACAAACATAGAAGTATGTGAATTGGGTGGCAGGGTGGTTTGGAAATATCTGAAAATCATGTACAGTACATTAATGATTCCTTTTATCCTCTGGAGAGAAATTTTGTGAGCTCTTGCAATACATAAAATTACATAGCACTGTTAGCTCAACTACTCAGGAGGCAGGGGGCTCACAAGTTCAAGACCAGTCACAAGTTCAAGACTGTCTGAAAACAAAAATAGATAACTAAATAAATTTAAAAGATAGAATGTGGCTCAGTGGGAGAGCACTCTGTGTTCAATCTAGATAACTGCAATCAGCAAAACAAAATAAAAGCAGAAAAACATATATGGAGTCAAGTTTATGTAATAGACACAGAGTTGGCTAATTTTAAATAATATGAAAAGTTCATATTTATCAAAATAATCACCATGGACCAACCTTAATCCTCACAATAACTTAGCAAAGTATGTAGTAAATATGCCAAGAGTATGGACATAGAGAAAGAGATAGGCACATAAAGAATGAGAAAGTAGATTCATTCATGGTTAAATGGGTACATTTTGAGGTTATACTTCTAAGTGAAATAAATAAGGCACACATACGCAAATACTGAATAGTATCTCTGGTGTGCAAAACTATAATAGTACTCAAGATACTAATGGTACATTTAGCAAATAGTAAGAAAAGGACCAAAGGTGTAGGGACAGTGAGAAGGATAGGGAAGGGGGAATAAGGGAAAAGGAAAAAAATATGTAAAAATGGAATTAAAGTGTTTGAAGGGGGGAGGGGAGGGGAGGGTGAAGGGAGGGTGGGGAAAGGGGAAAAAATGAGAACCAAGACCTGGCATGTAAAGGTACAAGATCTCAGTAATGAATGTAACTGTACTGTATACCTAGAATGTACCAATAAATTCAATAAAAAAAAAAAAA
>NW_022900926.1:44252982-44269080 GCF_012274545.1 Fukomys damarensis
GCCAGGTAGTTTATCTCTGAAACACATTTACCATCATTCAATGTCCTCTTCTTCAAAAGTGGGAAAAGAGTGTTGGGTATTTTTTTCTATGAGCACAGAAATTAAATATGTTCTTGAACATTCTCCCAGAGGTATATTCAACTTTTTGTTAGTCTGGAGTCAGAGTCAGTAAAGGAGAGAAGTTCTCTAAAACAGCTTCTTTCCACTCCGTTCTTTGAAGGGAGGGGCAGAGAGGGCCTTGGTAAATGCCTTACTGCACCCAAACTCCATGCCACAGAACATCAAATGGAGAGCACTTGTGATCCTAAGAAGTATGTAAGACAAAATGTTTAAACAAACATTGATAGACAAAATGAGAAAAGGCAGAGCACTGAAGCACACATACAGAAAGAAAAGGGAAACTGGCATGGTCCGCTAAGACACTCTGGTAAGGGCAGCACCACTAGGTGGATGCTCTGTAGCACAACTGTGCCTCCCCCAGGTCCTTGCCTCTCTTTTGTCCTGCTGATCTTGACTGGACCAACTACAAGGAACTCCCTGTCTTTCTCAAAAATAAGCTCAGAACCTGGTTCTTTCTTGCATTGCCTGTGATTTGTTGAACTACAGCTTATTTTGTTTCATAGTTTTCAATCTAAAATCTACACCATCTCTATGTGTAATACTTTGGGGTTTGAAAGCAGATTTTCATAATTTTTTTACATCGTGTAATCCTGGTAAGTAGGCGATTTAATTTTCACACCCATTTAATATCTAACCCTACCAGCCATTTTGGGACCGCTCATATGCTCTGCAATCCGACCCTTCCTTTTGTCTTCTCAGCCCTAGAAATAGCTTCTTCCTACACTTACTAATATGTATAACCTAAGCCCTAATTTTGTTCTTTAAATCTTTCAATATCTGTGGACACATTTGCTTGTAATAAATTGCTATATTTTTTCTGAGTCAATACAGACTCCTAACCATGTTTAAAAAAAGTTATAGAGAGATTGAAAGGAACTTTATGGGAAAACATTTCAAAAGTAGGCTTTTAGTTGGGCATGGTGGTGCACACCTGTAATCCCAGCAATTAGGAGGTTGAAGCAGTAGGATCTCTGTGAGTTTGAGACCAGCCTGGGCTACATATTGAGTCTCAGGTCAGTGCAACTACATAGTGAGACCCTGCCTCAAAAAACAAAACAAAGCAAAACAAAAAAAAGAGAAGTAGGCTCTGTATAAGTGATCTGCTTTTTTTCTAAAACTACCATAAATTACTTTCTAGAATTGTAGAAATATACTGTTCTTCAACTTCCTCATAGAAGACAATTGATTCAGCTGTATGTATATTTAGTCAACAGTTTTCCAAATTATTGTCTCTGGACTCCAATATACTCTCAGTCATTACTGGAGACAAAGAACTTTCAGCTATATGAGTCCTATCCATCTACATTTACAAATTGAAAACTAAAACAGGAAATTTTAAATGATTTTAATTTAACAATATATGCAGTGTATGTAAATATAATTATGTTATTTTTAACTCTGTTATTTAAAAGTTATTTAAAATCATGATATTTTTACAAACCTGTTTTAATGTCCTCTTTATTCGACTTTTCTAATAGCTACTGCATTCAATTTGTGCCATTGTATTGATTTACATTGATGCATATGATGTAAATTCAACCTCACATTGATATTGAATGGAAAAGGGAAAATATTTTCAAAACTTTTACAAATAATTATAGGTATTCTTTGATTTTAGACTCAAACTTCATAGGTTTACTTAAAGGCCCATCTCAGAGTACTTTTTATAGTTTGTTACATGAAAAACTACTAGCCTATTTTGTATTTTAAATGAAGCTTTTAGATGCATGACTTTGAAACTTTATGCTTTGGTCATTCAGAAGAACACTGAGTTATGCAGAACTTTACATGTTAACATAATTCAGTCTACAGTTTTAAAAAATCACATTGGTTAATATCAACCTGTACCTTTAACAATTAGAAATTTGTGAAATTCATGGAAATTAATACAAGTTTTTCAAAGCTCTAGATTTACTATGAAAGCTTGAATTTTATCACAAACAACAAACTTTTTAAAAAAAAACTTTTCATTTTAATAAAAGAAAATCTACCCTAAAGCGAAGTAAAAATAATCATAATTTATTCTCTCATTTTTCTAATTCATTTAGTAAAAATGGCGCTCCATGAAGACATCAACTAGTTCAACTTGAAACTCAATCACAGAATTGGTTTTCTTTTAGAAAATCACTATAACAAAATTTTAACAAAATTCTCTTTGCTGCTTCATCAATGATCTTAAGTGAAAACAAGTTTTTTTTTTTCCTCTTTGCTGTTGTTGGTTTTTGTTTTATTTTACTGTGATTTCATCTCAGGATATATCATTCTGTGATCACACCTGTTCAGAAAGACCTACTTCCACCTCTGTAACTATGTGCTTTTCATTGTATAGCATAGCATTACTCGACACTGTATTACAAATGTATCTGTTTATCTTCTGCCATCCAAACTAGAATAAGCACTTTACAAAGGCTGGAGCTGTCTATATTACCATGGTTTTCATGGCCCCTAGACAAAGTCCTGGCAAAAGCAATATTTTTGATAAATACATTTATTAAATAAATGAACAGAAGATGAACTATCTCTTCAGGCAAAGATAGACTGAAGATACGAGTTTTTCTATTAAAAGCACACATCTGCTCAAATTCTGTCAGTTTGTGCCAATGACAGTTTGCATGTTCTGATACAGTATTAACCATCCTCACATTATTGCCATGAAACACGTGTGATGATTAACCGTTAAAGAGATAAGGTTTGTGTGACTCACAGTTCTGGATTTCAAGTCTATGACCAAGTGGCCCCATTGCTTTGGTGTCCAATGAGGGTGGCAGGTGGGGTACACTGCTGTGGGTGCACCTGTTCTAACACATGACTATATTTCAAATTGGATCAGAGACACAGTAGAGGACCAGAGAGAGACCAGGGTCCCAAAAGCTTCTTACTGGTGCATCTTAAATGAAGCCAGGACCTCTGACTAGACCCCACTTCCTAAAGGTCCACCACCTCCAATCACCTTCAGTGATGACTTCTAAGGGGGCACCCTACCTCGTATCCAAACAGGCTGCTGACAGTGGAGAAACTGCATGAAAATTCATAGGTCTTCCCTGTGCATTTCTTGGCAACTTCCTTTGAATCTATCACTATTTTAATTGAAATGTTAAAAACAGTCTGTAATATCTTGTTACTAATAGTTCTGTCCCATAGAAGTACAATATAATCCTCAAATATAAATGCATAGGAAATTTTCTAGTAGCCATTTATCCTAACATATCAAAATTACTATTTCAATGTATAAAAAACATTGGATAATTTACTTTTGTCAAAATCAGGTTGATTTTACACTTAAAAGTCATCAATTTAAATCAGCCTCATAAAATGCTCAATAGACGTTATTGTATTAGACAGCAGGATTTATTTATTTATTTTTTCACTTCCACCCATCTTTGATTAATTTATTTTTATTTTTGTTGAGCTTATTGGTACATTTTAGGCATACTGTACAGTTACAGTCATCATTGGGATCTTGTACCTTTACATGACAGATCTTGGTTCTCATTTTTTCCCCTTGTCCCTGCCCTCCCTTCACCTCCTTCTCCCCTCCCCATTTACAAACACTTTATTTCCATTTTTTCATTTTCTCACATTTGTTCTTTTCCCTTACTACCTTTCCCCTACCCTTCCCACTTTCCCTACACCTTTAGCCCTTTTCTTCCTATTTCACATTGTCAGTTACAGCAGAATTTTAGACCATGAAGTTGCTAGTTGGTGTATGGTATTTTATGTATTATTTATCAAGCTCTGAATATGTTATATATATATTCTTTTGCATATATATCAGTATCATGGTGAGGTGGGTATACAAGAGAAACACCCTAACACTTTAAGGCCATTTACAAAGAAAAATGTTTTGTTTTTAATCTAAAGAAACAAATTTTTTTTTTCATTAATACAGAAACAAAACCTGAGGAAATTTCTGAATCCCAGGCTAATGATCAAAAGAACCAGATCCATGTCTCATCTAAACACCAAGCATCACAAATAGAGATAGAAGAGGAAGATTCCAGGAAGGCAGATGGTAAGTGTGGATAACACAGAGGATTCTCATGGGGGAGAACTGTTGAGGACTCTTGTTCTCCTGGATGTCAGCTTCTGAAGCAATTTAAGGCCCTTCTCTAGCTGTTTTGTTTGTACTTTTTCTAAAAAAAAAAAAAATTATACCTTACCACAAGTTTACATAGACTCAGCTGATTTACTCAGCTAGTAACCAATTTTTAAATTGATGGTTATGTATTTTTTTCTTAGTAGTAGGTTATTGGTTTAACATTTGAAGTGGTTATATCATTAAAAGGGCAAACCGGAGTATTGCTGTACAATTTTCTCCTTATCTATTCTAAAGCTACCAATTGGGCAACCTTATGAATATGAGAAAGTAGTGAGTGTTGTTGTCAAATACCTCCTATGCAAATTCTATTGAGTATAGAACCCTCAAGAAATGAGTAAGCTTTACTAAACTCTGTTTTGTTGTTTGGTTGTATCTTCATTCATTCACTCATTCATTTATTTTTGAGAGAATGTCTCAGGGTCTCCAGAGTCAGCCAACTCCTGGATCTACACTAAAAGGTAATAAGGTGTATAGGAAAGTTAGAGGTAGAAGTGATGAAAGAATGGGGACTGAGAGAAGGATGCAGGAACTCTTTCCAGATTCTGTCTAACATCATTTGAATTTTGTCCATATTATTGCATGTAAACCCAGGACAGGTGTTTGAAACTGTCATCTAATGTAGCTCCTTATATATTCAACTTCATTCTTCAGCAAACAGCAGAAGTGATGGCAATCTCCCCTAATCTAATATGGTAATCTACACGAATTTCAGTTGACTTGCTTCAATTAACTTCATTAAGCAGTCCTCAATGCCTGGGTTATTTATTAAGGAACATTTTTTAAGTGGTAGGTATTAATAAATTATCAGAAATGACGCAAGGGCCAGAGCTTCTGTGGAAAAGTCTAGATGGAAGGAGCACCAAAGATCCCATTTTATTAGGACATCCAATCTGAAAATAGAAAAATGTGTTTTTCAAATCCTCCCTCAGGAATCATAGTTGATTTATTGCCTTATTTCCTAAGCTTTGTTCAAATCTTAAGAGCATCTTTTACAAGGTCAAGTTAATGAGGTACCACCTGTTTTTCTTTGGAAATTATTATTAGTTGCAAGCACCTAATTACTGCTAGCTTTAAATAAATTTGATTTTATTCCATTATATCCATGGCATTTTAGTTTTCCTTTTCCCTCTGTGTTTTTCAACTTGGACATTTGCTAAGTCCTGGATGTCTTACAGCAGCTTGTCATCACTGAGGACTACCATATCATTTAAGATTATTTAACTCACGGAACTAAATGTCACTATGAAATTTAGATTCTAAACTTACTGATTTTACCGAAGTTCTCATGGATGAACTGGAAGCACTAGAGTTGCCATGGAGGATGGAAAGAATAAAATATATAGTCTTCATATTGCAGTCTTGCCAAGGTTTTTGATATACAGAGCCATCTGACTCACCTTTCAAAATCCATATCTGCTCATTTTGTTCTGCTGCTCATAAGATTGAAAGATTTTCTGCTGTCATTTGGACAGGTGGGAGAATGTGGCAGTCAAGGGCTTGGAACCAAGGAGCCAGAGACGAGGCTTATAACTTGCCGGGTGACTAACTTTATGTCCTCAAGAAAGACAATTAATCATTCTACTTGCTTTCATTTCCTCTTGTTAAAATTGCCACAGTAATACTTGTCAGAGTTATGGAACAACTTCTAGTATATTGTATGTATTATTTATTAGTGTTTGTTTTAAGTTAGTTAAGACTTCAAGCTTTCTAAGATTCAACTTTATCCTATCTTTGTAATCTGACTGTGGATTTCACACTCCTGTCCCATGCTCATCAGAACACACTAACCCGCTTGTCCTTGTACTTGTGTAACTTCTACCTATAACTTCTTGAAGCAAGTGTGGTAATGAACTTTTCTTCATAAAGTCTTTTGCAGTGTTCCAAGCTTTGTCAAAATGAATATTTTCCTCTTTGGGTTAAAAACAAACAAACAAAAAAACTATTGAATATTTGCTTACATAGAAAAAATTATGGTCTTGTGAATTCATGGTTTAGATTACTCTGTTTCTCAAAACCAGCATTTTTCAACTAGAGCTATCCCACCCCCACCTAACTTACCCTGGTCTGCCCAAGAATTGCTTTTGTG
Source organism: Fukomys damarensis (assembly GCF_012274545.1). Classification (NCBI taxonomy): domain Eukaryota; kingdom Metazoa; phylum Chordata; class Mammalia; order Rodentia; family Bathyergidae; genus Fukomys; species Fukomys damarensis. The sequence goes on from NW_022900926.1 coordinate 44,259,288, forward strand.
TCCCAGAAATTCCCTCAGAGATATTAAGGCATTTGGTCACCCTAACTTTAGAAAATATTAACAATGTCTAGAAGCATTTTTTTCTTGCTATAGCTTGGGAGAGTTGGAGAATTATTGATGGTGAACAGAGATCAGGGATACAGAAAACATAATGCCATCCCTACAATAAAAATATCTGGATCAAATGTCAGTAGTACCAAGAGTGAGAAGCTCTGGAATAAGCTACTGCTCATCTTTGTAACACTTGAGTGAGAACCTACTGAAATTACTTACCAGTGCAATTAGACTTTATCTCCCCATGAATATTAAATAAGTATTTATTTAGTATGTGATAAGATCCTGTCTGTAGAGTTGCAAAGAGATGATATTGGTTCTCTGTTCTGTATGAATTTCCAACATGGTTAGGACATAGAAACATATTTTGGAGATGATTTCAGTCAATAAACAATTCATTGTAAATCCCCCAGAACAAATCATATGTATTTGAGTAATTTAAACATGAGAACAAATGGAAAGAAAGAAAATATGTTATCCTGAGTCACAGGTTTAGCCACTATAGATCATAAAAAAAAAATCATATCACATTACTCGAAATCCCATTTGCTAAGGGCTTAACCATTTTGCTGAAACTTAGATTCACAGAAATGCCAGGGAAGGAGTCTTGCTTTGCTCTGTCAAAGTTCAATATTGTGTCACTATTTTGTTCCCTTGTATTGGTTAATGGTACCCAAATCTTCTAGCTTAGACACCTAAAAATTTAATTCCTAGCTCTTCTTTCTTGCTCTGCCCTCATTTTGCTTGCCAAGTTTTATCAGCTCTACCTCTTCAGCGTCCTAAGCTTTGTTTTCTCTGTGTCTTTGCTTCATTTCACAGATACTCCTTCAGTTCAATCACATGTCATGCACAGCTGGCAGGTATCTACTCCTCCTCTGCCTGATTCTCTTCTCTTCAGGACAGTATTCCCTGGATACAGCATAGGCCTCCACAATTCAAAATGTTCTTCTCCAATATAGCCACATATCCATGCCCTATTCCTCCCAAACTTAGATGAAATATTTTGTCTTTTTCAAATTATCTTATCTAGAAGGAAGAGTTTCTATCTTTGAACTTTCATAACACTCCTCTTGTGTTTACTTATCATGTCGTATATGTGGCATAATTATTTTTGTTTATTTTATCTTTGGTATAAATTCTATAGTTTTTATAACCCTAGTATCTGTCTTACTGTAGAGATCTAAGATATAAAACCACTGATAATTATTTAGTACATGATGAAGACAGATGGAATAATTCTCCCTTCTCTAAATTTTCCTGTGCAAAGACCCCTGGAATCCAACAATTTTTACAACTGGAAAAAAAAATAGCCCTCACTTTTTAAAAAAGCAATATGGAAAATGTAACCAGTTTACATAATTAACACCTGGCGAATGACTGCTTATCTTTTAAGTTGTAACAATGGAAAAAGGTGACTTCCTGCTTCCAGGGAGTTACTCAGGTGGCCACTATAGCTTCCTCTTTCAGTTTCTTTGCCAAGCCCAGCTGCTGCTCAGATCTCAGAACTGCTTGCTCCAAATCCTGCACTGATTGTTGGCCACTTGCCACTATTCTTTTTTAAATCCCTGCACCCAATGTTGGGGATGGAAAACTGATGTGTAAAAAAGGCTGCCTATTATGCACATATGACTATAAACATCAACTTCAGGGATTTCTCTTCTCTGCAGTGTATATCTCTAGACCATTGAGAATGGTTGAAGACATGTGATAGATTTTGTGAATGTGAAATAGAAAGATTTGCCAGCAAATTTACCTTTTGCAAGTATAAATCTATGAGCATGCCAAGGAGAGGAGTGAAGCCAAATGGCCTGAAGAAGTTTAGAGAAGCAAAAATGGAACAATGAAACAGCTGAGACATTTTCCCAAGCTCCCAGAAAAGTAGATTGTATTTGGAAATCATTAATAAATATGATGTTTATATCATATAAGGAAAAATATATGACTGCCTCCTACTTTAAAAGCATGAATAGAATCTAGGTATTTATACTTTTAAGCAAAAAATTCTAAAAGCTTGCTAAATGAAATAAAGAGCTCCAACACTATACAATATTATATTTAGCAATGGAACATTAGAGGAACTGTTATTCAAATTAGGAAATAATACATAATTCATTCTTATCATCTTATAACATATTTTAAATGCTAAGGAATGCAAGTAAACATAAAACAAAGGAGTTGTTTTGTAAATGACATAATTATTTGAAGGATAACAGAAATTTCAATCAATAACTGTTATAATTTGTAATTAACTCAAGTAGTTTACTCATTAATATCAGTCTACTGAATAGTAATACCACAAATTCTAAATACACCTCTTGTCTTTATAAAGTTAGCTTGTCTCGAGTATTTCATCATAGTAACAGAAAATGATCTAGTTGTGTGTACTTAGAAAATACGATGAAATCATCAGCCAGGATGGTGTGTGCATGTAATCCCAGTACTCAGGAGACTACGGCAGGAGTTCAAGGTCAGGCTGGGCTTCATAGTGAGTACAAGGCCATACTGAGCTATAAAAAAACCAAAAAGAAAAGAATATGAAATATGTAATAGTGGCCAAAGTATGTGTTATCTTAGAAAATAAATATTAATTATACATATGCTATAACATATAAAAATGAATATTTTACTGAATAGTTTAAAGAGAATATTTGAATATATAAAGGGTTATATTTGTATTTGAATTGACTACAATTGAAGAGACATCAGATATTAATTAACTTGGCTCTAATGCAGTTTCAGCCACTTTGCACAGTGGAAAATGACACAAGATAACCTTAAAGTTCATCAGAAAATATAGATTGATGATATAGAGCTAATATGTGAAAATAAATTGATTTTATGTCAGTGACTCTAGCAGAGAGATTATATTTATATTACCATTTTTAAGACAATGTGATAATGACCCAAAAGAGCATGGGCACACTAATGAAAGTAACCCAATTATATTAAAGGAAAACTTTCCATTTAAAAGGACAAATAATTTATATAGAACACAGGCAATGGTATTTATTAATTATTACATATATATTCTCTGATAGGTGAGCAAGACTTATGTGCCTTCATGATAAATAGTAGAGTACGTCCTTTGCGTTGGTTGATCAGCTGTCTACCTCTCCTCCTCAGAACCTGTGGAGGTTCAAAGATGGCAGTTACATTGGGCCTGTTATGGTGAATCCAAGTTATGCAACATAGAACACTACACATTAAATTGAGTTGAGAAAAATGAACAATTTGAGGAAAGGGAAGGAAAGAGGGAGAATTCATTGTTAATGTTCTAGCTGTAAAAGAAGCGAGGAACTAACTCTTAAAACACATTTTACAAATCAGGGCATAGTGTTTGTTTGTTGCTCCAGAAAGCTTTGGAAGTCAATAGAAGTTAAGGAAATCTGGAAGGGTTTACACTGACAATGAGTGAGTCATCTTTTTTGTTAGAGAAGAAGGATGTGCTCCCCATATTTTATCTCATTCACCCTAAAACTTGATTAAACCCATCAGTGAGACTCTAAGACACATGGGGTGGGGCAGTTTGAAATTCCCTCTTCTTTTTAATGGCTGCTCATCAGCAAGGCAAGAGATGGGAAGGAGACATATTAATTCATATGTTTTGATACTCACTATCCTTCCTTTCCTAAAACCCAAACATTCAGCAGAGTGCCTTAGGACACATATCTGCTATAAATTCATTTTTTTATCTAATTTGTCTGAGATCTAAGCTTCCTGTGGAGGTCTGAGATCAAAGGAGCTGATTCCTTCTGATGTCGGCACTGACATATAATGTGTGCTGACTTAGTTCTGTCTATAACCTCACAGTGGGAGGTGGCCAGCCTCCCTGGGCACCTTTACACAGTGAACTTTCATTTCAGCTGGGGAGTCTGTCAGGTATGTTGCTGATTGGAGCTGCCATGTAAATAATTCATGGGAGATTTTTAAATGTTTTGGGGTTTGCAAGAGAAAACTAGTCTGGCATTAGTCTTTTATGAATAGATGCAGACTCAAAGAACAAGGAAGAACAGATTTCCAGTGAAAATCTCAAAAAACAGGGTAACAATATCTTCAATACATTGAAAATAGGTGACTTGTAGTTATTTTGTTTCTCTTATATGAAGTGCTGTTGGTTTTACCAAAGGATTAAAATTTAAAGGCTCTTTTTCTTTTTAAAGTTTGATTCTACCTGATAATTTATTATTCTTGTTCTTTGGTTATTTGCTGATCCTGATAAACTATGGCTTTTCTTCCCGTGAGAGCAGTTATTATGGAGATGATAGCCAACACATGGCTTTGTATATGACTGGGGCTGAGGGGATGACACTGAAGGCACTCTTAAGTCCCAAGAGGAAGATGTGGCTGTCACAAGGAAAGGTAACCAGTAATAGAAGCAGTTACACAGGTTAAATGAGAAACTCCAGTCAACAAATAGCGAGGCATAAATCAATGTAGCTAACCTGTCAAGAAATACTTCTGTAAGAAATCTCAGAGCCCATAGGAAAACTAGGCAACCAGATAGTTCTCATAGTTCTAAGCAAGAGTACCAGCCCATAGTTAGGTAGCTGTGTCAGAGAAATGGGAGAAAAAAGACTGTGGAATGGAGATAGGAGATCTTGGTAGTGAACACAGACTGCTCAGAATATTAATCCATGCATTGGGGGAGTAGTATAAATACCATGATTACTTAATCTAATTTAATTATAGATTATGGTTTATGTCTAGATGTCCCCCCCAAAGCCTCATGCAATCATAGGTGGGGCTATTTCAGAGATGGCTGAACCTAGAGTGTGTGATACTGGGATTAAGGGTGTATGATTACTAAATCAGTCCACTGATTGGTTAGACACTGCCCTAATCCCAGTAGCCCACATAGAGTATACAAGGGGCAGAAAGAAGCCGCTATCCTTTTGCTTGCTTGCTTTTGGTGTCTTCTGTTTGCCATGAACTGTTTTCTCTTATGGCATGTCCCTCTTCCAAGTCACCCTGCCTTGAAGCCAGCTGACTACTGACTGAAACCTCTACAAACTGTGAGCTAAATAAACCTTTCCTCCCTTTAATTTTGGATGTCAGGTATTTTGTTTCAGCAATGAGAAGAGTAACTAAGACATGCTCTAAATAAAAAGCATTAGCATAGATTTTTTTTTATTATCTCATTCTTTCATTGTCACCTCAGTGTCCATCCATCAGTTTCAATCCATTGGATTAAATAAAAGTAGCAGCTTGGTAGTCTTTACCTTCTGTTTTCTGGAGTATGATAAGACACAATTACTGAGTCAAAACACAAGCCAAAATCCCAATAAACTGAGAGAATAACACTTAGCTTAATAAATTTGCACATATATTGTGTATAAAAGAATAGTAAATTAATTTATGGTGAAATGTGTGGCAACCAGGGATGGTTAATGTAGATGAAAAGTGTTACCAACTCTCTTCTGTGGGCTTAGGATGGGTCTCGGACTTCTTTATTCAACATAGCATATGACAGGGCCGGGGATTTAGCTCAGTGGTTCCGCTGCCTGCTTCTCAAGCACAAAGAACCGAGTTTGATCCCTGGTACCAAAACACAAAAGCAAAAACAACATAGCATATGACAGATAATCTGTGTATGGAGGATATGTTCCCATGAATGTATCCAACCAAGTGTTCTTTTTAATTTTCCTTTGCTGTCTTTAACTTTATACATTATTGTCTGTTGTTTACAGCACAAATTCTGGAGCCCAAAGCCATACATTTGTTAAAGTGTATAAGACCAGCCACTGCTTATTTCTGGTCTTGGGAAGTTACTTAATCTGTCTCTGTCTTAATGGCCTTCCTTCTAGAGGAGATATAATAATAGCACTTAATTCAGAGGCTAATTGTAGGACTCAATTATATATATATATATATATATATATATATGCCTGTGGTAATACATGTGCTAATTGCTGTGATTGTTATGTAAATATTATTTTAAATTGTTAGAGCAAATTTCAGGGAAATTCACCCCAAAGTTAGACATATAAGGTTTATTTTATTGATAATGCATAATTTTATTCTAATGTAAATTTGTATATTTTTCTCTGTGTTTGAAACTAGCTTAGGTATATTAATTTAGGATATATTTTATTATTGTATATTGTAGGCATATCAAGAGTACTTGTGGTGGAATCATATTTAATAATTGTTAAATGGTTAATGCATGGTGTTTGAGCCAGACTAAATTTGAATCCTATATAAACTCATAAAAATTTTATAACTATATCAAGTAAACCTTTTTACTTTATTGGAATTTTTTTATTCATTGATCTTACTGGTACATTTTAGGTATACAATATGATGACATTCATCATTGGGAATTTGTACCTTTACATGATGTATCTTGGTTCTTACGTTTTTCCCTATTCCCCTACCCTCTCTTCAACCCCTTCACCCCTCCCTACTTTCAAAGACTTTGTTTCAATTTTTCCTTTTCTCATATCTATTGCTTTCCCTTCTTTTCTTTCTCCTACCCCTCCTACTTCCCCTTCAGATCTTTTTTTCCTATTTCACATTATCTATTATACATTTTGATCCTTATTTACACTTTCAGTTACTCAAGCCAGATAAGCAATTTGGTATTTGTGTCTCATATTTATTTCACTTAAGAATATGGCCTCAATGTGCATCCATTTAGTTATAAATGTCTCTAGTTTCTCATTCTTTATGGCTGAATAGTACTCCATTTTATTTTTTTAATCACATTTTCTTTATTTAGTCTCCTGTTGATGGGCAATTGAGGTGTTTCCAAATTTCAGCTGCTACAAACTGTGCCACTATGAACATGGGTGTTCATATATCGCTGTGGTATTATTCTTTTATTCCTTTTGGGAAGGTTCCTGGCAGGGTAATAACTGGGTAAAATGGGATCTCTAATCCTAGTTTTTTTGAAGTATCTCTATACTGATTTCCATAGTGGATGCACCAGTCTGCACTCCCACCAACACTCCCCCATAACCCTGCCAGAATTTGTTATTGGTTGATTTCTTGATAGCAACTAGTCTTTCTGGCATGAGGGGAAACCTCACCATTGTTTCCATTTGAATCTCACAAATGAGCAGTGAAGTTGAACATTTTTTCATATGTTTATTTGCTATTTCTACTTCTTTGAGAAATACCTGTTCATTTCAGATGTCCATTTTTGGATTGGGTCTTTAAATTTTGGAGATCTGATGTTTTAAAAGTTCTTTATATATTCTAGATAGTATACTTTTGTCTGAGGAACAGATGGTAAAATATTTTTCCCATATTGTGTGTTGTCTCTTCACACTGTTGTTGGTTTCTCTTGCTGTGAAGAAGCTTTTTTTTTTTGATACCTGGGATCAAAAGTGGGACCTTGCTTTTGCAGGGCAGGCAGTGGCACCACTGAGCTAAATTCCCAGCCCTACAGAAACTTTTTAATAAGATGAGATCCCACTTGTTGATCCTTTGTGTTTGTTCACATGCAACTGAGGTGTTGTTCATGAAATCTGTTACTACACCAATGTCTTCAAGAGTTCTACCTAACCTTTTGTCCAACCAGTTTAGTGTTTCTGTTTTAATATTTAGATATTTGATCCATTTTGTTGTTAGTTTAGTGCAGAGTGAAAAATCTAGGTCTAGTTTTAATCCTTGGCAAGTTGAAACCCAGTTTTTCCAGCACCATTTATTAGAGAGGCTATCTATTCCAGTGAGGGGTTTTGGCTCCTTTGTCAAAGATGAAGTGGCTCAGTATGTCTGGAGTTGTTTCTGTATCTTCTAATCTGTTTCTTAGGTCCTTTTCTTTTCCAGTACCATGCTGTTTTTATCACAGTGGCTTTGTAACATAGTTTCAAGTTGGGGATTGTGATATCCCCTACCTTGTCCTTGTTGCCTAGAATTGCTTTTGCTATTCTAGGTCTCTTCTGATTCCAGATAAATTTTTGGATTGTTTTCTCTAGTGTGAAGTATTTCAATTGAGATTGCATTATATAGCAGCTTTTGAAGCATAGACATTTTCATGATATTGGTTCTTACTACTCAGGGGCAAGGGATGTCTTTCCATTTTCTAATATCCTCATTGATCTCTTTTTTTCAGAGTGCTGTAGTTACCAGAGTAGAGGTCTTTTATTTCTTTTATTAGGTTGATTCCTAAGTATTTCATTTTTTTGAATGACATTGTGAAAGGAGTTGCTTCACCAGTTGCTCTCTTGGTGAGTCTGTTGCTTGTGTACAGGAAAGCCACTGATTTTTGTGTGTTGACCATCCAGCTACTCTACTGAATTTGCTTATTAAGTCTACAAGACTTTTGATGGAGTTCTTGGGGTCTTCTATATAAAGTATCATGTCATCTGCAAATAATGACAATTTAGCTGCTTTTCCTATCTTTATTCTTATTTTTTCTCTTGTCTAATTGCTTTGGCTAATGTTTCCAGAACTATATTGAACATGAGTGGTGATAAGTGGATATCCTTGTCTCATTCCTGATTTTAGTGTGAAGGATTTACGTTTTTTACCATTTAGTATGTTATTGGCTGTTGATTTTTCATAGATGGCTTTTACCAGGTTGAGATAGAGATGCTCTATTCCATTTTTTTGGTAGGGTTTTCATCATGAATGAGTGTTGGATTTTGTTAAATGCTTTTTCTGCATCTATTGAGATGACCATATGGTTTTTGTCCTTGGCTCTATTAATATAGTGTATTATATTTACTGATTTGTATATGTTGAACCATCCCTGCATCCCTGGAGTGAATCCCACTTGATCAGAATGTATGATCATATTGATAATTTTCTGTGTTCTGTTTGTCAGTATCTTGCTGAGGATTTTTGCATCTATGCTCATTAATGAAATTGGCCTATAGCTCTCTTTTTTTTGGTTGGTTCATTCTCTGCTTTAGGGATCAAGGTGATGCTTGCTTCCAGGAAAAAATTTGGAATTGATTTAAATTTTTAAAGATAGGTTGTCACTATGTTTTCTAGGCTGGCCTTGAACATGTGAGTGTGGGAGATACTCTTGTCTCAGTCTCCTTAGTAGTTGGGATTACTGGCAGCACTCCCACACTTAAGTTGTACTTTTAGTATTCATGTGTGAGTTTAGGACAATAATAGTACTAGACTCTTGAGGGTTAAATGGATGAGGATTAAGCCCTGAAATTCTTGGCCAGTATGAATATTAATCATTAGCAATTTGAATAATGGTAGTAACCGTCATGGTAATGGCCGTTATAATGATAATCTTTACCATATTGCAAGACTAAGCAGTGTTCTGTATACTTTCTATTTAATCTTTAAACAAGCCTATGAAATAGATACTAGCATTATTAATCTTTTATACATGAGGAAACTGAGGTACAGTGAGATTAAGTATAATTCATACATTCAGCAAATAAGAGACCAAATAGGATATCTAACTACATTTATTTCATTCTAAGAGTAACCTATTAATTACTATATTATACAGTTTTTAGGAACCATGTTTTACATAAATAACAAACAATTGTTCTGGTAAGTCCTACTAGTGTGTCAGTAAAATTCTGTATACTCCTAGTTTATCATCATTTTTGATCCAGTGACACAAGAAGTTAGTTAACTCATTTACATCTGGCATGATCACTTTTTAAGTGCTTAAACACACTTCAAAGAATTGAGACAGGGGCCGGGGATTTAGCTCAGGGGTGCCACTTCCTCCCTCGTAAGCACAAGGACCCAAGTTCGATTCCTGGTACCAAAAAAAAAAAAAAAAACGGGAATTGAGACAGATTTGGAAAAGAACAAATGA
>NW_022900926.1:44270208-44307845 GCF_012274545.1 Fukomys damarensis
AAAAAAAAAAAAAAACGGGAATTGAGACAGATTTGGATAAGAACACATTAGTTTATCAATGATGTATATTACTGAATTGATTTGATTTTTAACTGTTTTAATAAGAAAATAAAATATAAATGAAATGTTAGCTAAAGAAAATAACTAGAAAATGTATGGTCTCAATGTGCATCCATTTAGCTATGAATGTCTTTAGTTTCTTGTTCTTTATGGCTGAGTAGTACTCCATTTTATGAAAAGAGGAAAAAAAAACACATTTTCTTTATTCAGTCTCTAGTAGATGGGAACTTGGGCTCTTTCCAAGCTCTAGATATTACAAACTGTTGCTATAAATATGGGTATTGTTTGCTTTAAATGTACCAATAAACTTAATGGGGGAAAAATGGGTGTGCATATATCACTGTGGTATGATTCTTTTACTTATTTTGGGAAGACGCCCAGCAGAAGAATAGCTGGGTCAAATGGGACCTCTAGTCCTAGTTCTTTGAGATATCTCCATATTGATTTCCACAGTGCTTACAGCAGTCTGCTCTCCCACAACAGTGGAGAAGGATTCCTTTCTCCCCACAACCCTTCCAGCATTTGTTATTGGTTGATTTCTTAGTAGCAGCCATTCTTTCTGGGGTGAAGTGGAAATTAGAAGTGTAAATAATGAGGAAAATATATAATTTATAATGTGAAATAGGAAGAAGAGGTCTAAAGGGGTAGGGGAAGTGGGAGGGCTAGGGGAAAATAAAGGAAAAGAAAAATATGAGAAAAGCAAAAAAAAAATTGGTAACAAAGTCTTTGTAAACAGGAAAGGGTGGAGGGGGTGAAGGGAGGGCAGGGGAATAGGAAAAAAATAAGAACCAAGATATATCATGTAGAGGTACAAGTTCCCAATGATGAATGCAACTATTGTATACCTAAAATGTACCAATAAACTTAATAAAAATCATTGCAATAATGAAATATATTTTCATAAATTAAGTAGCAGCTAAGAATGCCATAAAATTATATAGCTAAAGTCATGACAGCCCAGGTGATAGGATGGAAGTTATACTGCCATTTAGCAAGAGAAAGGGAACTTCACTCTTAATATTACAACTTGCATCTGATGCACCTTTTTTTTCTAATTGTTATACAATCACACATATAAAAATATTTATATATTTGTATTATCTTTAATATTTATATTCCTGTTTTTATAAAATCAAAGATATTTTAAATTTGATATAAAAGCCAAAATACTAGATAAGACTGTTTTTAGAGTTCACATTTCTTAATGCAAGTGTGGGTTGCTCAATAGTTAGGGCTGGCTCTGGTCTTGTTTTAAATTTAAGCCTTGTTGCTTATAATTAAAAATCTTTATTGATCTAATAACATCATAAAAGTGGTTTTCTGCTAAGCAATATTTCCAAACTTTTATTGAATGGCAAGTATGAGTTACAAATTCAGCGTGGCATGCAATACTTTCTTCTAGGAAAAAAAAAAAACTTTCCAAAGATATCTCTAAATTTTTGAGAAGATATAATTGAATCTGTCACTATTTAATAGCATGTTATAAGAAATGCTAAATATTCAAAATGTGTAATCACCTGACTGGAAATTCAATTCACTTACCCCCATTTTGTTTCTCACAGATACCAGGATGAAGGTCCTGCTGGGCAGACTAAATCAGCTCCCACACCAGACACTGGACGGAGTGTCCAGAAGGAAGCTCGGTCACCGCCATGCCGCCGTGCCTGCTCCCAGCACTGCCAGCCTCACATCCCAGGGGCACACTTCTGCTCCGGGCTCTCCTGCTAGGCAGGTGCACCTGCCAGAGACTAGGAACTGGAAGGAGACCCAAGAGCAGTTGCTCCGATATCAGCTGGCACATCCGGATCAGCTGCTGCTGCTGGGCCCAGACCTCAGCCAAGACAGGCAGCAGTGGCAGGGACAGCTGAGTGAGGAGAGGGGCAACTTAGGCCTTTCCCAAGAGAAGAACACCTCCTGAGACGCATTCTGTCTCCGTTCAGCACAGCCAGAAACTATTCAGGAGCAGCTGTGATTAGGAGGGATATGGCCATTTATGCTGAAAGGCAGAATGTTCAAAATATTTCTAATGATAAGGGCAGAAAGGGGTGCCTGATCTGTGTGGACCAAGGAGAAGGAACATGGACTCTGAATCCATTTTTGAAGTATAGAAGGGGAAGAAAGTTGTATAAATGCTTATAGATGGAAAGAGTGTCTGATAGAGTTTTGTCTCTTACCTCTGATCCTACTCCAATACCAGACAAATCATCTGATTTTAAACACTTTTTCCAACTTAGCTTTAATTTAAACTAGTTGTGATTCTATTTCACCAATTTAATAATCATATAATACTGATTTATATTAGAAGAGATTTTTCTTAAACTTCCCCTGGGATGAGGACTCAACATTTTGGGCATGTCTTTATGGAAAATAGAGAGAAGTTCTTGTCGGCTAGTTATTTCTTCAGTATTACAGAAACACATTCCTTTACCCTATAGGAACCTTATAGGGACATTGCAAGGACAAGAGAACATCCTGCTTCTGATTTATCAGAGCTTACTTTCCAACCACAAGGCCACTTCCTGCTTTTTCACAGGTGGATTTTATTTCCTGGCTTAAATCCCGTCATTACTGGCAGCCCACATCAGTGCAAGTATATGATGTTGTACTAAAAAATGCTTACATTTGAAAATTTTATTTTCATGGGCTTCACTGAGATTTTAGCTAAAGACAAAGATGTAAAAGTACCAAGTTTGGAGAAAGAAATTATCTGTGGACCACAGGTACATTTTTTAGTGGTTTTCTCCATTAGTACCTGGATCAAATTTGCAATTAGAGGAAAATTATGTTCAGAGACCACAGATAGCCAGATAGCAAGTGGATCACCAACTAACTCCTTCATCAAGCAACTACTTTTTCCTTTTTCATTAAGAAAATGCACAGAGCTACCTAGGAAAAGAAAGAAGAGATTGCAGCAGGTGCTAACATTCTAGGCTTTCTAAGACTCTACGGGAGAGCAGAGCAAAGGATCATGCACTGACAAACTGAATAAGGATATAAAACTGATTTAACTTCATCTACACATTTGCAGAGGGCCCCTCTCTGTTCAAACTAGAGGATAGGTTTGGTAGCCTGACTTTATTCTTGTCTCTGTACCTGCAAGTCTTGACACTCCAAGACTATAAGGCAAAAGCAGCAGAAGTGAGGAGAAATTTCATAAAGAGTTTGCTCTCAGATTCTCCTAAGGTGTAAACCAGGATTTCTCAATCTCTGAAAAACTAAGGTGCTATCCTGCATTAGAGTTGGAACAGGGAAAGAAAACATGTTCCTCTGTTGCTGAATTTTAATAATGAATCTATCTATCTAGTTAGGACCCATCGGAGGAACTGGCAAGAAGCCATTCTCTATGTTGTGTCTATGGGGAGGTATGTCTCATGCTAGCATGTGTTACCAGGAATAGTCTCAGCCTCTTTGTCTGTTCCCAAAAGTGTCTTGTAGATATCTCCATCCTAAGCTGCCCCAGAATGGAGGTGGGCAGCTTTTCTGTAGCAATGTGTTGGATTCAGAGGGAGGTAGAAATAGATATTAAGGGTGGTGTCTCTAGGAGATTACAGTCTATGCTATTTTTGTGCAAGGAGGCCACCAAGGAGCAATCTATCCTATAGAAATTTACTCTGAAAGTGTAAACTGGCAGCCTGAAGGGAAAAAAATCATCTTTGTTGCTGATGTGTTTTGGGGGCCACCAACAGTGCTTGAAAACACAAGAAAGAAAAAACAAAAAATAAAAAACAAAACAAAAAAACAACTTCAATGACAGGCAGAATATTACTATTAGAGATTAGTCTATGTCATAACATTATGAAAGGCTCGTTCTTTACAAAAATTACTTAGTTGAATTATTCCCTTCCAGCTGATGCTCTAACTGTAAATGTATAAAATTACTGTTCATTCAAGTTTGCAATCTATATGTAAAATGAGTATGAACAAAGTGTAGCATAAATCACATGCAAATATTAATGAAACAGACATCTATAAAATTATACATGACAATAACAGTGAAGAATTTTAATTAATTGCATCATTTAAAATTCACGCAGTATTCCATCTTTTGCTTCCAGAATGTTTTTAATATTAATCTTTTTTTTTTTTTTTGGTACTGGGGATCGAACTCAGGACATCACATTTGTGAGAAAGGTGGTGAAACCACTGAGCCAAATCCCCTGCCCTTTAATGTTAATCTTGAAAAAGCTCCACGTAGAAGGAATTAGGTACTATTGAAGAGAGAACAATTTATTTCAAACTATATTGTTTCACTGTGACCAACTACAGACATTTGAGAGACAAATCACATTCCCAGGATGTAATTTTTTACAAAAGGAATAAAATATTTTATAGTGTTAAATGGGGCTTATATTTTACAGTACAGATATTTTTGTGTTAAAAAACATTTGTTAACACTTGTTATTTTTATGCTTAAATAACTTACTAAAATGATTGGGATCCCTTTGCTTGAAATAATTATTGCCATCAATCTGGTTTGTTTTGAGATAGAGGATTCATTTATTGCATTCATAGGACTTTCTAAACTTTACTGGAATTCAAAGAATTGATTGTTTTTTTGGCATATTTTATTTCAGTCTCAGAATGATCTTACTTATTATGTCTCTTATTTCACAATTAATAGCTATAACAAGAAGATGAAGAGTCAGATTGCTTTTAGAAAATGGGAAATAATCACTCTTTTCTCCATTTCATAGGTGAACAAACAATTAGTTGCCATTACTCTTAATGGTCCAAGACAAATTGAAAATTTGCATCTTCTTACTTTTTATAATTTCCCAAGTTTAGTGGTACATCCATCTAGTAAAATAACTGATATAGAAAATTATGTAGTTTATACTATTACACTAATAATTATAAAATATACATATCCTCTCTGTAAGCTGTTGAACATAGAAAAATCATGAAGAAGTATCAAAGAAGGTTTTGTAAATAATAGTTATTTCTGAGTAAGGAATATGGGTTGATTCATGCATCAAATTTTATATCCTTTGTATTTCAGTATTTTTATAAATCCATATCACTATGAAAATAAATTTAAAGCTATTTTATTTAAATTATTGACTATAGTTTTACAATCTCTTTAGATTACTGACAGAAATGAGAAATGTTTATAAGAAATACCCCTAGTTCTTGAAGGAATAGTGAGGCATGTACACAGAAGGACAATACCGAGTAGAAAATAGGTATACAGGGAGGCTAAGAAGGAATAAAAGGCAAAGTAAGAAAAATCTATAGATGAGGAAAAGATATACTGTGGTAAGCAGTTGGTAAAGTGTGGCCAAACTACTTTCCCAACACAGTGTCCCTGGCATTAAGGAGATGCCCCAAGGATTACTTCATATGTAGGACTGACAAGACAAAAAAAGTATATAGCTATGACCTTTATATCTGTCAATAAAATTCAGATATGAGAAGGCCACTTTCTATCACACATTTGGAGGAAATGCTAGGGAGCAGAAGCTCGTTATGGGTCAAGGGTGGAATCCACAGGATACTCGAGTACTGAGAAGGGCCTGTGTGATAGCACACCTTTCTCTATCAGGTTAGAGCCACATTTTGTGGCTCTAATTCAGGCCCACAAAATTTATTCTAAACCTCCACTGGGGAGTATTATTCTGAAAATAAAGTTAGCAGCTGTCGCTGTACACTTATTAGAGAAGTTCCAGAGATTAAGACTCTTGTGATAAAGAGGCTATAGTCAAGAGGCTATAGACTTCATTTGCCAATAATGATGTGACTTGAGAAATATAATGCTCCAAAATTGCCTTAAATTTTCCTATGAATGGCTAACCCTAGTGCATGTCCACTGTTTTGTAAATCTAAAAGACCTATAAATTTAGGCTATACATACAGTAATAGCAAATACTAAGTCCCTGCAAGTTTATATCCTACTCTTGATGATGTCACTGCTTTAATTATCATCTGTTTTTTACATCATCTATGTCTCTCCATCTACCAGTTTATTCCTATGACTGTCCAAGATGGTTAAGTAGCTCCCACCCTAAAAATGAACAGAAAGATTCTTTGATCCAATAGCTCCTTTCAAAACTCTCTCATTTTTCTAATCTTATTTCAGAAAAACTATAAGATTTTAATTTACACATATCAGTACTTCTTTGGTTTCCACTCAATCTACAAACACTTTGATGTGTCATCTGGCACCTCAGAGTAAAGGCTGTTCTACTGAAGATCACAAGTGATCTTTGTGTTGCCTGTTGTGAGGAATGATTCTCTGACTCATCTTTCATTACTTCCAGGGGCATCTTTTTCTCAAGCACCACTACCCTCTGTTGATATTTTCTTTCTCTAGTTTCCTCATATGTATCTATATATATGCAATTATCTCTCTATAAACAATGGGGTAAAGGCTCAAATCTTGATCTCTGATCCAAAACTTATGCTTTGGCTAGTCCAGTCTAACATGGTACTGAGAAAGAACATGTAAAAGTTCAGGACTTTTAATACATGTTGCCAACTGCCTTGCTATGGACTGATTGTATTCTTCTCAAATCCTTACATTGAAACCCTGGTTTCTAATGCCATGATATTTGGAAGTAGGGCCTTTAGAAGGTATGTAAGATTACATTTAAGGCAGAGGTCTTCATGATGGATTAATAAAGGAGAAAGATATATAAGAATCTCTCTCTCTCTCTCTCTCTCTCTCTCTCTCTCCTCTCTCCCTCCCTCCCTCCCTTCCTCCCTCCCTCCACCCCTCCACCATATGAGGAAATAATAAGAAATCACCCATCTGCAAACCAGAAAGAGACAGCCCTCTTCAGGAACTGAATCTACTGGCATCTTGAACTTTAGATTTTCCAGTTTCCTGAACTATGAAAAATAAATATTTTTTGTTTGTTTGTTTAAGCCATTTAGACTCTTATAACTGCTGTAACAGTTTGAACTGATAAGCTACTCATGGATACTCACGTCATCAATACACAACATGCCTTTTCTCTATATTGTTGTAGTTCTATACTTTAAAGTTTGGCAAATTTGAAATGACATCTTATTGTTATTTCTAATGTATTAAACTATATATTTTAATAATTAATATTTTATATAACTGATATATTTTAATAATTAAAAGAATCATATCACTGTGATATATGCATGCCTATGTTTATAGCAGCACAGTTTGTAATAGCTAAAATTTGGAAACAGCCCATTTGCACATCAGTTGGAGGCTGGATAAAGAAGATGTGGTTTTTCTATTAACAATATATTTTTGCACCCTTGTCTCAATCCAGTCTCACCCATCTATTTTTTTTTCCATTGGATAGTGTAATCAATAATTTCAAATATTAACTTGATGCTTTTATTTTGTCTGAGAAATGTCTGTTCATTTCCGATGCCCATTTTTTAATCAGACCTTTATATTTGGGGAGGGCTGATTTTTTTGAGTTCTTTATATACTGTAGGTAATAGGCCTTTGTCTGAGGAGCAGCTGTTAAAAATTTTTCCCACATTGTAGGTTGTCTCTTAGTTCTGTTGATGGTTTCTTTTGCAGTGCAGAAGCTTCTTAATAATATGAGATCCCAGTTGTTGATTCTTTCTGCCAGTTCCCTTGCTACTGAGGATTTGTTTATCCCTCTGCTGGGTATCTTTCCAAAAGAATTAAAAGAATCATATCACAGTGTTATATGAACACCTATTTTTATAGCAGCACAGTTTGTAATAGCTAAAACTTGGAAACAGCCCATTTGCTCATCAGTTGGAGACTGGATAAAGAAGATGTGGTTTTTCTATAAAACGGAATACTTCTCAGCCATAAAAAATGAGAAGTTAGACTCATTCATAGGAAAATGGATACATATTGAGGATATACTCCTAAGTGAAATAAATAAGTCACACCTGTATAAATACCGAATAGTTTCTCAGGTGTGAAGAACTATAATGGCACATAAGATCCTAATGATATACTTGACCATGTGAAATAGGAAGAAAAGGACTAAAGGTGTAGGGGAAATGGGAAGGGTAGGGGAAAGGTAATAAGGGAAAAGAAAAAAAACATGAGAAAATGAAAATATGGAAATAAAATATTTGTAAATAGGGAAGGGAGGAGGGGGTGAAGGGAGGGCAGGGGTGAGGGGAAAAAAATGAGAACCAAGACCTGTCATGTAAAGGTACAAGATCCCAATGATGAATCTAACTGTACTGTGCACCTAAAATGTACTAATAAACTCAATGAGAAAAAATAATTTCAAGATTTTATTAACAATCATTTTAAATTATTCCTTTAATCTTTGCATTTCTTCATTCAAAAATAATTTTAATATTTGAATTGTGTTTTACAAGCAAATGTTAAACAACTATTTAGATATATGTTTAACTTTGCTTCTATGTTCACAGATAATCTTTTACATAATGGTTCACTTATAATCCATTAATTTTATTTTATATGAATATATTAACATGCATTTTCTAGTTTTTATTTAAAACAAAGACAGTTTTTTGAGGCCCTCTCATACATGAAAACAACTTGGCTAAGTTCAGAATATTTTTATCACTGTACTTGCAAAGTTAGGGAAGCATTCCAGTATTTTCTAATTTTAGTGCTTAGAAGACAAAAAACATTGTGGTTTTGTTTCTGTCCAGAAATATGAAAATCTTTCTTCTATGTTGTTTTAATGAAACACTTTGATAATTCTCTGGGTAAATACAATTACCTCTAAGACTTTCTATTGTTTAGTCTAATCATATGATAGGCAATAATAATTGCAAAGAGAAGGCCATAATATTTTTAGCAAAAGAAAAAGTCTTTAATGGGAAGAAAACTTAAGTGAGACTTAAAACATTGGTAGAATTTAAACATATAAAAAAAAAATATATATGATATTTTAGATAAGGGAAAATGTGTAACTACAAGAATTTTTCACCCCTAAGTCATTGTTTCTTCAATGTTGAATTATTGCTGTTGCATATGAGAAATAAAAGGCTGAATGAATAATTAATAACAATTTTAGGCATGTGTAATTATATTAAAATATGATAGAAGTGGTTTAAACTTAGCCTGGGACAGATGGAAGGATACTCACTATTACAGATTAGGCTTTAGGAAAAAAATTTATTGCCTAGAAAATTGTCAGTAAATATTCTGAATATTTCAGGATCTTACTTTTTTGAGATTTTTAAGGTATAGCTAAATTCTACTTCTCTAATCTAGATTATATACTAAAAGTCATAGCGTAAATAACCTCAAATCATCTCCTTTCCTCCTATGTCAAATGAGGCTTGGATAAGAGAGTCCCAGCTGGTACTGCCTTCAGATCCAGCCAGTGAGCTGTTCTGCCCCAGACACTGTGGTCCTGAGGGCTCCACTTGGACCTTAGACATTTCCAGGTGCATTCTCACACAGCCGATACCCACAAAGCCACAAAGATTATCTACTCACCTACCATGCTTATCTTGTCTAGCCCATACAGGTTCTAGGAATCTCTTCTTTATTTTCCATCTTATTGGTGTAAAGGTTTTGAAATAGGTATTGATGATCCTCTGGATTTCTGCTGTGTCCATTGTAATTTCACCCTTTTTTTCATTCCTAATTGCCTGGATTTTGGCCTTTTCTTTTTTAATTTTCTTTCTTTTTCTTCTTTTTGATAAGGTGGCTAGGGGTTTGTCAATTTTGTTTATTCTTTCAAAGAAGCAATTCTTGGCTTTGTTGATTTTTTGTATCATTCTCTTAGTCTCCATTGTATTGATTTCTGCTCTGATCTTCATGATCTTTGGGTTTGTCCTCTTCTTCTTTTGCTAGAAACTTGAGGTTCAGCATCAGGTTGTGTAATTGGGCTTGCTCTAAAACCTAATACATGTGTTCACTGCTATGAATTTCCCTCAGACTGCTTTTGTTGTGTCCTATGATTCTGATATTGTACTGTCATTAACATTTAATTGTAGGAACTTTCTGATTTCTTATTTAGTACCCTCTGTGACCCATTGGTTATTCAGAAGTGTGTTGTTCAATTTCCATGTGTTTGTGAAATTCTTGTGGTTTCTTTTGCTATTGATCTCCAATTTCATCATACTACTGTCTAATAATATGTAGGGGATCACTTCATTTCCTTTGCTCTTACTGAGACATGTTCTGTGAGTGAGTATGTGGTCTATCTTGGAGAATAGCCCATGTGCAACTAGAAAGAATATGTATTCTGATTTTGTGGGGTGGAACATTCTGTAAACATCTGTTAAGTTCATTTGTTCAAAGTTTCATTGAGTTCTAGTATTTTGTTTTTTTGTTTTCTGTCTAGTTGATCTATCAATTTGTGATAGTAGGGTATTGAGGTCCCTCATTACTATTGTGTTAGTGCTTATTTAATGTTTCATGTCCATTAACATTTATTTTATATAGTTGGGTGCACTAGTGTTTTGTGCACATATATTTATGATTGTCATCTCTTTCTCTTGGGTTGTTCCCTTTACAAGGAGTAGTGTCCTTCTTTGTCTCTCTTAATCAGTGTTGGTTTGAAATCCACTTGATTTGCAAAGAGGATAGCTACTCCTGCTTTTCTTCAGGTTCCTGTCACATGGAATATTATTTTCCATCCTTTAACTTTCAGTCTATGAGTTTCTTTTGGATTAAGTGTGTTTCTTTTATGCAGCATATTATTTGATCTTGCTTCTTAACCCATTCTGCCAATCTATTTCTTATGATTGGTGAACTGAGACCTTTAACATTGGTGGTTATAACAGATATGTATTGACTTATCCTTGTCTTGACTTTTTTTGTTGTTGGATTCTCCCCCTTTGCATTTAATTTCTTGTCATGCCTAGTGGATTCATTCTGTTGGGCTTCCTTGAGTTGTGATCCTCATTGTCTTTTCCTAGGATATTGTTTAAAATTATTTGGAACGCTAGTTTGGTTCTCATAAAGTTCGTAAGGCCCTATTTGTCATGAAAGTACCTTATGTCTCCATCCATTTTGAAAGGTAGTTTTGCAGGGTACATCAGTCTGGATTGGAGGTTCTTTTCCTTTAGGGTTTGAAATACCTCACTCCAAGCTCTTCTTGCCTTGAAGGTTTGCATTGAACAGTCTGCTGTGATTCTGATTTTCCTTTGTATGCGATTTGTTTCTTTTCTCTTACTGCTTGTAGAATTTTGTTCCTCTGTTGGGTTTATGGAATCTTAATTATTGTATGCCTTGGTGTAGATTTTTTTTATCATGGCTAATTGGACTCCTATATGCCTCACTTATCTGTAGGTCAAAATGTTTTCCCCTACTTGGGAAGTTTTCTGCCATTACATCTGTGAGCAATTTTTTTAAAATCTCATCTGCACTCTACTATTTCTTCGTTTACTATCTATATTATTCTTCTTTGCATCATCTATCAGCTGTTGGATTGATTTCTCATGGTCCCTTACTATTTTAAAGAAATTGTTCTTTCATGTTCAGTAATTGCAATACTGTCTTCTATAGCTGAAATTTTATCTTTGCATTGGCTCATTCTGCTGTGTAAACTTTCTATGGAATTTTTTCCCCCTCATTGAGTTTATTGGTACATTTTAGGTATACAGTACAGTTACATTTATTATTGGGATTTTGTACCTTTACATGACAGGTCTTGGTTCTCATTTTTCCCCTTGTCCCTGCCCTCCCTTGATCCCCTCCTCCCCTCCCCATTTACAAACATTTTATTTCCATTTTTTCATTTTCTCATATTTTTTTCCTTTCCCTTATTACCTTTCCCCTACCTTCCCCACTTTCCCTGCACCTTTAGCCCTTTTCTTCCTGTTTCACATTGTCAATTATCTCATTAGGATCTTATGTACTATTATAGTTTATTCACACCAGAGAAACCATTCGGTATTTATACATGTGTGATTTATTTATTTCACTTAGGAGTATATCCTCAATATGTATCCATTTTCCTATGAGTGAATCTAATTTCTCATTCTTTATGGCTGAGTTGTATTCCATTTTATAGAAAAGCCACATCTTCTTTATCCAGTTTCCAACTGATGGGCAAATGGGTTGTCTTTAATCTCTTGGAAATCTATTTGCATCTGTTTAATGGATTCCATTTGTTTCCTGTGTTGGGATTTCATTATGTTCCTCAGCTCCTCTATTTTTTAAAATCTGTGTCCACTCTAGATTTATAAATCATGTCTTGCACTATGGGCACAATCTCTGTTGTTGTCTCAGAAATTATTTCTGACTTCATTTTCTCTAGATCCTCTTTTGTTGCCAGTTCAGGGAGTCCGGGTGGTTAAGTATGAGATTGTTCTATCTTGTTTCCCTTTGGGGTTGCCTTAGGTGATCTGGAAGTCTGGTTTGGGGACTTGTTTCCTTGTTTTTCATTTCAACAGAGGCACCTTGCTGTGTCTTTATTGAGACAACTTTTGGGACCCAGTGGTCTTCAATTCTCAGCAAGCCACCCAGAGGCCTTTTCTCTGCTGCTCAGCAGTACATCGATTCCAGGTTTCAAATTACGATGGTCTGGGACAGGCCTCTGAAGCTTGCATGCCTATGCAGCTCTTTCCTGGATTGGCTGAGAAGGTTTGCCTGAGCCTCTGGGATTGGGGCAGATCCCTGGCTGGGATTCTCTGTACCTGTGCTGGTCTGGATCACCCCCCTGCTCCCTGGGATCTGTGCACACTTACTGATGCTATAGGGCAGGCCTCTCACTGAAGCTTGTGCTCCTGTATAGCTCTTCCCTGGGTGAATCTTAGCTAGGCAGGTTTGCCTGAGCCTCTGGGGTCTGGGTGGATCCCTAGCTGGGATCTGCCTGCAATTGCGCTGGTCTGGACTACACCACTGCTCCCTGGGATCCCCACCAGGATTTTTAGAGGTTGTTTCTCTAGATTCTTCCTTTACTTATTAAGTCCAATGAAGGAAAAACCACTTTGTGTTAGATAGATATTATAAACAGTGTTTTTGTTTATATATCTTTTCTGACCAATAGAAGATAATTACAACTTTTACATCTCATTTTGTTTTTATGAATGACACAGACTAAGATATTCATAAATATGCATCTCAAATATCTTCTGACTCAATAGATTCTTGTCTGTGTAATAAGATCTTAGTCCCCTTTGACAAATAATCTTTATTGTTATTGAGGTTCAAAAAAAAACGTGGCCCAGGTCAGATTCTATCTGTCATTCATAGTGGCCCTGTATGTCCTCCTCATTCTCAAATGCCCACAAGGGGAACTACATTGAATATCTTTCTTGCTACCCTTCTGCGTCACTGAGATTCTTAGAAGTCGTTAACTAACATTGGTAATAGCCTGTGCCATTCTTCCCCACGCACAGATCATGCATGATGCAATATAGTAAGGGGATTTAAGATGACCTCCATAAGCTCAGTCACTTGATGTCACATGCATGATTAAGTAGCAAAAGGATACCACAAATGTGATTAGGCTTACTAATCAGTAGAACATGATAGGAGGACATTTTTGAGTGGACCTCATCTCATCCCAGGAACCTTTTGAAAGAAGAAAGTTTTCACTGGCTGATGGCAGACAAAGCTAGCCTTATTTCAGATATGGAAAGGATTCTGTGACCACTGCTTTGAAGACAGAAGCCATCTCGTGAAGAATGCTCATGGGGTGCCCCCAGAAGATAGCCAGTGTGGCAATGACTGCAGTGCTGTCTCTACAACAAAATTGGTCCTGTGAGCAGCCTAAGTGAGTGAGGCTAAATAAACTGACTCTTCTCTGGAAACTCCCAGTAAAAGCCCAGCTCAGCTAACATCTTGATTTCAGCCTTTTAGGGGCATAGGCAGCAAATCCACTTGAGCAGCCCACCAGTCTTATCTCCTATAGAACTGCAGTCCAGTAAATGTGTTGATTTAACCCGTGTTTGTGGACAATAGAAAGCTAACACAGTTACAATGATTTCACTGAGAAAACAAGAATTTGGTCCTTTCTTTTTTTGTCTTTGTTCTTATCTCTTGACTGTCTTCTTCAATGGCCATGAATCATTTCTAGCCGCTTGAAATGTAAACTTCTCCTACAATCCAAAATTTGCCCTCCCAGCAGGTGGCAGGATCACATCTGCCAGGGGCTTCCCCAACCTTCCCACTGGTGCACTGGCTCCATCCAATGTGGAGGGAAACAACTGCCTAGTCCTCTAGCTTCAGTAGTTTTGTTTCCATCACTGAAATCACAAGATAAAACCAGCTAAATCACTCCCTCTTCGTTCTCCTCCATTCTGACTTCTCATTTCCCAGTCTCTTTCCCCAACTAGATTCTGACAAAAGTTATTTGCAGCATTCCCATCTGTTCCATGAGTGACAGGAGACCGGTGTCAAGTGAGAAAATGAAATGTAAATTTTATTAAACATCCCTTCTCATCTCTGCGTATCAATCCAGATTCCAGCCGAACATAGCAAATCAAATCCTGTCTATGCCAGGCCTCAGGGCACTCGGAAAATCATTTCTCCTTAATACCATTCCCTCCTGGTAAAATATTTTTCTGTTTAGTAAATGAAAATTTTAAATGCAAACCCTGTATTAATCCCACTGAAAAGCATATCTTCAAAATGAACATTTGAAGGGAGGAGCAGAAAAGAGAAGAGGGAAGATTTGGGGGCAAGGAGAGAGAAAAGGGACAAGGAAGATAGAATTGTGTCTAGCTGTTTCTTGTGCAGCCTTGTCTGGTGGCTGTGCAGGGATGCATATCCATAGAATAAATGGTAACATTCTTTGAAAGCTTGGACTGTGAGGACATTTATCTACATGCTTTCCTGTCTCAGAGATAATAAAGATTTTAAATCTGATACACTGCCTTGAAATAGCATTAGAAATATAGATACTTCATTTTGGTTGTGAATTGCTGGCTTCTGTGCGATTTTGACAGGTGGTTATGTGCCTAGGGAAAAAAAATCTTAATTTGGAGCCTTAAAACATGGTTAATTTAAAAAAAAACATTTAATGGCATACTGAATAAAACCAAAATTGTAAACATAAAATATTAATTAAACAGTATCTAAAATATCATTACTACTTAAATTAATATTTTCCATGTTCTGCTTTGTTACATAGATGACAATGATGAATACTATTTTTTGTTTAAAAGAGAAGTACTATACTCTTTTAAAATGTAAATATTAAACATAATTGTCTAAAAAATAAAATTTCTTGTGAAAATATTAAGATCCAATTTGTTTTTTCCATTTTATTGAAATACAGGGAGTGATATTTTTTGCAAGAGAAAAAACTTCATGTGAGAAAAATACTAAGCAGGTTATCATAGGGTACTACTGTGTGTCCCTGAAAATAAGACCTAACTGGAAAATAAGCTTCAGCTGTGGTCAACAGCTGTCATTACTATGATGATGGCTAGCGTAGTGCTGAAGATTATACCTCACCATTCTTTTGCTTGGTGGCTATTCTGTTAATAGCAAGGAGGGGAGGGATAGGTTGATCGGGGATGGCATTTTTGACCTGTGCATACGTTGTATTTTCAGGGAAACATAATAGGAAGAACTTTGACCATTAAATGCTATAACATCCACATGAGCATGTGTAATTTTACTGTGTTTATCACATATAAATTTTTATATCATTTTCTGGTCATGTATCTCCTTTTATTGAGAGATGTCTATGCATAATAATTATATATATTCTTGAGGTACAGTGTGATAATGCGATACATATATACAATGTGTAATCATCAAATCAATGTAATTAGAAATTCTCTTAGACATTTTTTATTTTCTTGTATTGAGAAACTTTGACGTACACTCTTCTAGTTATTGGTAAAATATATAATAATTAATTGTGAACTGTAGTACCCTATTGCACTGTAGAACTTTAGAACTTATTCTATATTACTATAGCTTGGTAATCATTATTAAACTTTTGTTTCTTCCTGCTTATCTTTCCTAATCTCTAGTGACCACTACTCAATTCTCCTTTTCTATAATGTCAACGTTTTTAGCTTTCACATATAAATGTGGTACAGTATGTGTTTTTGACTTTCAAAATATTTGCCTGAAATATTTCACTTAATATAATGTCCTCCAGCTTCATCTATATTACAATAAGTAACAATATTTGTCTTTTATATAGATAAATAATACTCTGATATATATGCATATATATATGTATATATATATATATATGCATTTTCTTTATTTATTTCTCTGTTGGTGAATACTTTGGATTGATTGTATATCTTAGCTATCATGAATAATGCTGCAAAGATCTTGAGAGTGCAGGTGCTGATTTTATTTCCCTTGGATAGCTGGGTTATATGGTAGTCTTGTGTTTAATTTTTGAGGAATTTATGTACTGCTTTCAGTAAGGCTGTAATTTTTTTTCAGCTTTAATTGAGTTTATTGGTACATTTTGGGGATACAGTACGGTTGCATTCATTATTGGGATCTTGTACCTTTACATGACAAGTCTTGATTCTTATTTTTTCCCCTTGTCCCTGCCCTCCCTTCACCCCTTCCTCCCCTCCCCATCTACAAACACTTTATTTCCATCTTTTCATTATCTCACATTTTTTTTCCTTTCAGTAAGGCTGTAATTTTGAGGAACCTCCACGCAGTTTTCTACGATGGCTATACTAATTTACATTCCTACAGGAATTAGGAGAGTTTCCCCTTCTCTACATCCTTGAAATACTTATTTTTATCTCTTTGATTGCACATATTCTAAGTGGAGTGAAATGATATCTTATTCTACTTTTGATTTTCATCGTACTGATTAATGATATTGAGCATTTATCATATACTTTTTAGCCATTTATATATCTTCTAGGAATTGTCTTTTCAGATCATTTGCTCATTTTAAATTTAACTGTTTTTCTCGCTGTTTTGTTGTTAAACTTTTTGAGTTCCTTGTATATTATGTATATTAGTCTCATGTGCAAATTTCTTTCATTGTATGGATTGTCTCCACTGTACTGATTATTTTCTTTTATTGTACAGAGATTTCTTAGTGTAACATAATCTCATTTTTTACTTTTGCCTATGTTTTGGAATATTACACAAAATTTACCTCCTAATCATTTCTTTTCTTGTTTTAAATGGTAAAAAAAAATTAGAAGTGATTTATGTCAGGAGATTTATATTTAGATCATATATTCAGATTTGTCTGAAACTGAGAGGTTTTGCACTATACGGAACTTTCATTGATAAAACCAGGAAAACCCGAAAGTCCAAACCAACCAAGAAGAGCTAGTAATCCTAAAATAGTAATTCCTCATTCTTTTATAAATGAATATCACAGACCATATATATTTGTCGCTCCTCCACCCTGAGTGTAGTTCTTAGCTTCGTGACAGCAGCATCATTTCAGGAAGAAGAAAGGAGGGAGAAGCGATGAAACAGGGCTAACAGCGTGTGCACCAGCTGTCTCCAAGGAAGATTCCTGGAAGCTGCTAATGTGGTGTTTCTAGTTTTATCACTTTGGCAGAATGAAATCGTATATGTATCTTCAAGGATCGGGGAGATTTAGTTTTTATTTTTAGTAAACTTGCTTTCAGTTGTGGACAAAGGGGTGAATAGAGACTGGGGTACAACTTTTAGACTCCGAACGTGTGCCTAAACAGTAGTGCCTAAACACTTACTAGTAGAGTGTGACTGCTGGAAGAGTGAATATTGGAAAAAAATTGCTTTTCTGCCTCAGACTCAAGGCAAGAACTGTGTTTTTAACACACAGTAATCCTTTATTCATGGCTTTGCTTTCTGCACCTTTGGTTACTCACGGTCAGCGGTCAGCGACAGTCTGAAAACATTTAGTGAAGAGTTTTGGAAATAAACAGCTTGTGTTTTAAATTGTATATCATCCCAATAATGTGACGAAATTTCACACCACCCTGCTTTGTCTCCCCGAGGCGTGAATCACCCCTGTGTAGCTACTGTGTACCAGGACTACAGAAGGCCTCTTAGTTCCTGGATTGGCTCTTGTGTTCCCACAGGGCATTAGATAACTCTCATTTCACTTCATAATGGCTCCAGGATGCAAGAGTAGTGATGACAGCAATCAAAACATTCCAAAAATAAAAAATAATGAAAAAAAAATGCAGTACTTTCTTTAGGTGAAAATGTAGAAGTTCTCAACTTGATAATGAAATAAGAAATTATATGTGGAGCTTGCTAAGATCTGCAGGATAATAAAGTATTTTGAGACTACATTTAGAAAACTTTACAATATATTATAGTTGTTTTATTCTATTATTAGTTATTGTTGATCTTTTACTGTGCTCAGTTTATAAATTAACTATCATAGGCATATGTATATATACAAGATTCAACACCATGGGCAGTTTTAGGCATGTAGAAATATATCTCTTGTGGATAGAGGGAAGGCTAATATCTTCCTAAAAGAATTAAAAGAATCACACCACAGTGATATATGCTCACCCATGTTTATAGTGACAAAGTTTATAATAGCCAAAATTTGGAAACAGCCCAATTGCCTATCAACTGGAGACTGGATAAAGAAGATGTTTTTTTCTTTATAAAATGGAGTGCTACTCAGCCATAAAGAATGAGAAACTAGAGATATTTATAGCTAAATGGATGCACATTGAGGACATACTCTTAAGTGAAATTAATAAGACACACATGTATAAATACCTAATAGTTTCTCTGGTGTGAAAAACTAAAAGTGTAAGTAAGGATCAAAATGTATGATTGATATTGTGTAATAAGAAAAAGTCTAAAAGAGTAGAGGAAGTGGGACAGGTAGGAGAAAGGCAAAAAGGGAAAAGAAAAAATATGTGAAAAGGAAAAACATGGAAACAATGTCTTTGTATATTGGGAAGGGTGGAGGGGGTGAAGGGAGGGCTGGGGAATAGAGAAAAATAAGAACAAAGATAAGTCATATAAATGTACAAGATCCCAATGATGAATGTAACTTATTGTATACCTAAAATGTACAAATAAACTTAAAATAAATGCAATAAAATTTAAAATATTTATGATTCTACTAAGCAATGAGAAGCAGAATAAGTTTGCAGTAAATATTTGTTGATTGTTTGCTATTGTAAGTCCTATGGAAGAAAAATAATTCTGGTTTTTCACGTTTTGCTTGTAATACCTAGACTTATTTATTGATTTAGAATGTTCTATGTCAAAATGCTTGGACCTTTAAGTGTCAAAACAAGTTTAGGCATTTTATGCCAAAATAACAACAAAAAATCCCTATTGACAAAATGGTTACATCAAGTTTATCCAGTCCATATGATTAAAGATCCATTAAAAATTATGCTTTCAAATAATTGCATTATTTTTAACAGGTGAAACATAACGTGCAAATAGGATATGATCTTACCTAAATTTGCCTGTGTTTATGTTCATATTTGTATTTGTCTTTATACCAGCCGACAAGAGTTATCTCTGAAAGATGGTGTTGTGTACATCTTTAATTTTTCTATTTTTGTACTATTGTGAAATTTAAACAATTTAGCATGTTACCTTTTAGTGAGATAAAAAAAAAATCAGGTAAGAGCTATTTAATTGAGGGCTCAACATCTCAGCCTCTTCCCTAACAAGGGAACCTCTCCAAAGATGCCGCCCTGGAGTGCTCACTGCAAATTCACCTCATGCTGATTCCCTCTCCTCTTGCCCATTCTCCTGATGGGTAAGTGAGCTGCAGGAGGTTGAGCATAGTTTGCAGCATGGAGAGGACTTGGGGCACATTCCAACTCTGCAGAGGTCATGCAATCCATGGCCCCTTGACAAGTCCCTCTTATTTCCTGCTTTCCTTCTGCTTCTTCATTGTCACTCTCGTCCAAAGTCAGTATGAACACGGTCTGCTCATCCAAGTACAATGAAGGAATTTTCCACCCAGTCCAGTGGTGGATATGTTGTTATCACTCCTCTCCTAACAATTGCCTAGCTGGGAAAGGATGGAAAAAGTATGTGTCAGCGTGCAGCCTGCAGAGGTCGGCAGCATAATAACAGGAGCCCTGACTAGACCCAGTATTAGTGATGGTGCTGGGAAGCCAGCCTGGCTTTGGACTGCCTGAAGGCAGTGGTGATCCCCTGCTTGTCCTATCTGTCAGTCTATTTGATCTCCAAATGAATTGCTTTTGATAACAGCTATATAAATGCAGAACTGATCCGCTGGGCCTTCTTAAATGAGACTCTTCGCTTTCATCTCCCAGTCATTTCAAAAAGCAGATAGACTTGTTAGAGGTTTTAATGCAATGATTTATGTTTTATCTTGCCTGCTTCGAGGCAGCGTTTATTTAGCCCTAAATTCTTCCCAAACTTCTATGTGAGAGGGGAAATATTTCAAAACACAGTATTTGGGGCTTTTTTAAAAAATAAATTTAATAATATGTGTTTTCCTCTTTATGAGAGAAAATACACTTTATTTTAAGGAAGAACAGGAAAGAAAAAATCATTATACAAAACATTTTTATTATGTCATCCTTGACAATATAAATTCTAAAGTAATATAAAACTATTAACATTCTTCCACCTAATGACTAACAAAAAAAAGCAGTTGATTAAAACAAAGGAAAACAAAATTTCTTATAGTTTTTCACATGTTTGCATACCTATAAAGAACATTGTGTGGAAGTTTTAATTATTTCTCTCCTAATCTGCTTTCACGTTCTCCCTTCAGAAATGAAGGAAACTTTTTGTGGTGATGCAGATTGAGCCTAGGACCTCATACATGCCAGGCAAGCACTATACCCTTGAACACTAATCCCAGTCCAGAAGACTCCTATCGAAGAGAATGAAGTATAATTCATAATACAAAGGATTTGTATGAAGCTGTGATTTGTTTTTTTTTTTTTTTTTTTTTAGTGGATCGAACTTGGGACCTTGCGCTTGCGAGGCAGGTGGCAGCACCACTGAACTAAATCCCCGGCCGTGAATCTGTGATTATTTACCTCACATATTAAAAATTATTTTCTTTAAGAAGACCTACAAAAAGGGAAATATATACATTGCAGCTGGATGATGAAGTAAAATTTGATTTCCTTATAATTAAACAAATACCTTTATGAAATTGTTAAAGGAAGAGATGTAAATTGTATTTTTGTGTGTTGAATTGGGACAAGTTGATATTTAAATTATGACTTTAAAATAAAACAAATAAACTTCCCAAATGAATTTTTTTCAGGGATTATGTTTTGTACAAATGTAACCATTCACTTATTAAATACCATACCAATTTAATCCAATCAGTGAAATAGTCTACAAGAACACCTTCTTTAAAAGGGCTAGGGTTTTAGCCCAGTGGTTTCATAGCCTTCCTCACAAGGGCAAGGATCCAAGTTCATCTCTGGTACCAGACAAACAAACAAACAAAAATAAAATAAAATAAAATAAAATGATATATAATAGAGTAAAGAAAAAGAGAATACATGATGTTAAATACTTAGCACTTTTATATCTAGGAGATGAAATTTAGTTTTTGTGTGGTGAGGGGACCTCAAAATTCCTAAGTAGCTAAGCTAGAGGAGGCTTAATGGATTTTTTTCTATGTGGTAAAAAAAAAAATGTATCTTTTATAAGAGTTTTATTTGAATTTCTTTTGGAGTAAGAAGAAAAGGTAAAAGAGGCTTTTTTTTGGGGGGGTGTTTTGAGACAGGGTCTCACTATGTAGTTGAGACTGACCTGGAACTCACTATATAGTACAGGCTGGTCTCGAACTCCCAGCGACCCTCCTGCCTCAGCCTCCCAAGTGCTGGGATTACAGGCTTGCACCACCATGCCCAGCAAGAGGCTTTTAAAATGTTGAACATTAGGTTAAATCATCCTATTCTGTAGTCTCAGCCTTGTATGTAACAGGTTACAGCTGTTGTTGATAATTAGATTGCCTCCATGAATTTTTTTTACTCTTTCTAAATGTGTATATAAATACTGAAAAATTAAGTTTCTTGAAACAAGATATGTATATTGGAGGAGAACTGGCAAATATATAGTTTTCATTAGAATGTTTTCTATCAATAACTGCAAAAAAAAAAAAAATTCAAGTGGTGGAACACACCTGTAATCCCAGCATTCTAGGAGGCTGAAGGAGTATCACAAATTCAAGCCCAGGTTTTTGAGACCCTGTCTCAAAATTTAAAAAAGAAAATTAAAAAATAGTAAATGCATGTAGCTCAGTGCCAAAGCCCTGTGTTTAATCCCAGTATCTGGAAAAAAAAATCACCAAAGTGTCAACAATAGCTTGTAGTGTTAAAAAAAAAATTCTCCAAAAAGGAAAATATGTTAAGAAATAGTTTAAAACCTATTTTTCAAATGAGTAAGCAAGAAGAATTAATCAAACTATACATCTAGGAAACAAAATCAAAGTGATTTTGATTATAATCACTTTTCTGGTGGTCTTTCAGTGGGACACAAAATGATTGGCACTTTCTTCTGAGTACAGTTATTTTAAGTAAACATAGCCATATAAGTAGCCTAGAAAATTATGTTCTTAAAATGTGCAGTATAACTTTGTATTCCACAAAGAGAAATCACAACAGCAATAATTTTAAAAGCTTCATAAACCACAACATCAAAACTCATTTAAAAAAATCAAACACATTTAACAGATAGATTGCCTATGATTAATCCTATGGTATACAATATGAAATATTATTTTTGCTATAATTATTGAAAGCACTGGTTTCTTTTCTCTTGAAAATATTGAAGCTCTGAAATATAAAACACTTTGTCTGATATAATAAGACATTAGAATTACTTCTTTTTACTTTAAGACCACTAATGTCCAAGACATCAATGCTTTAGTTAGAAAGAACTCAAATCAGTCTCAGGACATCCTCTTCTGAAGTGGAGGGCATGACAATTATCCATGTGTTCCAGCAGAGAAAGTCAGGCCACAGGTGTTCCCATAAGTTACTCACAGTGGTGTCTATACATAATGGAAAACTACTAACAAAAGTATGAATTTGAGATGAAAATTGGTACACCCAGAAAACCCAATATTAAATGAGTCAGACACACAAGCTTAACTACTCTATGCTTTCTCCCATTTGAGTAAAGCAAAGTACAAACAAAGGGAAAAATAAAAGATTGATGAAGTGAATTATGGAGATAAATCTTTTGCAAATGGAAAGGTATCTAAAAGTGAGGGGAGAAGACGAAAGGAAGGCAACATAAAAAGATTTAAAGTGTGTCACGAATATGCAAGTATCAAATCCCCACAATTAATGCAATCATTATATGTTGCAAACCTGAATTAAAATAATAATAATAATAACAATAATGATGAAAAATAGAGAAAGGGGACCTAGAAACAGAGAGAGGGGGGTAGGTGAAGAAAGAAAAGGGAATAAAATGCATCAAGATACATCAAGTACATGTACCCCATAAGATGAATGTAAACTTCATGTATTGCAAACATGTACTGATAAAAATAAAAATTGTTAAAGTATGGTGTGAGGGCCAGGGATTTAGCTCAGTGGTTCTGCTGCCTGCCTCACAAGCATGAGGTCCCAAGGTCAATCCCCAGTACCAAAAAAGAAAGAAAATAATAATAACTACAAAAAAAAAGTGTGTTGTGAGAATGGTAAAATACAAGAAACAGTCATCTTACTCTCTAGTTGGATTTAACTAATGCCAATATTTTTGTAGATGCTTCCAAACTTACATAGAATCAAAGATTACCAATATAGCTTTTTTTAAAAAATCTGCAATACATTGGCTTCTTAAATTCTCAGTATGATCATTTCAATTTGTGTGCTCAACTCCTCCATGATCCAAACTTATTTCTGGAGGAAAATGTCATAGTGTTTATTAATCACATGCATTTCCAAAGTGATCTCCATCTGGGATAGGATCATATCTCAAATAAAATAATTTTTACTCATTCTTGAAAATGTAGTAATCTCCTCAGCCTATAACATGATATACATACATACTATCCACTTTTGTGGCTACATACTGACCTTTTTCTTTTTGTATATATCTAACTATGTTTGTCTTTAGCTTGGAAATAGAGTTCATATGTGTTTTGATTTGTCCTCAAAGACTCAGAATGTATGAACTTATAGGATTTCTAAGAATTTAAGGATGCCTCCCCATCTAATGTTCAGTTAGAGATAAAGAATAAAATCTAAGACAATTAATCCATTCAATTTCTTAAAGAAGGAAGAAGAAAAATTTTAATTCCCTGGTCAGTAAGCCCTTTATCCACTTACAAAACCTTAGTGGTAGCTTTCAAAAATCCTTATATTGCTTCAAAATTTTCTGTGTATTTAAACCATGAAGTAGCTTCCTCCATTGTTTCTTGTTTATTTGTCTTTTTTTTTTTTTACATTTTTCTCTTTATTGATACATTTTAGGTATACAATACAGTCTACATACATCACTGGGATCTTGTATCTTTACATATCTTGGTTCTTATTTTTCCCCTTACCCCTGTCTTTCCCCCCCATTCTTCCCTATTTACAAAGATTTGGTTCCATTTTTTTCTTTCTCTTATTTTTTCTTTTCCCTTCTTACCTTATCCCTACCCCTCCCACTTCCCCTACACCTTTAGACCTTTTTTCCTATTACACATTATCAATTATACATTTTGATTCTTATTTACACTTTTAATTTATCACACCATAGAAACTATTCAGTATTTCTTTTACACATGCTCTCCTGCAGAAGTGGATTGTTATGAGTTAGAATTAGTTTACCTATGTAAAAGAATAAGACTTCTATATCTTAAGCAGGATGATATTCAATAAATGGTAATTGTCATTGTTTGTAACCAAAGGTATTATCAAAATGTAGCTCATGTTGGTCTTTCACCACCTTTTTAACTTCACAAGCTGGAGAAAACCTTTCTGTTGCTACTAGATAAAAGAATAGTCATAGAGATAATCAACAAGGTCAGGATAGCAACACATGGAATAAGAAATTCAACATAGAAACGGAAATTACAAAAGGTACTAAATAGATGTTATAAAATTGAAGAATAGAATAACTAAGCTGAAAAATTCAACAAAGTAAACCAGAAACAGACAACAACTACAAGAAAGACAGCAAACTAAAAAATAAGTCTTTGGAAATCATCCAATCAGAGAAGGAAAAATATTAGAAAATTAAAGAGAGTAAAGCTTGTTTATGGGTCTTAGAGAACAGTCTTAGTTACTTTTCTTGTTGCTGAGACAAAATATACAACACTCAAAGTTAAAGGAGGAAAGGTTCATTTTGGCTCACAGTCTGCAGAGGTTTCAGTTCATAGTTGGCTGGCTCCAAGGCAGAGTGGCATCACAGAGAAGAAATAGTTCATGACAGGCAGAAGGAAGAAGGAAGCAAGACATCAAGCAGTGCAGTAGTGAAGCAGCAGCAGCTTGCTTCTCCCTTCTGGGCCACCCACCCTTTGAGTGGTACCACCCACATCCAGGGTGGGCCTTTTCATTATCCATACCCAGAACTATGCCAAACCAATTAATGCGCTAATTTAGTAACCACACACCTTTACTCCCTGCATCACACACTTAACCCCAGAATCACATTATAGATCCAGCCACCTCTGAAAAGCCTCACCTATGACCACATGAAGATTTGAAGGACATCTAGACACAAACCATAACAAATACCATCAAACAAATCAATCTGCACATTATGAGAATCCCCAAATGAGAAAATGAAGAGAAAGGACAGATTATTTATTTTAAAATAAAACTGAAAACTTCCGAAATGTGGAAGGAAAACATCTAGGTGTAGGAACTCCTAGACCACCAAATAAAACAAATCTCTTTGGACTGACTTTAAAACTAATTATAATTAAATTATTAAAAGACAAAAACGAAGAATTTTGGAAGCAGTGAAAGAAAAGTGACTTGTAACAATACAAGGGAATATCTATAAGAATATAAGTGGATTGCTTTGTTGTTGTTGTTGTTGTTGTTTTTACAGCTGAAAGAATGCTGTCCAGAAGAGAATGAAATGAAGTATTTCAGGTACTGAACAAGCTAAACAAGAATACTATACATAGTAAAATTGTCCACTACAAATGATGGGACCATAAAGGGTTTATCAAACAAATGCTGAAGGAGTTTGTTAACATTAACCTTGTCTTGCAAATTAAAGGAAATTATTCAAGGTTAACTGAATGAATGCTACATAACGAGATAGTATAGTGTTAAGGTTTGGGTCTAGATGTCCCCCCAAAAGCCGCATGTGGTCACAGGGCTTTTTCAGCAGTGGCTGAATCTAGAGTGTGTGATACTGGGATTAAATGTGTGTGAGTACTAAATCAGTTCAATGATTTGTTGGGCATCACCCTAATCCCAGTAGTCTGGATAAGATAAAAGGGTCTGAAAGATGCTGTTAAGGTCTCTTGTTTTGCTGCCTTCAGTCTGCCTTACCACCTCTGTTGATTCTCTAACACATGCACCTTTCCTTATGAAGCCTCTACACACTGTGAGCTAAAAAACCTCTTCCCTTTTAACTTAGGTATTTTGTCTCAGCAATGAGAAAAGTGATGAAGACATATAGGAATCTAGGAAATTGTTAGTAAAGCTAAATATATACACAAAAATAAAAATCTCTAAGACTAAAAGTTATTTTGAGTTCCACTATAAAAGGTAATGGACCAAAGGGCTAAAACTATAATTAAATTATTTTAATGAATGGATCTAGGTTTGGACATCAAAAGCATGAAATGTGGAGAGGAAGAAGTAAAAGTGCAGACAGTGTATGTTGGTAAAGTTAAATTGTAATTACTTTAAAATATATTGTCATTACTATAATATAGTTCACATAAACTTTCGAATAGCCATAAAGAAATACTACTGAAGTTACACAAAAGAAAAAGAGAAGGGAATCAGAACTTACCCCTACAAAAGAAGAAAGATATGCAAAAGATTACAGCAAGGGAAAATAAAGGGGAACAAGGGTCTATAACACAAGCAGAAACAGTGGTCAAAATGATGGGAATAAATCTTTTCCTGCCAATATTAGTTTTCATAAAAATGGGCTAACCTTCCCAATAAAAAGATTCAGTTACTGAATGGCTAAAAACAAGTTTGCTACTATTCATTTTCTGCAAGGGACTTATTTTATTTTGGCTTTATTCTGTTTGTTTTTATTTTTGTGGTGCTGGGGATGAGATCTGGGTTCTCACATATACTAGGTAAGCATTCCACCACTGAGCTACACCCACAGCCCCAGAAGCTCACTTTAGATCTAATGACACAGATAAGGTAAAAATGAAAATATAGTCTATGTAAATAGCAACCATAAGAATATAGGAATGTTTATAGGTATAACAGATAAACTAGATATGAAATAAAAAATTGAAAATAAAGACAAAGTATGTCATTGCATAATAAAGAAGTGTTCACTAGGAATTTCAAAAATATATGCATCCAAGTTTAAAGCCTCTAAATATGTAAAATAGATATTGACAAATCTGAAGAAAAGCAGTCTAACTATAATAATATTACCTCACTTATAATGATGATTTGAACATCTAGACAGACCACTGTGAAGATATGTTGGACTTGCATGAACACTCTTTACCAAACAGACCTGTCTAACAGGTTGTTATGGCTTATATCTCGATCCGCCCCCAAGCCTCATGTGCTCGTGAATGGGACTTTTTGAAAGTAGTTGGATCTTGCTTGTGTGATGCTGAGATTAACAGTGTGATTCTAGGATTAAATGTGTGATGCTGGGATCACACGCTGGGTGTGGGTGGCACTAATCAATAGGCTTAGAGCCTGGATAGAATATGAAGGGGCAGAAAGAAGGTGCTGGCTGCTTCTGCTGCTGCTTCTTCAGTACTTCACTGTTCTATTGCCTGCCCACCCTGCAATGGGCTATTTCTCCTCTGCCATGCCCCTCTGCTGTGCTGCCCTGTCTTGAAATCAGCTACCTATGTACTGAAATCCCTATAAACTGTGAGCTAAATAAACGTTTCCTCTCTTGTGGATGTTGAGTATTTTGTCTCAACAATGAGAAAAGGTAAGTCAGATACTGGCATATATCAAAGTTTCTTTCCAACAGCAGAAAACACACTTTTTTTTTTCAAGTGAGTATGAAAAATTCCCCAGGAAAGTACATTAGATCACAGAATAAATCTTTAAAAATTGAAAAATATCAAAATAATACCAAATTTTTTCTTATCACAATGGAAAAATTCAGAAATCAATAACAGCAACTCCGAATCTTCTGAAACATTTTACTTTTGACACTCAGGATTTAGGAGCTCAATCCTGTAGATCCAGAGAGAAATAGGATACATCTAAATTGTATAAGCCACAAACCTTGATTACCAGTGTGCTTTAGTTGCTCTTCTCATTGCTGAAACAAAATATTTGATACTAAAAGTTAGAGGAAAGGTTTATTTCAGCTCAAAGTTTGTAGAGGTTTTAGTCCATAGTCAGTTGGCTCCAAGACAAGGTGACATGGCAGAGGGGCATGGCAGAGGAGAAACAGTACATGGCAAAGCAGGGCAGGCATAAGGCAGCTGGCAGTGAAGTAGCAAGCAGCTACCAGCATGTGAGGATAATAGACTCTTTCTGTTCCTTGTATTCTGTCTAGGCTACCTGCCGTAGTGCCAGGTAGTCCTCACACCTAGGATGGGCATCCTTAATCTTAGCAACACACCATTAAGACTAGCATCACTTCCTTAATTCCAGAATTACACACCCTATAACCAGCCACCTATGAAAAGCCCCACCTATGACCACACGAGGCTTTGGGTGGACATTTAGACAGAAATCATAACAAAGATTCAATATTTTAACTACAGTATCAAGGAAGAGCTGCATCCCAGGAAATTCTTTAATTTGGGTGAAATTGGGATAGTTAGTCATCTTTAAGGACTCCTAAAACTTCCTGAACTGGGCTAGATATAACTCTCTTAATTTTTTTATAGTTGTTTAAATTCTACTTCTCAAACTATATATGAACTCATCTTCTGTTGCTGTAAAATTATTCCTAGGGAAAAATGCAAATAACTCAATGCAAATAACTTGTATAGTCATATTAAGTTGTTTAGTGAAAATGTCTGCTTTATATGCAAGAGGAATGAAAGGAAATGCAGAAATCAAATATCAAATATATTAGTCTTTACAGATGTAAGGAGAAATACAAAATGTACTAAGTTTATTAGGGCAGTTTAAGGAACTCAATATCCTACTGGAGTCTGATTCAGATGCAAATTAAGTTTTTAGGAGATCCAAGTGAGAAGTGGGGAGTACAGAAATAGGAGACTCTAAGTTGCTCAGAACTAGAACTTTGTTCAACTATGTTATCAACAAGTGAAATATCAATATTTTGCGAAATAGGCTCCAGGTCTCTTCTCATTTTGAGAAATAAGTAGGCAGAAAAATAAGGAGAAAGCCAACTGTTATGTAGTTAGGAGTACCATCTTTTAATTTGAATATTGCTTTTTAAGTATGAACTTTTCAGCTTATTAGCATTGGAGTTTTTATAAGGCATTTCGCCTTAGTTTTCTTCTGTTGTGCAATAAGGCCAGTAGTAGCAGTATTTGATGGTATTACTGGGATGATTTAATGAACTAATCTAAGTGATATATGTAACAGAATGCTTGGCACATAAAAACGTTTAAATGGAATTCAGTATTATTTCTAGTTATATTATCTTTCAGTTATATTACATATTAAATAATTACATTATCCTTTTTCAAACACTAATATGCTTATTATTTTTCCAATTTGTAATAAATACTTGTACTATTATTGCTTATCTAAAAATTAATAGTTGTCTTTTTTATTTGCTTCATTTTCTATGTTCCTATCAACAGCACAGCTATAAACTTTCCAGTAGAACCAGAAAATATCTTCCCCATAGCAAACCATCAAATATTTTATATTTCCACATTATTTGGGAACCAGGCTTTCTGAAGTTCTGTGGTCTCTTCTATCAGTTTGAATGTGTTTGGACCATTATCCTAGACTAATGATGCCCTTTTCTTTCCCTTGCAGTTGATCTCTTTTTCCTGGATCCAAATTCTTCTATTTGCTTGATTTAATCATTGAGGGAAAAATATCTTAATAATTTCCTAAGATTATATGGAATGATCAATTTCTGAATTTGTATGTACCTAAATTATGTTTATTTTATATTCACAGTGTATAATTTTAGTGTGCATGATGTAGATTAGAAATCACTTTTTCGGGGTTTTACAGTCACTGTACTACCTATCTTTTTAATACTTAGAAGTTGATGCTATGCTGATATTAATTTTTATTTCTTTTTAAGAGGTTCTAAAATCATTTTTCATCAATGTTACTCTGAAGTTAATTAATGAATATCTGTTTTCCCCATTAATTGTACTAGACACTCAATAAACTCCCCCAGCTGAAACTCTTTAAACTGTATGACTGACAAACCTTCTTGAATTACTACCTTGATTTTTGTTCTACTTTTGTCTTTACTTTTTTTTGGTATTTCCATTTGTTAGATGATGGATATCTAATATAAATGCTCTAATTTTATTGTCTCCCATCAAAAATAATTTGTTTTGTCTTTTTTTCTGCTTTTTGAGGTAATTCCTCTGTTGTTTCAACTGAAACATCTTGATATTTTTCAAATGTTATTTTCTTCTTTTCTGATATCTTTATTTATATGGGAATTTAAGCATTTTCCTTCTTTAGTGCCATTTTAGTTTTCTTGCTAGACGAGTCAGAGATAAAACAATGCACTCAATATTCCATAGTTTTCATTTCTAGTTCATCTATAGAGAACCAAAAAATTTCACCATAAAAATTCTTTCAGTCCATTCTTTCCTTTATCTCTTTGCTCTAAGTCATATCCTTCCCCTTTTTTGTGGGTTTTTGTTCTATTTTTGAGAAAATATCTCACCAGAGTGCACAGCCTCTGATCATTCTACCCTCAAACCTACAAAAAGTATCTGGGGTTACAGGTATATGCCTTCACACCCATTTTAATATCCTTCCCATTTTGTTTCCCAGAAACTCTCTATTGCCTTTCTTTTTCTACCATCTAAAGTATTTGGAAAAGTGATCTCTTTTTTGTTTTTTGGAGAGGGGGTACCAGGGATTGAACTCGGATCCTTGCGCTTGCAAGGCAAGACACCGAACCACTGAGTTAAATCCCCGGCCCTTGGAAAAGTGATCTTTTTTAAAAATTTTTGAAATATGTGATTCTGATACATAATGAATACATTCACCATGAGGTAATGGTACATAAACATATCAATTCTTGATCCTTTTATTTCCCCTCCCTCCTCACTTTATTCATCTTGAATCCCTTCTCATCTCACAAGGTCTGTCTCCCCATTTTTGTGCCCTGAGTAAATCCTTAACTGCAGTAAGCAGTAAGAACCTCATACTGTGATATGTTTTCTGATTCCCATTCGCCTGTACTTTTCTTCATTGTATTTTTGAAATGTATTCAATTTATATCCATCTCTTTTACATTCTGCAAAGAACTTTCTCAGTCCTCTATCAAAAAATACTTTCCTTTTCCTGCCCTGACCTATAAATTTACGTTTTTCTCATACAATTCAATTCATAATTTGCCTCCTCAAACAAAATATCCATCTCTCCCCATCATATTTCTATGTGTCCCCAAAGTGTCCCCTGCATCCCTTTCTCATAGGAGTTAGCTGAGTAGCCTGAGACACAGTACTGTGAGATTTCTTCACCCTTGGAATAACTTTTCTTTGATGACAGCACCCGGCATAGAGTAGATAGATAGTAAATGTTTGTTAAATAAATGATTGAATGAATATGTTGGCTCTTGGAGAGGACCATAGCAAGAAGGCACAGATTAAAGAATAAAATACAAAGTATAAATTTGCAGCGTAGCACTGGCTCCCAATCCATGAAAAGTATTCAAGATTGATCTCGGGAAAACACTGCTAAGTTAGAGTTAGACACTTCTCATTGTATTATTTATTATTGGTCAGCTGCTTTAACTGTTTACAAAAGATGAGTAATACAGTGGAGGGGAGCAGAGTGAGCAGGTAGTTTAGAATAAATGAAACTAAGAAAATGTTGAAAAACAAGGAGAAATTCCCAGAAATGAATGATCTTATGAGTCCATGCATTTCTGATTGGGCTGATACCTTGGTCAGTGCTTTAGCTACCTTTAAACTCTCATGGTCTGCCAAGTTACATTCGGACAAACGTTCCTTCTTCAGGATACCTCTGTTTTCATTTTGCTGGGACTTCTAAAAGGCTGTTACCTTTTATGGGTGAAGAAAATGGACAAGTCCATTTGTCTTTGTGAATCTTTTGTGTCCATTGCATCCTTCACCACTTTTCAGCAGCAAATAATATAATTTTCATTTGCGGCCTGATTTTGGTAAAAGAAAGTTAACATTTGCTTTGCTGCTCATTTTACTTAATGTCAGCTGCCTTCTGCTCCATTTTCTTAACCTTTGCTTAAAATACCTTTTGTCAGTGTTGAGAAGGTTTGGGTAATACTTTAAAAAAAGAGAGTAGAGGAGCAGGCCATGTACTTCCCCCTTTGTATCACTTATTAAACTCCTGTTGCCCTGACCATTGTTGCTTCCCACTGAAGTCTGGTTTATTTACTTGAAAATCTGATTTGTTTCATTTTATTACTGTGTTTGCGAAGTAACTGATATCAGATTCGGAGGGAAAGAACTGCCATTTACCAGCAGGCTGTGATGGCTTTGCCTCGGTCTGCAGGCCTGATTTTGAGGCCTCGTCTGCCCTGGGGCTCCCACAGAAATAAGATTACTGGCAATAACTGCTTCAACTGCTTTGAATAACAGACACAACTCAGAGAGCATAAAATTAGCATAAACACAGCACTAGAGTGTTCCCTCAGCGGATATGAGACAGGCAGGCTATGGAAAATTGACTGAAATGGGGTCAGACAATGTAGAAATCTGAAACATAGGAAATACTGCCTAAGAGATATGAGGTATTACCACCTCTCTCGATTTCTTTTATCTTTCTCTATATATATTCATGCAGTTTTAATGATAAAATGTTAGAACTGATGAAAATTAAAGATGCAAAATCACTACCCCCTTAAAATGCCCACATTATCTTTCCAGACAAATTATTATTAATCATTTCTCAGCTTTTTAATCCTGAGGGTAGAAAAATAAACACATTTTCACAGTCACTTTAAATTGATTTTTCTTTTGGGGGAATATTAGTTTGAGCTTAGAGGGTTTGCTTCAGAGAGGAGGTGAACAGCTGAAGCTGTACAGGATTGTAGCTTGAAACAATTCTTCCTATCTATTTATCAAATATTAAAATGGAATATGCTGCCGACAAATGCAATAAAGTCTAACATTACAGGGAAGAGAGTGACGCTGTGCATCCCAACAGGCAGATGGAAGCTATGATTTTGCTGTTTTAATAATATGTTGTCACATATGGAATACAATTTTCAATACAGCTGCATAAAAATGGGTCCTTTTGCTTATTTATTTATTTTTGGTGTGATGTTGGCAAAGATCCAAGTTACCATTCCAGAAAATGGAAATACATTCAGAACTTAGCAGTTTCTGGTTTTATTCTGGTCAGAGATAGCCTTTAAATGTTGATAACCCAAAACTTCAAATTTAGATTATGGGAAATGGGCTTAAACATCCTCATCCCCCAAGACTAGCCTCAGGTTCCTGTAGCATAGTTTCAATGCATTCTGATTTATATTACACATTTGTAATTATTTAATTATTATCAGTCCTCCCAGTTAATTTGCAAGTTCAGTAGGGCAGGACGTTCCTGCTTGGGTAATAATCACTACCATATTCTTAGTGCCCAACACTGTGCTTGGTATTTTTTGGCACTTAGTAAGTATTTGCTTAATGGACAAATAAAAGTAAGATGGAATGATAGGGGATGTAATATCATGAGGGACAATATAAATTTTAGATCAAGGTTCTTATAGTATCTCAGTATTTTTATTTTAAAGGGATGATGACAGTGGACTCATTGCTGTTAGATTTTCTAAGAACATGTCTTTAAAATCTGTAAAACTGAAATGCAAACAACACTGCTTCCTTAAATGATTGCAACAGAAAATGTATCTCAGAGAATAATTCCAAAGGATTCCAGTGTTACGAAGTGGAACAACACAGGATAGTATTTCACTTAATGTATTTGTAAACAATTAGCAATTTCTGAATTCAGGAGTATGCTTACATTTTATAGTGGCATCAAGTAGTTACAGAATATCTGATATTATTTCATTCCAGGTTTCACAGGTTTTAGTGAGTTACTCATTTTTACCTTTAGAAGTGTTTAGCTGTACCTTACCAGACATTCTACAGTTGATGAGAAAAGTTCACATTTAGTTTCCTTTGTCTAGTTATAGTATCTGTTTAATTCTTGGAGAAGAACTCAATTTACCATATTTCAAACAAATTTTAGTAACAAAGGATCATATCCTTTGATCTCATAATCATTATGACCTAAATCACATAACTAGGGGAGAAAATCTATAATAGCATTATTAATTCCTGATATGTCTACAGCTTTCCTCCTTAGGTCAATTATAAGAATCCAAGAGCAGATAGCATGGCTCATATCACTTATATTTTTCATATTCTTGTATGTAGGTAGTGCCCATCTGCAGGATATACTGAATACAAAATGTACCCACTAAATCTATCTCAATATCATGTCAGTTAACACATACACATACAAAAACTCTGAAAAGTAAATTCTTAACCAAGGGCCCTCCTGTGTATATATTTGATCTTAACAAATTTTCCAAAACATTTATTTTAAACCCTGGAGTGTTCTCTACAAAAGGGAACATAATTCTTCAGGGATAATCATATCTGTGTATAGGTAATAGAAGTTAGTAGAGTCACATCCTTTGGTGAAATTGATTGCATCTAAGTACAGCTAATAGATCACATTGTTGGGCTTTGTGTTTTTTTCAATGGTTTGCATTGTTCTTTCTTAGTGATAGGGTTCACTTTTGGGGTTGGACTTTTGATGGATTTGCAGAAGTTTACAGTAACATCTATGGACAATTTTAGATCATAATGAGTATTTTCACTGCTCTAAAAATACTTTGTAAGGCACCTACTCATCCTTCTGTCCCCTTAACCTCCACAGCCACTGATTTTGTTGTTATGTCCATAGGCTTTCCTGTTTTAGAAGGTTATATGTAGACTTTAAAATTAGGAACCTTCACTTAGTGCTATTCATTTATTACTTATTTCTATTCGTACATGTTTACAGTAGTTGCAGTTTATAAACAGTTTGGGCAGAGGGTACATGTATGTAATATAGCTTGGTTCTTTTTTAAAAAATCTCCTTCTTCTGCATTGCCTCCATCCTTCCACCTC
The DNA here is from genome assembly GCF_012274545.1 of Fukomys damarensis. Classification (NCBI taxonomy): domain Eukaryota; kingdom Metazoa; phylum Chordata; class Mammalia; order Rodentia; family Bathyergidae; genus Fukomys; species Fukomys damarensis. The sequence goes on from NW_022900926.1 coordinate 44,305,413, forward strand.
TAAATCCCCTTTCTCCATATTAATAATCTTAACTAATATTTATGACATATAATGTCTACATTCATTCAGGTTATGAGGTTCCTGCAATGGCATATCTTAATTCTACTCATTTCCCCTTCCCCTTTCTCCCATGTTCTCTTGGACTCCCTCTCTATACCCTTGTCTCCTTCTATCCATCCTTTATTGTGATCTTTGTTTTCACTTTGCCTTATTCAAATGAGAGATACTTTACAGTATTTAATCTTGTGTGTCTGATTTATTTCACTTGATTTTATGTTTTCCAAGTGCACCCATATTCCTACAAATATCTTGTTTGTCCTTTTTTACAGCCAAACAGTATTCAATTATGTATAGATACTACATTTTCTTTATCCAATCATCTGTTGATGAGTGTATAGACTGCTTTCAGTAATTAGCAACTATGAATTATGCTGCCATAAACTTTGATATGAATATATTGCTATTGTATGATATTTGTATCTCTTGGAGGAAGATTCCTAGATGGGGAATTGCTGGATCAAACAGAATTTCTAATTTTAGTTCTTTGAAAAATGTCCATACTTATTTCCATAGTGGTCATACTAGTTTACATTCTCATCAACAATATAGGAATATTTCTTTATTTCACCTCAGCTGCACCAGTATTTGTTATTTTGATTTCTTGATTTCGCAATTCTTTCTGTTGTAAGATGGAATCTTCATATTGTTTTAATTTGCATTTCTCTAATGGAGGGGAAGCTGAACACTTTTTTTTTCATATTTGTTGGCCATTTGCGTTTTTCCTCTGAGATGTGTCTGTTTATATTACTTGCCCACTTCTTGACTGGATCTTTTGTCTTAGGTGCTCAATTTTTAAAATTTCTTTATATAATCTAGCTGTTAATTTTCTATCTAGGAAAGAGCTGTAAAAAATTTTTTCCTATTGTAGAGGTTGTCTTTTCACTCTACTGATTCCTTTGCTGTGCAGAAGCTTTTAAATGTGATGTAATCCTATTTGTTGATTCTTCTTGGCATGTCCTGTGCAATTGTAGTTCTGTTAGAAATTTTTTCTTATACCTAAGACTTCAAGAGTTTTACCTGTTGTGTTTTCCAATAGATTCAATGTTTCTGTTTGATCCATTTTGATTTTAATGTGGTAGGTACATGGTGTGTGATATGGATCCAGTTCCAAGTTTTTTGCAGATATCTAGTTTTCCCTGAACTATTTGTTGACTAGCATATCTTTTCTTCAACATATGCTTTTGGTCCCTTTGTCAAACTTCAAGTAGCTAAATGTCCCAGGGGATATTTCTACTCTGCATTCTTTTCCATTGATCCATGTCTCTGTTTTTGTTCCAGAATCATGCTGTTTCTATTACTATCACTTTTTTGTATGGCTTGAGGCCAGGTAATGTGATGCCTCCTGCTTTGCCACTGTTGCCCAAGATTGCTTTTGCTATTCTGGGTCTTTTCTGGTTCCATGTGAATTTGAGGATTGTTTCCTCTAAGTCTTTGAATTGTGCTGTTGCTATTTCAATTGAGACTGCATATAGTCTGGATAATAGTTTCAAAAGTATGACCATTTTAACAATATTGATCCTGTCTATACAGGTATAGGGAACATCTTTGCGTTTTTCTAATGTCCTCTTCAATCTCCTTTTTCAGAGTACTGTTTTTTTTCCTCATTGAGTTTGCTGATACATTTTAGGTATACAGTACAGTTACATTCATTATTGGGATCTTGTACCTTTACATGACAGGTATTGGTTTTCATTTTTCCCCTTGTCCCTGCTCTCCCTTCACCCCCCCTCCCATCCCCATCTACAAACACTTTATTTTCATCTTTTCATTCTCTCACATTTTTTTCTTTTCCCTTTTTTTTCTTCCCCTACTCATCACACCTTCCCTTTAGCTCCATCACACCTTTAGCTCCTTTCTTCAAATTTCTAATTGTCAGTAATCTTATTAGAATCTTATGCATTGTTGCAGAATATTCACACCAGGGAAACTATTTGGTATTTACACATGTGTGACATATTTATTTCACTTAGGAGTATATCTTCAATATGTATCCATTTTCCTCTGAATGAATCTATTGTCTCGCTCTTTATGGCTGAGTAATATTCCATTTTATAGAAAAACCACAACTTCTTTATCCAGTTTCCAACAGATGGCTAAATAGGCTGTTTCCAAGATTTAGCTATTACAAACAGTGCCGCTATAAACATGGGTGCACATACTTCTCTGTGATATGATTCTTTTAGTTCTTTGGGAAAGATGCCCAGCAGAGGGATGGCTGGGTCAAATGGAACCTCCAGTCCAAGCTCTTTGAGGTATCTCCATATTGATTTCCATAGTGGTTGCACTACTCTGCACTCCCACCAACAATGGAGGAGGGTTCCTTTCTCCCCACAACCCCATCAACATTTGTTATTGTGTGATTTCTTGATAGCA
>NW_022900926.1:44310771-44339929 GCF_012274545.1 Fukomys damarensis
AGGTGATCGCAGGCAGGCAGGCAGGCAGGCAGCTGAAGAAACCCCCTCCGGGGTCTTTGGGGCCTTCCTGGTCTGTTGTCGCGCAGGCCCGGAGCTCGCCTGCATTTCATTTTTCTTGATGCTACTATGGATGGTATTGTTTTCATAATTTCTTTTTCACTTAATTCATTATTAGTATACAAATAGTATTAATTTTTCATGTTAAGTTTGTGTCCTGACACGTTGCTGATGTTGGCTGTTATTTCTAAGAATTTTTGTTGGAATTCTTTGGACTATAGTATCATTATCATCTACAAAAAATGGGAATTTGAGGTTTTTTTTTCTATTTGTATCCCTTTTATTTGTTTCTCTTGCCTGATTACTCTGGCTAATGAATGAATCAAATATCTGGTTCTTTGAAAGAATAAACAAAATAGATAAGCCTTTAACCAAACTTACCAAGACAGAGATAAAAGACTCATATCAATGCAATTAGAAATTAAGGGGTGAAGTCACAACAGACACTGTTGAAATCCAGAAGATAGTAAATATTATGAAAATTGTATATAAAGGAAGAAAACTGTATTCCAATTAATTGGAAATTTTTGAAGAAATGGAAAATTTCCTAGACTCATGGAAATTACCAGTGCTAATTTAAAAAGACACAAAAATACTGAACAATCCATGAATAAGCAATGAAAATGAGACAATTGATAAAGAATCTACCAACTAAGAAAAGCCCAGGACCTGATGGATTGGCTGGTGAATTTTACTGTACCTTAAAGGATGTTATATTACCTGTACTCCTCAAGCTCTTCAAAGAAAGTGAAGAAGATAGAATGCTTCCAAATTCATTTAAGGAAGGCAGCAACACTTTCACTGCTAAATCAGAAAATAATTCAAAAGAAAAAGAAAATTACAGACCTATTTCCTTAATGGATATAGATGTAAAAATCCTCAACAGGATATTAGCAAAAGGAATGCAGGTCATCATCAAAATGATTGTACATCATGGCTAAGTAGGTTTCATCCAAAATATTCAAGGATGGTTCAACCTACCCAAATCAACAAATGTAATATATCACATAAACAGAAGAAGCGAGGTAAAAAATTACGTGATCAAATCTGTAGGTGCAAAAAAGCCCTTCGACAAAATCCAACACTCCTTCATGATAAGAATTCTGAAAAAAATAGATCTACCAGGACCATAACTGAATTTGATAAAAGCTATTTATGACAAACCAGCAGCCAATATCATATTAAATGGAGAAAAACAAAAAACATTTCTTCTAAAATCCGGAACAGCACAAAGTTGTCTACCATCATCACTTCTATTCAAGATACTACTCAAGACTACTAGCCAGAGCAATCAGTGCCATGCATTTAGTTTCTCTATGTCTTTTCATTTCTTGACAACATATTGATTTTTAAGGCTAATAGTTGGGCCAGGAATTTAGCTCAGTGGTTCTGGCACCTGCCTCACAAGCTCAAGGCCTGAGTTCGATCCGCGGTACAAAAAAAAAAAAAAAAAAAAAAAAAAAAAAAACAAAAACTAGAGAATTTAAGGCTAATAGTACTTTGTATGGACATCCAGAGTTTAGTTATCCATTCGCCTTTTATTTTGACTTAGATTTTAAATGTCTACCAAAAATCTGATATGGTCATAGTTGGGTTGTTTGGAAGGTAACAGGATCATGGGTTGTTTTATGTCAGTGGATTTGTCTTTTATGAGTTTATAGCAGAATGCGTTATAAGGAGGTAGGGCTGGTTGGAAGGAGTGGGTCACAGAGGGTGTGCCTTTGGAGGGTATATCTTTCCCTCCTTGTCTTGCTTTCTCTCTGCTTCCTGACCGACAGAGACTGAGCAAATTTCCTCAACCATGACCTTCTACCATGATTTTTCTGTTTTGGACCCAAGCAAGCATGGATTGAACCTTTTTAAACTGTGAGCCAAACTAAAGCTCTCCTTCTTAAACTATACTTCAGATATTTTGTTCCAGTGATGGGAAAGTAGCTAATACACCTACTAAAGAATATCTTGGATTCTTCCAAGTTTTCTCAATCATGAATAAAGCTGCCATAAATATTCCTGTGTGCTTCTGTGTGGCCACAAATGTTCAGGTTATTTGAATAAATCTCAAGGAGTGTATTTTCTGGATCACTGTCACATTTTTACAAGTGCAAGTTTGAACATAAATTTCTAGAAAGACCAAGACTACAACTCATTAGCTATGTTATAATCTATGTGCATGCTCATTATCTATGTTATACTCTATGGAAGCATATGATCTATTGCACATATTTACCACAAACAAAATAATCCACTAGCAACTAGCCTATTGTCTTAATTAAATTATATGTTGCATTGTGTTTCTTACACATTCCTCAGGTTAAATTCATTTCATTTGGACACCTACATTTGCTTGGATTGTACAGAAAATGAACTGAAATGCTGGCTAGTAATACCAATTTTCCTCCCAAAAGAAGTATAAGAGCAGTATATACAGCTAGCTCAAAATAAACAAAATACAATTTAGCCCTCAGGATTGTGGAAATATGAGTGGAAAATTGTGTCCTTTAACATATACCCTTGGAGGCTAAGCTTAATTGTGTCAACTTGAATGGGTTTAGAAGCTCTCCAGGGAATTAGAAAAATACACTTCTGGGTGTGCCTGGGTGGGTCATAGAGGCATAACCTTGGTACTGTATATGGTCCCTTGCTCCTTCCGCTTTGGTGCTGTTCCCCTGCTTTGCTTCTAGACCACCACGATCTAAGCATGTGTACTCTGCCATGCCTTTCTGCTATGATGTTTTTGCCTTAAAGCCAGCCAATAGTGATGCAATGAAATTGAAATTGTGAGCCAGATTATACCTCTCCTCCATTAAGATGTGGGCATCAGGTACTGTGTCTCAGTGATGACCCCTTTTCTACTTTTATCACTTTCAAGCCTATAATAATTGTGTTTCCTCTCCAATTTTGGCTATTCATTCATATGCGATTTCTCACATAAGGACTCAAGATCTACCTGCTGTTTTTTTTTTCTTTCTTTTTACAAATTCCATGCACTTCTTAGTTTTTATGATAACAATCCATTGTTCCAGTCACAATAACAGGAGCTCACCACTGACTACTAAGGCCACTCCTGGGATGGCTGTAGACTAGGGCATCCATTTTTAGCTGGTACCTACTTACCAGTTCTAACTAGGAACCAAATTTGTATATTTCTACCATGTAAGCTGGTTATAAGGGAATACAAGGTGTGAGTTGAAGGACAAGTATGATGTAGCAGTAGGTTGATAATATGAGAGTCTAGAACCTGCTTATATAGCTTGTCTTAGCCTTTAGTCCTGTTTATGTTTGCTCTTAAATGTACCATTCATATTAATGTCAATTGGCCCCAAGGGACTTGAGCTCATGATGGGTAATTCTAATGCATACGTTTTCCACAGATCATGTGCTTATTCTTAACCAGTGTCCTAAACTTCACCAGAAACTACCTTTTAAATGGTTTATAATTCTCTAATGTTGGTGGTATCTTTGTTTCAAAACCTCAAAAAATTTGTATGGCATCATTCCTGCCATAGGAATCTCTGAGATTATAAGGCGTGCTGGGTCACATGGCACAAGCAGAAGCAGTTCTTGCTCAGTATCCGATTCAACCCATGCCACTGAGAGGGGTGCTTAGGTGCACATCATGCTAATTTAAACATCCAAAGAAGCCTGCCAGGCTTTCACTTTGCTTTCATTGTGAGAGATGTGAACTATAATATGTTGTCCTTTATTTTAATTTTTTGAAGCAGATTATATAATTTTGAAAGGTAGTCTTCATGTTTTGTTTCAATTCTAATTGTTTTTTGTTTTTTCAGTATACATTTTCTTTTTTCTGATTGAGTTTATTGGTACATTTTAGTTATACGGTACAATTACATTCATCATTGGGATCTTGTACCTTTACATAACAGGTCTTGGTTCTCATTTTTTCTCTGGTGTGAAAAACTAAAAGTGTAAAGATGCACATGGTATAATTGACAATATGAAATAGGAAGAAAAGGGCTAAAGGTGTAGGGGAAGTGAGAAGTGTAGGGGAAAGGAAATAAAGGAAAAGAAAAACTGTGAGAAAATGCAAAAAAAATGGCAAGAAATTCTAGGGAAGGGTGGAGGGGATAAAGGGAGGGCAGCGGAAGGGGAAAAATATGCTTTATTTTAAATGAGATGTTATTGAGTGGTTGTGTCCATTGTATCCCTGGACATTTTGTTGATACTGTGGGCTTCAGAATATTTAGGCATTGTCTTCCACCTCTGCAGTGCATGGGTGCCACTGCATTTGCTACTTTCTATGCAGATGGTTCAGCTGGCATTCTGTCTTTAATGAAGTAGACTGATGTCATGTTCTGTTCCATACAAGGAATCCAAGTCTGACTGTGAGAAGTGTATCACTACTTGGCCTGTTATTTCTGGAGCCCGTCACTCCCTTACATAACACTGAGCCCTGTGGTTAAGAGATATATCCAACATCCTATGAACTCCTCAATGCTCCTCTCATCAGCATAATTTCTAGCATTTTGGAAAATGAGGTATTCCTCAGGCTCTATGGGATCAGAATAACCTAATGCATTATTCATTATTTAACTTTATATAGTATATCCACTCTAGCATGCTTACTTCTCTGAGACTTTGATTTGTTCTTCCACCATTGGCCATGGGAATTATGCCTTTGTGCTTCAGTTTGTATGCAGAGTTTGAAAGTTTTAACTTTCCCTAAGTTTCAATAAGCCACCTCAGAAGCACATGGGCACTATTTCCTGGGGTCCTTGCCAGAATTTTGACACCTATGTCAAAAGAAAGGGTTTCCTTACCAGTAAAATCCCACCCATCTAATACTGTGTTCTTCCTGCTTTAACGCAATGTTAGAATCTTCTCAAATGAGCTCTCCAGGGTCCTTCTGGTCCTGGATGGCTAGGCAGTATGTTTGTTTGCAGTATGGTGCTTTACTTCTCTTAGAAGGCCTGGCATTTCCCCAGCTGACTTAAAAGTGACTTAAACTTAATCACTATTTTGGCAGCTATCAAGGCAGGTAAAGGTATATCCGAAGTGGGGCACTAGTTGTTTTAAAGTAGAATCTCTCTGCTTTCTTCAAGTAAGGGTGAAATACTAATTTCTAAAAAGGAGGATTAGGTCAATACTGCTGGTACAAAGAAGTTTAGAGCATGGGGTTTAAATTAATATTGCCCCCAGGAGACACATGGCAATGTCTGCAGTTTTTGATTGTCACAAATAGAAGGGGTCTATCGGCTACTAGCATCTAGTAGGTGAAGGCTAGGGATATGGTACCCATTATATAATGCTCAGCATAGACCCTCAACGAAGAGTGACCTAGTCCCAAATGCTAATTGTGTAGAGTTTGACATTTACTAGTTTAGGTGTACTTAGGCAATTGTGGTCTGCTGATCATGCTGGATGTCCTTATCATTTATTTCCAGATCCCCTTCCTTTCTAGTCAACTTCTTGAAGTTGGCATAGCATATCTGTTCAGGTCACCTGGAGTTCTGCAATTACAATTAAACCCTGGAGTTATTCTCAGTTTATTCTGTCTTTTAAGCATAAATGATGGCTGGGAATTATCCCCTTGTGAGCTTCCAAAGAACTTTTCTAGCGTTCATGCCTATCTTTTAATTTCTAATTAATTATTTAGCTTTCCACTATTTTTTTCCCTAAAAGTCAAATATCCTCAACAAAATCTATTAATACTATCATTCCTTCCATTGGTATTTTGTCAGCATTTCTCAAGAACCAGATACATTATTCCCATCAGTACATTTCCTTCCACCAATGTGCCAACACACTTCCCCCAGGTGAAAGACCTAACAACTGCACTAGTGCCTTGTGCCAGATTAGCTGTACTTCATCTTCTTCCAGTGATGGGCAACCCAATACCCTGTGGTTGGCAGGTAAATCAGCTTCAGAAACCCATGTGAACATCTGCTCTCTCAGTCTCCTGACTCTGTTACCAGTCATCTTGCCAAGAAATAAAAGCAAAATAACTCTGACATGAAGGTTTATATACAGATTTATTAGAGTATACAAGGGATGAGCTTCTACGGAAGATGCAAAGAAAGCAGGGGCCAAAGAGGAGAAAGCCTACTGTAGACCAGGGACAATGAAAATACTGGCTGTCGGGCATTTACAAGGAGCATTGAAACTCAGATGTCCCTGCACAGCTGATCAACTTGAATTAAAATACTGGTCCTTTGCTTTTGTGAATGATTCCTTTATTTGGATAGAGGCTACAGCTCTTTCTAATGGAGGGCAATTCCTGGAAAGGGCAGAAAACAGAGAAGAGAATGTGACCGATATGTCCTATATATTGGCAATAGGTCCTTCAATCCAGAGTGGAGATGTAGGTAGCAAAACACAGTATAAGTAGCAGCTGATAACTCACTCCTGGAGCATTAAATACAATTACTGTTCATGTACATGCTCAGCAGCTGCAGGTAGTAAGATAGCAAGTGAAGATTTTAAGATTTGCTTCTACTCGCCTAAATGCAAGTGGAAGGCTTCTCACTTCTGGGCAAGCAGGATAATGTGGCAGGCTATGGGATAATGGTGATTTAACTGGTTCAGAACCACATGATTAACCTGGATGGATAATGAGGAAATGGTGATTTTCTTAGTAGTGATTGCTAAAAATTTTCTTGGGAAAGGAATTATCATAGGTTAGAAAACCATATTGAAAATCCACTTAAGGTAGAGTGAGAGACTCCAAGATCATAGAAATTCACAGGGAAAACAATGACAAGGGAAGAAAGAAGAAAGAAAGGAAAGATGGAAGAAAGGGTTGAATGAAAGAAGGAAGGAAATAAAGAAGTTAAAGAAAGGAAAGAAGGAAGGAAAGGGCTGGGGATTTAGCTCAGTGGTTATGCTGTCTACGTTGCAAGCACAAGGACCTGAGTTCAATCCCTGGTACAAAAAAAAGAAGAAGAAGAAGAAGAAGAAGAAAGAAGAAGAAGAAGAAGAAGAAAGGAAGGCAGGAAGGAAGGCAGGCAGGAAGGAAGAAAGATTCATTCCTGAGAGGAAAAGGAATTGAAAGAGGACTGAAAAGATTGATAAAAATATTCAGTGAAAGTTATTATAGTAAAAGACACATTTCCATTAACCTCCCTCAAAATATTCTCTCACTTTGAAAACAATTATTCCATCATTCTTGACAATTTCTGGAGTAATTCTGGAAGTTCCTTTTTGTGAATGTCTTTGGGAGGTGTGATATAAAATATAATGAATGTTGTTCCCAAGTGCCATCCAAAGGAAAGGCAGAATGGTGAAAACAACACAGTGTGTCCTCATCTACGTTATTCACTGGAGCTTGCACCATATGACTCTGGCTCTTCTCCAAAGTCAAAATGACCATGTACGGCAGATGTTTTGTACTGACTCAGAACATGGAAGCTGCCACAGCAACACAGCTGGACACTCAGGAAAGAGGACTTCCAACACTGCTGCAGAAAATTTCAAGAACCATGGGACAAGTGTATCGAAGACAGGCATATGAAGACCTTCAAAAAGAAAGGCTTAATGAATTCATGGCAGGTTTTTATATAATAACAAATAACTTAAAAGAAAATTACCAATGCTTATTTTGGGAGGGGAGGCTGAACTGGAGCTTGTACACAGCTTGGATCCTTTCTCTGAAGGGATCATGTTCAGTGTTCAACCACCTAAGGAAAGTTGGAAGAAGATCATCGACCTTTCAGGAGGAGAGAAAACACTTAGTTCACTGGCTGTATTTGCTCTTCACCACTACAAACCTACTCCTCTTTACTTCATGGATGAGATTGATGCAGCCCTTGAATTAAAAGTTGTGTACATTGTTGCATTATATATACATGAGCAAACAAAAAATTCCCATTTCATAATAATATCTCTTTGAAATATTTGTTTTAGATTTCTGGACATATTGGAATTTAAGACAGGCAATATAACAAAGAGTGTTGCAGTAAACCCAAAAGAAATTACATCTAAAAGTCTTTGTTAAATATGTTTATACTGAAGATTCATGTTGAATTGGTATAGATTTGGTATAATGAATCACTGGTTTTCTATTATAACAATTATGAATTGTATAAAATACAGAATTATAAACTATGAAAAAGAAAATGAAGAGCAAGACAAACCCAATGCTCAAAGAAAGCGGCGAATTATAAAGATCAGAGCAGAAATCAATGCAGTGCAGACTAAGAGAACAATACAAAAAAAAATCAACAAATTGAAGAGTTGTTTGTTTGAAAGAATAAATAAAATTGATAAGCCCTTAGCCTACCTTATAAAAAATGAAAGAAAAGGCTCAAATCCATGCAATTAGAAGTGAAAAAAGGGAATACACAACAGATCCAGGAGAAATCCAGAAGACCATCAATACCAATTTTGAGAAATTGTACTCTAATAATATGGAAAATACAGAAGAAATGTACAGATTTCTAGATACATATGAATTACCAAAGTTGAATGAAGAAGACATAAAAATTCTAAACATCCCAGTTATAATCAGTGAAATTGAAAATGTAATTAAAAATTTACCAACAAAGAAAAGACCTGGTTCCTGATGGTTCACTGCTGAATTCTACAAAACTTTTAGAGAAGAACTATTGCCACTACATTTGAAGCTTTTCGGTGAAATTGAAAGGGAAGTAATACTTCCAAATTCATTCCTGGAAGCAAGTGTTACTTTGATTCCCAAACCAGGGAAAGACCCAAGATAGAGAACTATGGGGCAGTTTCTCTAATGAGCATAGATGCACAAATCCTCAATAAGATACTGGCAAACAGAATATAGAGGTTCATCAAGAAGATCATATACCCTGACAAAATTGGATTTATTCCAGATATGCAATGATGGTTCAACATATGTAAATCAATAAATGTAATATACTATATTAACAGAGTCAAAGACAAAAACCATAAGGTCACCTCAATAGATGCAGAAAAGGCATTTGATAAAATTCAACACCCATTCATGATAAAAGCCCTGCAGAAAATTGGAATATATGGTCTTTACCTCAACTCGATAAAGGCTCTCTATGAAAAACCAACAGCCATAAAGATAAGAAAGGAAGAAGTTAAACTGTCATTGTTTGTTGATGATATAATTCTCTACATAGAAGACCCCCACCAACAAAACTCTGCCAAAATACTTCTAGACTTAAGTGCCACATTCAGCAGAGCAACTAGATACTAGGTCAACACTTAAAAATCAATAGCCTTCTTGTACAAAAATAACACACTCACTGAGAGAGAAATTAGGGAAACAATTCCTTTCACAGTAGCATCCAAAAAAATGATGTATCTAGGAATCAGTCTAATGGAAGCAAAAACCTCTACACTGAAAACTACAGCATTCTGAAAAAAGAGATTGAAGAGGATATAAGAAAATGGAAAGATATCCCCTACTCCTGGGTAGGAAGAATCAACACAGTGAAAATGACCATACTACCAAAACTGCTATTCAGATTCAATGAAATCCTGATTGAAATTCCAATAGTATATTTCACTGAACTATAGAAAACAATCCAAAAATTTATTCAGAACAAGAGACCTAGAATAGCAAAAGCCATTCTAGACAATAGAGATGTAGCAGAATATATCACAATCCCCAAATTGAAATTATACTACAAAACAACTATGATAAAACAGCATGGCATGGGCAAAGAAACAGACCTGAGGATCAATGGAATAGATTAGAAGATGCGGAAACAACACCAGACATATTCAGCTACCTCATCCTTGACAAAGAATCCAACCATCCTCAATGGAGGAAAGATAGTCTCTTTAATAATTGGTGCTGTAATAACTGGATTTCAACTTGCCAAGGATTAAAACTAGATCTCTGTTTTTCACCATGCACTAAAATAAAATCCAAGTGGGTCAAAGATCTAAATATCAAAAGAGAAACACTAAACTTTTTGGAGGATAAGTTAGAACTCTTGGAGACATTGGCATACAAAAAGATTTTATTAACAAATTCTCAATAGCATGGGAACTAGCACAAAGATCAAACAACTGGGATCTCGTTTTTTAAAAAAGCTTCTGCACTTCAAGAGAAACTACCAATAGAGCTGAGACAACATACAATGTGGGAAAAAATTTTTACCAGCTGTTTCTCAAAGGTCTACTATGCAGAATAGTTAAAAAATTTAAAAAATCAGACAACTCCAAATTTAAAAACTCAATTCAAAATGAGCATCTGAAATGAACAGACATTTCTCAAATGAAGTAAAAGCAGTAAATAAAAATATGAAAAAAATTCAGCATCACTCGTCATTTGAGAGATGCAGATGAAAACAACACTGAGATTCTACCTCCAGAAAGAGTGGCTGCTATCAAGAAATCACCAATAACAAATATTGGTGGGGTTGTGGGGAGAAAGGAACTTTTTTCCATTTTGATGGGAGTGCAGACTGGTGCAAACCACTGTGGTAATCAATATGGAGATATCTCAAACAACTAATATTAGAGGTTCCATTTGACCCAGGCATCCCTCTTCTGAGTATCTTTTCAAAAGAATTAAAAGAATCATACCACAGTAATATATGCTCACCCATGCTTATAGTGGCATCGTTTGTAATAGCTAAAGCTTGGAAACAGTCTAATTGCCCATCAACTGGAGACTGGAAAAAGAAGATTTTCTTTTAAATAAAAATATTATAAAGAATAAGAAAGTAGAGACATTTACAGCTAAGTGGATGCTCATTGAGGACATACTCTTAAGTGAAATAAATAGGACACACATATATAAATACCAAATAGTTTCCCTGGAGTGAAAAACTAAAAGTATAAATAAGAATCAAAATCATTACTGAAAATATGTAATAGGAAAAAGGTCTAAATGTGTAGGGGAAGTGGAAGGGGTAGGGGAAAGATATGAAAGGAAAAGAAAAACTAAGAGAAAAGGGAAAAATTGAAATAAAGTCTGCATTTAGGACTGGGAGGGGGTGAAAGGCCAAATGAATGGGAAAAACATAAGAACCAAGATGTCATGTAAAGATACAAGATCCCAATGATAAATGTAACTGTGTTCTATACCTAAAATGCATCAATAAAGAAAAAATTATAAGTGTGTTTCTCTATGATTATTTAATATATTTTATCAAAGTTTTCTTGTACTAAATACATTTTTTAAACTTTGGACAGAATTTCACTAAGTCACTAAGTTGCCTAGGCTGGGCATCAATTTGTGATCCTCTTACCTCAGACTCCAAGAGGTCTGAGGTTATATGAGTGTGTCACCAAGCTTTTTTTTTGTTTTTTTGTTTTTTTTTTTTTAGTTTTATTTTATTTTTTTCTTTTGAGAGTGAGTCTATGTGGTCCAGACTGGCATTAAACTCATAATCCTCCTGCCTCAGCCTCTCTAGTATGTTGGATTATAGACGTCTATAATAACACCTTACTTCTGAAGACAATTATTGACACATTATGCAGAGGGGAACTGCTCCCTGAAAAATCTCTAAGAACTCTGCTAATTTTGTTTTTTGCTTGGCTCTGTATTTCTCAAGATTCTGGAAAAGAAAATCTATTTTTGTTATTTATTTTAATCTTTCCTACATTGTGTTTCTGATACCTACACAACTACTGCACATTTGGGAACTCCTTTTGTTGTGAGGCATTTCATGTGAAGTAAATCACATATTGTAGTAGATTAACTAATGGGCAACGTGTAACACCCAGCTGAACTGAATCATCATGATCGGGGCATGGAAGACCCACCTGAGAATTGTTACCAATAGCCATACAAAGACAACTTGAGGGGAAGATCATGCCCTGTTGATTTCCTGGGAGAAGCTTGCTGCACAAACTTTTTCTGGGGCGAACTAGGCTGTTCTCAGAGGAGGAGCTCAGGGCCTCGCTGTCTCTGGGAATGGCTTCTGTTTTCCTCAGGGGGGCTCTCATCTTCACTGTGAGCCTCACTTCCTGGCTCCAATGAGGACCCCTCAGCTTGGTGGCACAAGCATTTCATGTCACCAGCATAGGGTTTTTGGCTTCCACCACTGACTTCTGGGCCTTCCGGGTACAGATCCTCTAGACAGACAAACATGATGCATTGCTGTGGCTCTAGGCCACTGGCTGGCCTCACGGAGGACATTGCCTTGGGCTCTATGCCTTTAACTAAACTTGTGTGGGACATTGCTTGGATCCAGGCCCTCAGCTGGATTCTTTGGGCCTCTAGTATGTGGTTAATCTCTTGTACCCCTTTGCATTTGACTTTTTGAGTAATTATCATAAATAACCCTATAAATTATGTTTCTTCTATTTAATGCATTCCCTTGCCAAAACCCTGACTACAATACCTGTCTTATACACGGTATCTTTCAAATGTTGTGCATATAGTGATAAATAAAATGTAAATTGATCCAAATTATTCTTTCAGAGAACTATTTGCAAGGTAAAGTTTATTTTGTCATATGGTAGTAATGAAACAATAAAGCTACATTTGAAAAGCCACCCATTTCTAAAGCTGACACCTGCTGTCCTAACAAACACCTATCCACAGTCACACATACATGGACAGAGTGGCTACACTGTTTCACATTTATGCTTGAAATAAAAGTGGTTATTATTTCAAAAACCTCAGATAAAAGATTTGTCTTATCTTTTTGATCCCTGCAAGAAACAATGTGTTGATGTGTGTCTATACACTAATAAAGCAGCAATGTGATAAAGCATTTGGAAATCATGTGAGGAGAAATCTCTGACATAAAAGTATTGTCGTGATGCTTAGTATCTTTCTCAGTTTTCTCTCCTTGATGGGATGAAAACTGGTCTGCTGTGTAGATTAGATACAAGGGTAATAGTTTCTCTGTTTTAAAGCCAATAGTGAAGTATTAATTAAGCACACTGTTTAAGGAAATCATGAAGACATTTCAGTCTTTTTTTTTCTCTGAGCTTTAAAACACATGTATGCTCTTGAAATTTCCCAGGAAGGCAGCTTCTTCTCCATTACACAATCAGCCATGCCATTGTATTTTTCCTACCTATCTGGTGCACTATTTATAAGCAGTATTGAAATTTATTTTGTTTTCTTCACATTTCTACCTATATATAGCATAGTTCTAGATGTTAGCACTCATTTTTTTTAATAAATGAAAGGCTTGTTAACATAATTTCTAGATTTTTGGATAAATTCTAAACTTCCAGATAAATTCTTTTATAATGTTA
This sequence comes from Fukomys damarensis, assembly GCF_012274545.1. Taxonomy (NCBI): domain Eukaryota; kingdom Metazoa; phylum Chordata; class Mammalia; order Rodentia; family Bathyergidae; genus Fukomys; species Fukomys damarensis. Next base: position 44,323,954 of record NW_022900926.1, read on the forward strand.
TGGAGGTACATTTTCCAATTGTAGTCAAACAAAAGACAAAATAGCCTACATCAATTCATAGAATGACATAAATATAGATGTGAAATCATCTTCAGATTGGAATTAAATGATTACTAGCTCAAAATATAGATAATCAACAAATGATAAAATTATTGATTTATTAAATTAATGTACCAGCCAGTGCTTTAATTCTTAATTTTGTCTTTATGTTGGAAGTGGAACAATTTTAACAAACTGGATTTATTTCACTTGACCATTTTGAGATGAAATAAGGGAATGAACAAGGACTTTCTATCTTGGCATCTAACAATATTGTGCTATTTCCTCTCCTTCCATATCTGTAATCATACTTCTCTTTATCCAGATGGACCTCTATACACATTTATTTAGATATTCATCATTAATTTGCATATGTTTCAGGTAATTTTGGCAGGGGTTCTAGAGGCAGAGAGCTAATGAGACAAGCTTCCAGAAACTTACCACTGTAAGAAAGTATAAGAATGCAAGTACATATATTTAAAATCATAATCTCATTTATCAATATGTTACAAATGGCTCTTAAATTAGCTTTTGCTAATTTTGAGGTGCATATTTGTCAAGTCTGGAGAAACTGTGGCTGTTACAACTAGGAGAATAAGAAATGCTTTACTAGTGGCACATAGTGGAAAGAGGCCAAAGAGCTCTGTAAATATCCTGCAATGTATAGGAAAGGTTCTACAAGCCCCAAATGTCAACAGTGCAAAAGTTGCAAAATTCAACAGAAGGAATATAGGCTGAATATTGAAGTGCTGGATTAGAATACATATCGGTAGATCATAGGAAAAATAACACCACTGAACTGCATACTGTGGAACCAGTGAAGGTATTTGCCCAAATAGAGCCTACTTGTCCAACTAGAGAAAACTGTACCCACCTAAAAGAATCCTTACCTGATTAAATTAGATATAAGAGGACATCCTAAATCTTCCTTACTGTTGACTTCCTGCTCTAATAGGAGAAGAGATTCAGTTCTCTGTAAAATTAAAAACCTATTGTTATTCTTTACATCTAGACATTCCCCCTAAGGCCTCATGTCCTTCTAGGAGGGGATTTGCAGGAAGTGATTTAATCATGGGTGTATGATATCCATCAGTCGATGAGTTTGTAGCTAAATATGATGTTGGGAAGTGAAGGCTGGTTAGAGGAGGGGTGTCACTGGATGGGGGGTGGCCTGAAACTGTAGTTTTCCCTCCCTCCTCTCTTGATCCTTCCCACACCGCCTTGAGATTTTTTTTCCTGTGCCATGCTTCTCCACCATGCTGCCCTGCCTTGGAGCCAGCCTGCTACTGACTGAAACTTGTACAAATTGAGCCCAATAACCTCTCCTTAGAATTTGGGGTGTCAAGTATTGTGTCTTAGCAACAAGAAAGTAACTAAGATTTCTGCCTTTTCTGTATCATCTAATCATCGCCAGTCATAAGATACTGGTATCCTTTGCTGTAAGGCTTTATTATTTCTCAAGGGATTCCTCTGTATCATCTATAAATTAGTTTATCAGAAATCTTCAAACCTGAATAATGGATGTGTCTTAGACTGAGCCTGAAAATCCATTACTTATGAACAATAAAAAAGATAGTATGTAACCCATAAATTATTATTAGCTTGTATGGATAGATTAAGAAATATATAACATATATAACATAACACATAATATACAACATAATATATATTCTAGGTCTAACACTCAGTTTAAGCAAAAAATATTACCAGTCTGTTGTGTGTCAAATCCAGTTGCATCCTGCTCTCTAATCACTGGTTACTGCATATCTTCACCACACAACAGTCTTGATTTGGTGGTAGACATTTACATGCTTTTAATTTTTATTTTTATATATTATATTCTGAAAAGATACATTGTTTAGCTACATTTTGATCCTTAAACATACAATCTACATTTTATTCTGACTAGCTTTTTCTCATAGAAATTATATTTTTCTGTTTTCTACATAGTGAAATATGAAGCTGATTTTTCATTTTCATATTTACTTTTATGAATAAGCATTCACGTTTTACTAATTTTGCACTTTTCAAGTAAACCACAACTAGTTTTTTCATTGTACATGAAACTTATTTACATTTTTTCCAATATTTTCCTATCACAAATAGTCAGAGAATCACAAATGTGAACTATTCTCTTTGTAGTTCTCTGGGTATATAATTAGCAGAGTGCTGAGTGTCAGAGGGTATATTTATTCAATGTGGCAGTAGAAGATGGAAATGTTTATCATTCCTCTTGAAGGTATTACTCTTATTCTTTTACATGTTTTCTAATTTAAAATGTATTAAGTGCTGATTTCTTTTGGTTTTAATTTGTATCTCCCCTTCACTAATAAGGTTAAAGTTGTTAACATTTTTTGTTCAATTGTACTTCTTAATGGCTATCATGAATTTTTTTCCTACATATTTGATGCAATTCTTCATATAGTCTGCATACAAATCCTTTTGTTATGTGTATTTCAAGTGTTTATTGACTTTCTTCATGGAATCTTTTGTTAAGCAGTAGATCTTAAACTCAATGAGATAATGGAACATTTTTTTTTAATCTTAGTCCTTAAGTATCTTCCAACTTATTTTAATTTTTTTACACTATATGTTCTGTCATGCTTTTGGAAGGCATGGACCACAGATATTATGCATTTGTCATTTGCAAGTATTTCACTATTCTTAATGCTTTTCTCTTACATATACATTTTAAAAGTATCTTGCCAATACTCACTTTTTTTAAATTCTGTGATTTTTTTTTTTTTTTTGATACCAGGGATCGAACTTGGGTCCTTGCGCTTGCAAGGCAGGCTACCGAACCGCTGAGCTAAATCCGCGGCCCAAAATTCTGTGATTTTAATGAAAATTATATGGAATTTTCATAATGAATTTAGGAGAATTGGCTTTATATCATTGAGGTTTTGTATTCATGAACATAGTATATATCTTTACTTATTTGGAATTTTGAAATGTTTCAAAGTGAAGTTATGATATCTTTCATAAAAGTCCTACATCACATTTTAATGAACTTATTCCTAGATGTGATATTTTAGAATATTATTCTAAGTGACATTACTTAGGTAAGTTAATTGGAGGATGTCTTGTAGGCAGTTAGACAGGGAAGGCCCTCAAAGATCCAACAAGGAGAACAATTGAGACATATTCACTGGTTAGCATTATAAAAAAGAAAAGAGGTACTACTTCCCCTAGAGATGAATGGCGGCGATTGATATTCTAAATGGGAAAATTCCTTGTATTTAACTTGTTTCCCCATTTAATCAATATTAACTGAGTGACTGTATTTGCAATCTTATTGGTTTGTCATGGTTTTGTCCCACCTCATGCCCACCTTGCAATTTTCCACTGGGTCTTACAGTTTTGTCCTACCTTGAACCCACTTTACCTCCTGGCTTTGCTCAGTAAAACTACCCGGGGGAATAGGGTCTTGGGCAATCCATTTTCTGTTTTTTTGTGGGTTTTTTTTTCTGTCTCTCTTAGACAGAAGATATCATTCTCTTAATAAATTTTTCCTACTCTTAACCTCCGTTGATCCTAGAATTTATTCTTCAATTTTAGAGAACATTAACTCATGTTTTGGTTAACTGGTAGGTTATGGAGTTGCATCTATTCTCCCTATATCAATATCATTTAAAATTTCTACCTGTTACCAGTCTAGAGCAATGTAATTATTATGTGGCATTTCTTATACTGTGTGTATGAAAAAAATCAATGGACAGGGTGTGATGATTATATGGAAAATAATCAGTTTTTAACACGCTATAATTTATATATATTTGAAAATAATTTTTTGATTTTTATATGCTCTTCCATTACATGGGTGGTATTTATTAGACTACTCATTGCTGCAAATAATATTTACCATAACTTTGATTTCATGCACAGTATGTTTCACTGGAAACCTCCATAGGGCATCTTTTCATCTGTGGGACACCATCTGTATTTAAGCTCTAATTCTTTTATGCATGTCTTTTAGGGTAACACAAAATAGGAACTAATACTGATATATTTAAATTTTTATAGTGAATTAATTCAGTGGGGGTTATGTTTATATTTTTATTCAAGCCACGTTTCATCTAATGATCACTTTAATGGTTTCTCCTTAAGAAAGAGTATATTTGCATTTCACAACAAAGTGACTCTTCTGATTTGGCATTTTATTACAGAACTATCACCACTTTTTTATTTTCCTTCCTTCTTTCTCTCTTTCTTTCTTTCTTTCTTTCTTTCTTTCTTTCTTTCTTTCTTTCTCTTTCTTTCTTTGAGGTCATCTCTCACACTTCTGTCTGGTCTGGCCTCAAACTCATAGCAATCCTTCTGCCTCAGCCTCGTAGGTGCTGGGATTTCAAGCATGTGTCATCACACTTACTTGTCATCACATCTTTAAAATATGAAGCTTTCTTAATATAAATTGCACTCTTCTTTCAAGAGGACTTTTTAAAAACAGATAATAAGTAAATTTTCTAGAAAACTCATGTCCTGTGTTAATTTACCACCACTCTTTCCCCTTTTCATCTTTCCAGCTTAACATTAGCAAAGGAAAATTGAGCCTAGAAGCACTGCACTTCCTTAACAGATATAGTTTGAGAAATAGTATTTGTAGCTAACCTTGATAGTTCAAGTCAAAATGTGTATCCAACTGTCTTCTGTTACTTATAGGTAGGCCCTACCAAGAAAAATCAAATAACCAGTAACCAGTTCTCTTTCTAGACCTGTGGGCATTTAACTTGTATTTGGATCCAGAAGCTTTTCTTTAGCTAATTCTATTTTTATTGGCCAGTTCTTTGATTATTTTCATAAAAACTAATCAGTATAAGCTTTTGTCTAGACAGTAGAATCAACAAGAGCCCCTTCTATGACCCTGTGTGGCATCCACAGGGCTGCCATAGTGTATTTCTAAAGGATACATACTAAAATTAAAACTTCCTGTGAAGTTTACTAGAAATTGAAGTAAGGATTAATTAGAGATCACATAATTTCTGGCTTTTCATACCATATTCATTTACAGCTATTATTCCTAATTACTCTTCATTTTCTATCTCATGCCTCATTCATGTAGCCTTTATAACAAACACACTTACAAACTAGGGAGGTAACAATAGTTACATAATGATATATAACCCATACTCTGTAACTCATCAGAGAGAGAGAGAAAAGTACACTGGATATTCTTTTCTTTACTACTCATTTAAATAAATCTCAGTCACCACTCTCTTTGATCTCCAAGACCTAATCCAGCAAGGTACAGGGACTCTAGAATAATTCCTTCTTTGCCACCATTCTGTTTTATGTCCCATTTCAACTGACAGAGCAGGAAAGAGGAGAAGTGTTACTTAAGTTATTTCTCCCAGGCCAGATGAAATAAAGCTGGCAGGAGCAATGTTAAATTGAAGCCTATGAAAAGTTACACTATCTCCTATAATTGAAACCTTAGGGAGGAAGACTTGAGACAATTGCCAATGGACATAAAATATCAATAGCAGAGTATTTGCAGGGTCATTTTTTGGGATCCCTCTAGTTTACAAAAATAAAGAAACCAATTGCTGGACAGTAGGGAAAGGCAGAAAGTGATCAGCTGGAAGTAAAGACTGGAAGGTCTCAAAAACACTTCCTCTGCTCTAAGTTCTCAGAAACCCTACAACAAGCCTTTCCAATGGAAAGTCCCCAAGCATTTCATGGAGAGGAGCCTCTTTCAACTCACAACCCTGTATCAAGTGGATTTCCTTCTCCAATATTCATGGCATGTTTGGGGTGTAGTCTTCATTATAACATTTACCTACATGACCAATACTCAGAGCAACCAGCTAGATCAAAACTGCTGAAAATAATGTACTCTTTAGCCCTTTTCATTAACTATTTAGTCCTATTGTCACTGTATTAACACTCAGTTCTTCCAGACTATTATCAAATATCAAATGATGATATATATTGCATTTGCTTTCAGTAACTCTTTTGCTTGATGAACAATTACTGTGCATAAATAAAGCTTTTATGTGTTTGTTGCTTTGGGTTATTTGCATGCTTGGCGTATGTAGTCACATATATTCAACTTACAGCTTCTAAAAGCAAAAATACTAGAAGTTATTAAGATTCAGTAGTGTGAACTCAGGGCTTATAATTATTGTTACCCTTCTTTCTAATTGGACAAACCATGCAACTTTCTTATGATTCAGTTTCAAAATTAGTAAAATGAGGATAATTATCACATTTGCTTCTTAGCTTTATTGTTAACATATAAAAACTAACCAAGATAGTGCCTGGCTCACAGCAAGATTTTAAAACAATTAGCTATTAGATTTTTATGATCATTTTGCTTGACTTACATAATAACATATGTATGATGTAATAATGTTTTTAAAAGATGCAACATGCAATGAATCATTATTACTTCAGAGTCTCATATACTCTTTCACACAGAAGAATCAAGCTCAAGAAGTTTTATTTTTGTTTGTTTACTTACTATGTTAAAGAATAGAAACTTCCTTAAGAGAAAAGGAATATTCAACATCATCTTAAATACATAGTGAATTTAAAAAAAAAAAGTAGCAGAAAACATGTAGAACCAAAAAGTATAAAAGACAGAATTATTTTCAACATGCCCCATAATTGTGGGCCACGTGTTTTGATGAAAATTTGGTGGCTGACACTCTGGAGCAAGTCTATCTGAAAAACAACTTTGCAGAATTTTTCTTAAGAAATGAATTGCTTTCAGCACTCTGGTAGTCTGGCTGAGAATCATGCTCAGATTTTCACATAGCTGGAACTGTACCTACAGCAGGGTCTGTAGGAGAGTTCTTGGCTATGGTGACACTCACTTGTTCCAGGACAGGAACAACAGCATCAAAATTAGAGTGCAGAGAAGAGACCTAAGAAGTTATTTCTTCACTTATATTTTCTGCCTTCTCTTTAGGTGGGTTTTGCCCACAAAGAAAATCTCCCAACTTCATTATTTCCATTCCATCTTATCCTCATTCTTAAGTCTGTCTTCTTTGATTCCCTTCAGTTCTCTCCCTTTCTCATTTTTAGTATCTTTCTTTCTTTTAAAGTTCAATTTTTGGATCTAGTTTTGTAGCAAATCCATTAAAGTTACTCTAAACTTTTATGCTTCATGTTGATCTGAGAAAAATGTTACACAGAAATATTCTCAAAGTTGTGAGATAAGCTCCTGTGTAGCATTTTGCTGGCTCATAATTGTTACTAGAACTTCACTACTTTAAAGTACCCTATTTAGGGTGAAGGGAGGGCAGGGACAAGGGAAAAAAAAATGAGAACCAAGACCTGTCATGTAAAGGTACAAGATCCCAGTAATGAATGTAACTGTACCGCATACCTAAAATGTACCAATAAACTCAATGAGAGACAGAAAAAAAAATAAAGTACCCTATTTAGACTTTAGAGCATTTTCCAAGTTTAAATATTGCAGTTAATTCTTCACTCTTGTCCTTCTCTTTTCTTTGCTCATTTTCTTAGATCTGTGTTACCCCTTGAGGAGAAAACATTCACAGAATCAGTGAGGTGTCCAAGCCAGGGTCCAGACATTTCAAAAGGCAATGATGTGCTTTCACCTGGCTGGATCTGACAGCATCTCCTTCTGCCCAGAAGGGACCATAAAGAATCAGATTCCCAGGAACAGGTTCCAGCAGGATTAGAGACACAGCTGAAGACAGATCAGCTGCACTTTCCCAGGTGAAGGTAGCAGCAGGAATTCTCCTGGTCAAAGGTGGATGTTTTGGGTGGATTCATACCCTTTCAACTTTTTCCCTTTCTCATCAATCACAGGAATGGCATTGTGGGTTAGTAGAGATTTACTCTCCTCTTATTGTAAAAGAGATAAAAAATGCATTCCATAAGAGGGACTCAACATACATCACCTTCTTTGATTTGTAAATAGAATGCAGAGATTCCATTCACCTCCACAGCAGTTCTAGGACAAAGTATTTGTAAACCCTGCTTTCTTTGGGACAGGCATGGAACTTAGGAAAGATTTTGAGAGCTATCATCACACACACACACACACACACAAACACACACACACACACACATATATAAATGATAGTGTGTGCTCTGTTGAAGATATCTCAATTTCCACCAACTCAGAAATAGTTTTTCCTTCAAACTAGAAATACCTTATGTAAGTGTAGTTCTGTTATTTTTAACTGAATATTTACCTTTTTATTTAATTGGAGAAAATCTAGGGAAATTTACTAGGCACTCAGAGTTTTTCTATTAAGTGATCTTTTCAATTTCTTTGGCAAAAAGTTCTCACTGTTACCCAAACCGAGTGGCTTGCTGGCTTTAGCAATCATTCAAATCCAACTTTAAATCTCACATAGTCATCCTCCATGACCACTTTCACTTGCTTTTTTCTTATTATTTCTTTATTTTCAAGTATATTTATTTTTTAACAATGAGAGATTAAATTGTAGGTACTCACTATGAACAACATTGTTACAAGCATAACACATTATGAAATGGTGAAAATTAGAAAAGTGATATATACATCACCTTATTTAGTTATCATTTTTGAAGGGAATGGGGAAAATAACTATTAAGATACATCATGTACAGGTATAAATTCCACACTTTTTGTCACTTCTCATAATATTCTTCCCTTGTTTGCATCTAGTAATCAGGACTTCCTGGTAGATTTCTGTAATGCCAGAACATGCAAAGTTTAGTGTCTGTAAAATGCAGCCTTTGAACCTTCTGCTGAATTTGTTACTCAGCATCAGCATGATGCTACATACACATTTGTTAGGTTCACAAGTGTGTATGTTTTAATTTACCTGTTCAACTGTACACTATTAAAGAGCAGGAATTTTATTTTACTCAATTTACTTCAGGCAATGGTTTAAACTATACCAATAGCATTAATGTGTGTAGTTTCACTGAGAATGTGTCAAAATAAGTTTATCATACTAAATACAATATTAGAAGGAGGGCTGGCCTATAAACTTCCTTAATAAAGAAAAACAAAACATAACAGCTGTGTTTATTGCTTTTGAATAATTGAAGAAAGGGAAGAGGAAGATTCAAATCAATGTTTATCATTAAGTATTGATTGACGCAGGGTTAGGTATTCTAATATTTTGGTACACTTTCTTTTAGGGGAATCTTTGGATTCTGTCATCCATTGTGGTAAAAGTGAGTATGAGAACAGAAACCTAAAAATTATAAGGATGCCGTAGGACATCTTGTTGAACGGAAACCAATTTTCCTGGTGAGAAACTTGGTTTCATTTTTTATTTTATAAATGTTGGCTTAATACTGATTATATGTCAAGGAAAAGCCCCACAACATTCACTACATCAATTGCTCTGAAAATTATCCAGCTCATATTATACCTCTCAGCACTTCACCAAAATGTAATAATTTCCTGAAACATAAAAGAAACTTTTCCCCATCTTTATTTTTTGTCAAGTGAGAGTACTATGTTTGTACTTTAATTCTACATTCAAAACTAGAAACAGGGATATCACTTTTTTTTTTTTTTCCTGACAGTGCAGTTGGGTGGCTGCTGGGGTGAACTGAGAGCTCTGAAATTCTGCCCCTAGGATCACTGGTTCCAGCTCTCTGGGTATCAATGGAGGCAAACCATCTTTGTGATGCCCAGAAAAGATGAGAATCCAAACCACTGACTTAAGGAACCAGAAAATCCAATTTCCGGGAGGTTCAATGCATATATTTCCTAGGCCTGGAAAGAATTTGTGTAGCTACTCTATTAAAAGAGCTGTGAACTCTTCTCCAGGAAAGATGGCTCCTCCCCCACACTGAAGTCAGCAGAGGAGCCCTTCATGCTGCTCCCAGACCTGAACTTTTGCTTCCAGTGATTAGCACACACACATTGTTTTCCTACCTAAAGCACATCACAGTGGACTCCAGAGACGTGGGCTGGTGAAATAATTTTAAAGTAGGCAAACATCCCTCTGTAAATAAACTGCTAACAAACCACATATCTGTTCAACTTTCTGATGTTCCTTCTCCAGGGATTATCTGCTTTGAATTTCTTGAGGTTTTTTAAAATTTAACTCAAGTAGAGATACTCTCAGTTGAAACTTTTGAATGACTTCTACACCTTCCTAATTTGTTCTCTCATCATCATGGGCTTAGTTCACACATTGCATCTTAAAAGAGTGGCCTACTGTACCTTCACTATAGACAGTTAATGTACAGTCAGAAAGGGACTGGACCCTCAAGGGAGTGAGCACAAAAAAATAAAGGCATCAGAATTGTGGCTGAAGGCAAGTCTGAAGAGAGCCAGGCCTCAGGATGCAGAAGCCTACTTGCCTGCCTAAATGGTAAATAAGTAATTTGAGTTTATACTGTAACTGGCACCACCTGGTCCAGTTATTCCAGATAGGCATCAGATGTCCACATGAGTGAATAGAAAAATCTAGACCCATCTTTTGCCCCAAAATGCCTCTGTTCTTTCTATGTTAGAAGTGATAGATAAGCTAAAGTTATTGATGGTAGCCATGAAGTCAACAGATCCCTATTTGATTCATATTAGCTAAGTGACTATACTTGTAATTTTATTGGTTGATTGTAGTTTGACCTGATTTCTACCTCCATTATGATTTTACTGTATAAACTACCCCTGACAAAGGGCCCCTGTGGCTGCCCACTCAGATCCCCTCTTGGAAATCTAGAAGCTATTCTCCTTATTTCCTATAAAACTCTCCTAACTTCCTCCCTTGGTTCATGACTTCATTCCTTGTTGTGAGACCACAAACTCAAAACATTTGACATCTAACAGGTCAGGAGTTATAGTTTTTCCCATATCGCTTTGTGTCAGACTGGCCAGTGACTTTTTTTTTTCATGCTTTTTAGTCTTCACAAGGAAGTTCTAAGCCTTTCAGCCACTTTCCTAGTAAATTACCTGTGAGATATTATATTCCTTATACCAAGTTTAGGTTGAAAGTATGATAAAATTCTGGCTTTATATGAAGGATTTAGATACCAGTTTCTAGTATTCAAATATTGATGATCTGTAGTAGAGATTCTTTGCTTTAAATTTATCTCATTTTCTTTCCTTTCCTCCCTACTTTAGTCCTCTCTCTCTCTCTTTCTCTCTCTCCTTCCATTTTCTTTTCTTTTATTTTTTTTGTGATGTTGGGGAAAAAGATTATTTCCCACATCACACTGCTGAAGATAGGGTCATTCCAGTACTTCTTCAATTTTCTAAATACTCATGATTTTTATTTACATTTATATATAACACACCCATTTCCACCTCTTCCCACATATTCAGTACTTACTTTGTCCCTAACATCTTTATTTAGTGGTCTTACTCTGTAGTCCCTTCGGTATTCCTCCATTCTCCAAAATGATACATCTAAGTCAACATAGTCATCTTATTTTTTCTGCAAATAATTGCTCTAAAATGGCATGTCACTCTATTCTGACCTATAAGGGTTTAAAAGTCCAGGGGCAGAGGGCTTTTGGTAATGTACAATTTTGCAGAATTTGTTTTCAGCAGTTTACCAATACTTTCTTTTCCATATTGTAAAATACTTCATAATTTTTATTTACAAAATGTTTATGCAGAAAACCTTGAGATTTGCTTAATTACTTAAATGTTGAGCCACACATATGCATATATGATATAGTCCTTTTGTATCATTTACATTAGATTCATATAATTTTATTAGAGGTAGAATTCTAGGACTCAAATAGACAACTTTGATGTGTGTTAGTTTTTGATGTTTATACTGACCTCAACTCTGATTAGATGTTTAGAAATTTTCAATCTAGCCTCAACTTTGATAGCATTAAGCATTATTTATTTTTGCTAATTTGTGTGAATTTGCTTTTAAAAATTTTTGGCTGGTTAGAATTTTTTTTCTTTTACACATTTATTATTATTATTTCTCTTTGGAAATTTTTTTACCCATTTTCTTTCTGTCAACTATGACATTTTACTTTTTTAAAAAATAAATATTTTGGAGCGTTTCATATATTATAGCTAATCATCTCTGCCTTATTTGATAGAACTATTTTCTTTCCTATGTAAGCTATCTTATTTTGAAGAAGTTTGAAATGTTAATATCATTAAATTTGTTTAATCATTCTTCATGGTTTCTTTTGCTGTTTCTCAGTGTAGAGTCCTCTCTCAAATGCTCCAAATCTAGTGACTATTAAATTCCTCATTTGGGTTTTCTAACATTGTCGTATTTAATTATTTTATTCATCTGGAATGCCTTCTGACCAATATTCAGAGTTACAGATCTTGATTTATTTTTCTTTCTAAAATGCTAACCAGCTATTCAATGCCTGAATAATCTTTTTGCTTCCCTGCTGCTTTGATAAAATAAATCTACATATAATAAAGTCTGTTTCTAGGACTCTCTTCTGCTCCATTTAGCTTTACTTTGCAGTTAGAGTACACTTTAACATACATCATCTGTTTCATCCTTCCTACCCCATACTGATTGCCTGGTTTCCCCCCTGCTGTTCCTCCTGCCTTGCAAACATCAAACAGGTCCCTCTTATAGATGGAAAACAAAACCTTGAAAGGTAAGGCCTCTCGTCAGCCCTCCCAGACCTGTAGCAGTGTGGAGAAATGGGAAGTTTGAGTCTTCACTTGACCAAACACTCAGGAAAACAGTTGCCATTTGTATTGGTTTCAGGGTCATCTGGAAGACTCCTTTTGGGTTCCCCAAAACTATAAACCATTTTGTACACACAGGTCAATGTTTCAGGATACTCTGGGAGCTTCGGCTGCCACAGCAGAGGGGAAACAGCATGTATGTCTGGGCCTCCTTGCCTGTGTATATTTAGCACTGACTGAGAACTCTGCTTTCTCTCAGTGCATTTGTGCTGTGACACATATTCTCCAGTGATTAGATTAGTGCTGGCAAAGCCAATATGAAAAACCCACACAGATTACCACTGTCACCCGCAGTAATTACATTTATTCATTTCCATTTAGCCAAGTTTTTACAAGCCGAGCAAGGGGGCAAATAAGCAATAAACACAGAGGCAAGAAATTAAAATGCTGATCTGTTTGCTGTGAAAACAATCAAACTATCATCTTTCTTTAGGCACCTCATTCATCATCGGAGAGGGCCACACTGGTGAAATGGAAGTTGGGAGCCTAATGTTATTACATGTAAATTCACTAACATGAAATTACTGCTCCTGATGTGATTTTACTAATAAATTAGTTCATTTCTACCTTTTCGCTAGAGACTTTAGGGACCGTGGAGAATTGTACATGTGTCTCCTAATCTTGCTTCCTTTATTTCAAGCTGGCTGGCTGTTAAATTTCTATTTCTTTTCACACCCTCCCATCTGATTATTTCGTATCCTTGCTATGCCTTATTGGATAAACATGCCATACAATTTGTTGTCTTCACATGTAGTTTGAAAATAAGCAGCTTAAGGACAAATTCTCCTTCCCAGGCAATGAGAACAGCATTGGGGAGCATTATGAATATAATGGTTCTCACAGCTACTTGGCAGCTATTATTAATTCATTGCTGGGTGTGGTGGTTTTTCTCATTTTTGTATAAATTTTCAATTTGAAAACGGAATTAAGCCAAACTTTGCTGTCAAGTAGCTTTGAAGCAAGGAAATCAATCTGAGAACAGCTCTCTCTACTTGCTGGCCCCTCTGCTGTGTCTTGGGAGTAGCAATGAGGGCACAGTAGAGGAGCAGCTGATGGCTCACAGAAGAAAGATGCACTGTCTCTCAGATGCTCCCTCCTTGAGCTTGCATAGTGCTTCTCTTGCTTACTGTTAATGGGCCATGCCTGCACATAGAAGAGCTGGGTTATTCTCTCAAGATTTCATCCGCTCTGCTGTTTATGCACCCTCTAACCTCATAATATATATTTGCAAGATTACAGATGGTTTCTAAGAACATGACTTTGATACCAGCAGTGGAGGAGTAGATATGAACAAGAAAACTGGAAAAGGAAGAGAGGCAAGTTTTTTGGGGGAGCCCTTCCCCAACACAGCCCTCCTCCATTGGCTTCCTAGTGGAAATACTTAGAGATGTAGCCCAATGTTAAGCCCTTAGGGAAACATAAAATGTGCACAATGGTGTGGTTATGTTTTTGATAGCAAAAATAAATTTAATAGTTTCTTTGACACAGGGGTACAGTGAAAATCAAAAGCATAGTAATGGGAGGCATTATATATTTCTCAACACACCCACTTCACACATAACCATTGTGTAAATTTCCTACATCTCCATATTTATTGAAGAAATAGATCAACATGAACAGGAAATAACTAACTTCCATATGCTTCGATAGGGATTTAAATTTACACCATATAAAGTCACAAAATGAGGACTTCACTGAGTCAAATTTCTTCTTTTTTTCAGAAAAAAAATGAGAATAAGTGCCTATTTGCCTAGAATTGTTTGACAATAGACTATTCTGGTGAATTGATATTTAATTAATGAATGAAAATATGTAAAAATTAAGTTGAATATAATCTCTTTCAGAATATATATATATAAGCAAATAAGTCTTGTCTTTTAGAGCTTACAATAAATTCAGATTTCTTTAGTGTTTTTTTTTTTTTCTTTTTTCCAGTTGTGGGAATCAAACTTGAGTTCTTGCAAGGTAGGCAGCAGAAGCACTGAGCTAAACCCCTGGCCCTGATTTCTTTGGTTCTTGACATCACTGTGATGTCATATTCATAGAAACTTTTCTTTCATAGTTCTTTTGTAGTTCTGTCACAGCTTGTCACTATGTTTTATTTATTGGATTATTTCCTCCGTATCTTTCATCACATTTAGATTAAACTCTTTTTTTTTTTTCTTTTCCCAGTACCAGAGGTTGAATTTAGGACCTTAAACTTGTGAAGCAGGCATGGCAGCACTGAGCTAAAACCCCAGCCCTACTAAATTCTTTATTAGAGCTGATTTTCTGCTCTAATTTGGAGTCCCAAAAGCTTATGTGTTAAATACTTACTCCTCAGTGTGGTGCTGTCAGGAGGGTGTAGAAACTTTAAGAGATAGGGCCTCTGTGGGAGGCTTTAGGTCACTGGGGTTCTCCCCTCATAGAGGCCTATAGGATCCTGGTGTCTACCTCTTTCTTTCCTGTCCAGATCTGTGATGTGATTGGCTTTGTTCCCCCATGAGCTCCTGCAAGAAAGTGGTGCCTTGACATGGGCCCCAAGGCAACAGAACCAACTATATAATGAAGCCTCTAAAACCATGAGTTAAGCAAATCTTTCCTCTTTATAAGTTGATTATCTCAGGCATTTGTTACAGGAACACAAAATTGAACACAAAAATTCTTTTTCAGAATTCTATCTCATTGAGTATATAAAATGTATAGTAAATATTGAATAAATGAATGAATGCTTGAGTTGTATAGTTCTGTAGAAACAGAGATAGTTAAGAAGTTGCTTTGAATCAGTAGTATTCCAAGACAAGTCATTTAATAAATATGGCCAAGAATTATTTTTTAAGCATCCATCTTGTATTAGGTACTTTTGGTAAGTACTGAAGACACCTTAGTGAATGAGATAGACAAAAATACTTGCCCTTATGGGTTTACATTTATATAAACAGTAGATAAAATAAAGAATATACTTCAAATCAAGAATGATGTTTGCTGTACATGTTATATAAACCCTTATATCACATATATTGGTTTCATCCTTTGGAATGTGTAAATCTGTGGTAAATGTGTCCATTTCAGCTTTCTGAGTACATCACTAGATATAAGAAATTATATACGCACATGTATTTGCTTATATATTGTATGCTTATATATTATATAGATTTGCTTATGTATGATATACTTGCTGATATATATGTGTTATATAAATCCTTTGGAGTGTAAATCTGTGGTAAATGTGTCCATTTCAGCTTTCTGAGTACATCACTAGATATAAGAAATTATATACGCACATGTATTTGCTTATATATTGTATGCTTATATATTATATAGATTTGCTTATGTATGAGATACTCT